>NC_064809.1:122422341-122615583 GCF_023721935.1 Panthera uncia
TAAAAAACGTTGAAAAAAAAATTTAAAAAAAAAAAAAAAAAAAAGAATCTTTTAGAGTTTCCAACTTTCTACAATGAGTGTATAATACTTTTATAACTAGAAAGAAGTAAAATATTGAAAATACAAAATGTCATCTACACTGTAAGAAAATAATATAATTCTGTCGCTTGCTAAGGACATAGTAAAATACTTCCCCACACTGGGAGGCATGTTAGACTCAATGACTAAGGAGAGCTTGTCTCAAGCTAAAACTCCAAGTCTTTGGGATGTTCCCTCTTCTGGCATTCAAATTTCACTCTGAGGAGTGAGAAGAGTGGCACATGTGATTCGTTGACACGATCAGATCATCATTTCAACTCCCGTCCCAAAACTGAACCTGCACTCTGACTCTGTTTCACATTCTTTCCCAACTTAGCACAGCCAAGGGGACCAGAAGCTTCAATTCTGCAAGAGCAAGAAGTGTCCTGACCTGAGGATGGAGATCCCAGGAAGTGGAAACCATCTGTCACCGGAAGCAGGCCCCCCCCTGTGTTGGGGAATGGAAGTGAGTGCTGCTGGGGGGGCGGATATGGGGCCAAAATGTCTGTGAGTAGAGTGTGTTTCACCCCAGTGATTGTGTTTAGTTCCAGCGTTTCAAACATGGCAGAAAACTAGAAGAACTCCTGATGTGACAGATGTGTTCCTCCAGTGCTCGCCACCAGGTTCCATGGCAGAAGTCAGCCATCCTGTTTTAAGCCATGACATAAGTTGTATTGAACAGGATGTTGTCAACCAAACTAGGAACTTCAAACAATATCACTCTAAAATTACTCCTTGTGATGAAGACTGGGGAAAGATTTGTGGGACAGATGCACCTCATATGATATTTGGGGCACAGCCAACTACTGTGACAACAACAGCCCTGCCAGCAATAGTTATGCAAGAGGAGAGAACCTTGGCTTTAGGAATGCGCATTCTCAAGTCTCTGCCATTTATATTCCACTGTGGAAAAATAATGGAAATTCACCATAACTGAGTATCTATCTCATCAGATGCCAGACAGTAGAAGACTCTTGCTTCTTCCGCTACCGGTGGGAAGCACCTCATTTCTTTTCCAGTCTAATTATAGAAAGATAAACTAGACTTTCAAAAAAAAAGAAGTGTCCCAGTTTGGGGGTTTGCAGTTTTCTTCTGCCCCTCTGGATCTACCTGGAAAGATGTGTGGCACTGCGGTCAGCCTTCCCCCCACCTCGCCCCCAGATATCTTGGGTTTGGATCCTGGTCCCTGCAGCCAATGCTCTGTGTGATCTTGGGGAAATTCACATAGGCCAGTGCCTTAGTTTCTGACTATCTAAGGGAATAGGAAGTAGGGCAGGGCTGAAAGTGATAACTCTCTTGAAGAATGTTGGGGAACTCCCTAACACTTTGCACAGTTCTGAGATACTCAGTGTGAGCAGGGGTCAAACTCCACCAAAGGTCAAATGGACATTTGCCTAGTGACCTGGGGGTAGAAGGGGTGGAGAGCAGAGTGGTGGCCTAAACCTCACATACTTTTCACAAAGATGGATGGGAGCAGATGTGGCTCTGGCTCCCAGAAAAGGAAGCCCATCTAGTGCACTCACATCCTGAGGATTTGCCCAGCCTGTTCAGCAGAGGCCACTGGAGCTTGGGTGTGATGTTAAGAGCCAAATCCTAAATACCTTGAGCCTTCTCCAATTCTACAGTACTGGGAAAACATCTTGTAGTTGCTAACCATGGGATGGCCTTCCACCCAAGAGGGACAGGCTCTGCTGTTCCCAGTTTCTTTCCATGTGGATGTGGGTGTGACATGTGCTCCTATCACAGCTCAGGCACCACAGATTCTGCTGTTCTCTGACATTTAAGTCAGAAGGGACCTTCGAGGTCATTCACTGATGCTTGACCTCCTTTCCATCATCCTCAACAAATGGCCACAAGCCTTCTGTTTTAACACCTCTAGGAACAGGAAACTCACTCCCTAACTTGGCAACATGATTGCATATTTTGGGGGACTTGGGGGGTTTGTTTTATTTTTCATGTCTCATGAGATTCTTTCCTTGTAATGAACACAAACTTATCTTCTTATAGTTATTTTCTTTCTGGTATTAAGTAGAATAACCATATTATTTATTGTCCAAACCCAGATTTATGTCTGAGACCAAATAGGGGCACTATTAATAATTATACCAGGGAAATAGAGGTAAATTGGAACTCTCCTGGCAAAACAAGACTTAAGACCGCCCCAGTCTTTGGTTTATCCTAGGGGTAACTAGAACAATTCAAGTTCTCCTTCCTTGCTTCCTTCGTATTTAAAAAGACTTGAATTTCCCCCTGATCTTTCTCTTCTATAATGAACAAGGGAGGCTGATTTCTTTAGTGGAAAGATCATTGGACTGAGAATAAGAAATAGCTATGACTTTCTCGGGGCTACATTGGGAAGGGTAATGATCTTGCAAGATCCAATGTTATGTCCTGATATCCCAGAAAAGAAAGCAATTTGCAACATTCTGAAATGTGAAAGGTCTGTCAGAAGGACATGAGATCAGCCACACGAATTGTGAAACATAAATTGTGGTTTTATTTGTTCTGCAGAAGTATTAAAAAATTGCACATTTGTCATGAGGCAGTATAGCGTGGCAGAGGCAGATGCCAAATTTTGTCTGCAGCCTGGGGCTGAGCTGGCTACATCAGAATCTGGGGGGAGATGTATTAAAAATCAGATTCCGGGGCCTGATCTCAGAGCCTCCAGATGTGCATTCAGAAAAGCTCTGGAAGTAACTCTAATGGTGAGCCAAATTTGAGACCCACCAGCAGAATGGTCAAAGAGTACCACCTTTGGGTCCATACATTCATTCCGCCCACAAATATTTATCGGGCACCTACTAGTGCCAGACACAATCTAGGCACAAGAAAGACAGCAGTAGACAATAATAATAATAAGGCATAAAAGTCAAACAGATATGTGGTCAAGGGCTAGTCTGATATTACTGTGTGACTCAACTTTTCAATTCCCCAGTTTCCATCTCCCTAAAATAAGGATGATAATATCTACCCCATAGAGTTGTGATGTTTAAATAAGGTAAGATGTGTAAAATGCTTACCCTAGTGGCTAGTTTACAGTGAGCACTCCATAAATGTTCATTATGAAGGTCATACCATGTTGAGGGTGATGATGATGTCAAAGACAACGATGATAAAGCTAGAGGAGGAAAACAAAGAAACCTTATTAATTTCATCCCATAGTGACATGGAAAGACTAACTGTCATCACATCAAACTTCTCAGTGGACCATGTAGTCACTCTTTTTACTATGACTTTGGGTGGCCTTTCTTTACATCCCTTGGTCTCAAGTATAAAATGAAGGACCTATATAGGATGATAAATAAAGATTCGTTCCATCCAACATTCATGTTCTATAAACCCTAGTTCACTCAAACATGACTCAAAAAACAGTGTCCAGGCACCACACTCTGGCTTCCTTCTAGACCATTCTAGTGGCTGGTGTTCACCTTGTCATGAGGCCCCAGGGTTAAATGCATCATTTCAGGCATGATCTGAACTCAAAAATACACAGTAAAAGAAATAACAGGGGAAGAAAAATGGGGCTGAGCTATAATCGCCATCATTCTTGTCCCTGTATAATAGGTAAGCTTAAGACCGGGCTCATGTCTCCAATAATTGAGGTAAGTAGTGGCTCAGGAAGAAGATGGACAGAGAGACAGAGGGGATGTGAAGAATAAGGCCACCGGGGAGTGAGGCAGGACCAGGGAGGCAGAGGAGGCTAAGAAGCTATTTTTGTAGGCAACAGCTTTCACTCCTCCAAGGAGGTCAGCAGAGATTGTAATGAGAACATCTTGGCCAAGGCCATGATTCACTGTCCAAAACTGGGCTGGGCCCCTCACACTGGGGGAATTTCACAGTTTTTCACATTATTCCCAAACCCCACTCCTCTGTTTAAGGGTGTCACTCAGGGTTTATTACAGAAAGGGTCCAAAGGCCTCCATTCATATATCCTAGGGGGCCAGAGTCTTGGGAAGAGTAGCAGTGGCAATGGGGGCAGCCAGGAGCGGGGATAAAGGGTAGTTCTGGGAGAGATTAACAGGAAAGCTCCTACCAGGGAAAGCTCAGCTCTGTCTGTTCACATAAGCTTGGTTCAGAGCCCTGAAGAGAAGCAAACACTGAAATGCAATGGAAGAATAAGAAGTTGGAAGGAAGTGCAGCTGCCAAGAGGCCACAGGCTGGCCACAGTACCACCACATGCAGCTGCACAGTCTGGGCGCTGCATAATTCCAGAGAGTTCCATTCATGCTGATCAGAGATGGCCAGACATTTTCTGCCCAAATAATAAATAATTTGGCCTTGCGAGCCATTTGACCTCTGTCACAACTCCTCAGCTTTGCTGTTATAGCTAGGATAGTTTGAGAAAATGCAGGACATCATGCATTTTTATGGAGTGTGAAAGCAGCTGTAGACAAAACATAAATGAATGGGCATGACTATGCGCCGGTGAAACTTTCTTTATAAAAGCAGGCAGTGGGACGATTTGATGATAATATCAATGGCAGCCCCTGGGGTTTCGCGACGCAACGGTCCTTGCTCACGGTAGTACCAACAGGATAGCTGAGTTTTCAAAGAGCTCGGGCAAGCCGAGCAGTAGCTCTCAAACACACTTGATAATCCCCATTGTGAGATGCACATTTCGTGTCACGGTCAAGCTTCACAAAGCCATACTTAGCCTCACTTAGTGTGACGTATGCTAAGATAGTCTACACTCTGTTGTATTCCATTTAATTTGTTTAAATGTTGGCGGCAGCCAATACAATTAATTCATTGCACAGTCTTCTGATGGACCTTACTCAGCTCCCGGATGGCTGGGCTTGGAGCCAGGAGATCTGCGTTTCAGTCTTAGATCTGACCCTTACCCGAAGTTTGTCCTTGGGTTAATCACCTCACTGGGAGTTTGCATCTGCAGACGGGTCTCATAATTATTGCAGAGTGACTTTATCAGACAAACGTGAAATAATTCCGTTCCTCAGTGTGGTGTAGTGGCCAGCGGTGGTCCCTGGGATGGTTTTAGGCAGTGCACGTTGTAGGCACTCATTTTAATTCTTTGTGAAAATACACAAGGATCAAATGCATAATGTTACCAGGGATACAGAGCTTCCTTTCAAAGTGCATTTATTCCAAATAAATTATTTAAATTTATGTATTTCTAGGATTTATATTGAAATAAATTTCTTTAGGTCAGGTTATTTGTATGTGTGGGTGTGGGTGTGTGTGCACGTGTGGGTGTGTGTGGAGGGGTCTCGGAGAAAGGAGCTGTCTGGGTAGTCAGCCTAAAGGCCTAAAGTGCCCCGGTGAGGGAGAGCAAAGCAAGGTGGGATCATTCAGGGGGCAGATCCTGACAGGATCTGAATTTTATTCGGAGGGCCTGTGGAAGTCAACCTGGGCATCTGTCTTTGTACCTGATAGGGCTTTCTTCTCAGTGATGTGCAAGCTACACGTTTTGAAAGCTTTAGCTTAAGGTAATATCTTTGCGTTGTCTACCCTGTCCCCAAGCTCTCACGACCAGACAGCATATTTGGGGGATGGCTGGGGATCAGGGGTCCTGCTAAGCACAAACATTTTTCTCTTAAGAGAGGCTCACTGCCTCTGCTGTCATCAAAGCCACTGGGGAGCTTTGTAAACATATGGATGGATGCCAGGGGTCCACCCCAGGCCTCCCGCATCAGAATCCCCAGGGTGGGGGTGTCAGGGCCCAGATGATCTTGCTGCCTGGCCAGGGTGGAACACCCCTGCCTTACAGAGTTCCAACTTACAACCTCCGCCCTCGGAAAACTGATCACACCAAAGACTACATCTAAGATGATGCCCAAAGAGAATGCTTTTCCCTCTGTTGCTAATGACTCAAAGCATGTCTCCCCTGCCCCATTTACCTGCCTTGGGGCTCTTAGGAAAGTCAACCCATCCATCTGTCAATATTTACTCTGTCTGCTGCCCTCAGTAGAAGAAGGGAAAACTGTTTTCACTGTCAAACTAGTGTTTATACAAAGGATTTGTAAGCTTTCTCAGACCTATGGAAAATCAATCACCCTCAGCTAACCTGTGCCCTTAACGAGGTGGTAGCCTTTCTGTCACCATCCTATCCATCAGAGGTGACAGTGCATGGCTTGTCACCTGGTGAGAATTCAGGTTGAAAAGGATGGTGCCCAGAACCCTGGGGAGACAGATGCTTGAAGTAGAGCCCAATCTGAGAGGGTTAAACCTGCCCTGCCGATTCTGGGGAACAGCGCTGGTGGGGCTCCATCTGGGACCCATTCAGAAGAGACCAGTGAATTCTGGGACTCTCATAAGATGCCACTATTCTTTGGCACTCAGACAGCTCACCAGCCCATTACATTTGCTCCGGTCGATGGTACGCCCACTGTAATCTCCAGGGCAGGGCTCTGCTACTGTTGAGTCCAAACTGAGCATTGCTGGGAAGGCATGCGTTTCCGACAGGTGGCTGGGCTGGGCTACCGGGGGAGAGCGGCGTTTGCACCTGGAACAGTAGCCAGCTTCGATCAGGCTTCAGGGGTCTGTCACAGCCACGTGGTTTTAGACACCCAGACCACCTGGGGCAGACACCCTGAAAAGCCATTTGCTGGGCTCAGAAGGAAAAACAAATCTGACCACTG
This sequence comes from Panthera uncia, assembly GCF_023721935.1. Lineage (NCBI taxonomy): Eukaryota > Metazoa > Chordata > Mammalia > Carnivora > Felidae > Panthera > Panthera uncia. The sequence goes on from NC_064809.1 coordinate 122,429,016, forward strand.
CCTTTGTCATTCAGAGGAGCCGTTGGGTTTCATGGGTCAGTCGAGGGGCAAAAAGCAAGCACATCTGAGAAACAGCTTCATGGACCACATGCCCGTCACCAAAGTGCAGCCCAGACACAACGCTCTGGCTCTTACTATGTGCCCAGCCCCTGAGCTGGACACCAAGAAGTAGACCGAGGCTGTAAAATATCAGGCCACTCACAGTCCATTTGTTGCAACCTTTGGAGGGGTTCTAACTCCTTGTAAGAAGAATCGAAGGATCTGAGTGAAGCCAGCTTTCAGTGGGGCAGAAGGAGAAATGTCTTTTAAGATGTACCTGACCATGGGCCCGCTAGAGCATTACAAATTTGAACTCACTGAATGCTCCCAACTCAACACTCAGTGAAGTCCTATCATCTTTAAAATGGGGACGATACTAGGATCCAGCCGGAGTATTGGCCTTCCATGGAATCCCAATAAAACAGTACCCGGAATGTGCTTAGCGTAGTCCTTGCATGCAGTAAGCGCTCAATAAGTGCGACATACTTATTATTATTGTTATTGCTACTTCTAGGAGTCCCATTTTACAGATGAGCAAACTAAGGCTTAGAGAGATTATGGGATGAGCCTGAGGACACACTGGCAGTCAACAACTGCCAGCATCAAAAGCTAGATCTTCCCGGCTCCAGGAGCTGAGGTCTCCCCCGCCCGTCTATAAAAGGCCCGCCCTGTACAAACTGTGTGGGGTGGGGACCTTGCTTCCTCCCTGGAGAAAGAGTCTGTGGGCCCGTGTGAAAGCTGCTCTTGGCAAATCGGCTGTGCACTGGTGCCGTCCTGACACTGTTCCCATCTGCCGCCCACATAGAGTTGGCCATGCTCCAAAAGGCGTCCCAACCCATCCTGATCCCTGGAGACAGCGTATCTCATTCCCTGTTCTCCAGGCCACTCTCGGGGTGTCTGTGGTGGGAGAGGCTACATGTCCTCCCCTGGAGGCCCTATGCTTGGAGATGCAAAGGAGCCGGGACCCTCCACTCCTGAAACATGGGCTGTCTCCCTTCCTAAGCCTATGGAGGTGCACCTGGCCCGGCCTCCCAGGGAGGCATAGCAGCCCTTATTCTGAGAAGTCCCTGTGAGGGAACCTACTTCAGCCGCTTAGCACTCAGTCCCCTCATGGTGTGAAGCCGCCGTATCAGATCTCTTGTTGCTGCTATAACAAATCGCCATGAACTTAGTGGCTTCAAGCAACGCAAATTGCTCTCGACAGTTCTGGAGGCCAGAAGTCCAAAATCAATCTTACAGGGCAGGGCTGGTTCCTCTGGCGACCCCAGGGGAGAATCCACTTCTGGCCTCTCCCAGCTTCTGGAGGCTGCCTGGGTCCCTTGGCTCGTGGCCGCACCACTCCCATCTGTCCACATCCCCTCTGACTGCCCCTCCTGACTGCGTCTTACAAGGATACCTGTGATTGCATTAGTCATGCAGATAACCTACAATAATCCCCCCATTTCAAGGTCTTTGATTTTACTTCATCTGCAAAGTCCCTCTTACCGCGCAAAGTAACATCCACAGCTTCTGAGGAGTAGAATGTGGACATTGCCGCGGGCCGTTAGTCGGCCCCGCACAACTGGGCTCCTGGGCCTCCTTCACTTATTCATTCAGCAAGCTGGCTCTGCACTCCAGCCAGGCCCAGGCACTGCTGCTGTGACTTGGGAACTGCTGGACCTCTCTCCTGAGTGAACCCATGTTCATTAGCTTTCTGGGGGGTACAAATCACAACGTATTTGGCTCCCTCCCCAGCGCCCAGCACATAACAGTTGCTAACATCTACATTATGCCAGGCTCTGTCTTGAACACCATAAAAATATGCTTAGCGCTAATGCTGGCAACAACTGTATGAGGTACCCTTGTCCTACCACAGCTGGGGAAGCCGAGAGTTTTCTTGCCTTGCCCAAGTCACACAGCTAGGGAGGAAGGGTTGTGATATGGGCAGCCTGCAGCCTGACTCCTGAATCTGCTCATAAGTGTTGTCCCACGTGGTCTCCCAAATAGCAGCTTTCAACAAACACCTACTGAAAGGTGGAAGAGGCAGACAGAGAGGCACCTAGAGCTGCACATTCAGGGGACTAAGGTCTTGAGTGTCATGTGTGAGTGGTCCTTTCATTAAAAAGAGGCTGGAGGGAAGGGATCATAGGTCCTAGGGATGACTCTGCCAGGCACATGCTCCATGGGCTTAGGGGAGGCTGGAGCATCAGGGGCCGCCATGACTGGGTCAGACATATTTGACCAAAGGTCTGTCCCCCAAATTCTGGGCTGTCCATGAGGAAAGGTGCTTGTCTGCTTTTGCTGACTGTGGTTATCTCAGGTTTAACTCAGTCCCTGCCCAGAGTAGGTGCTTGATTGATAAATGTTGAATCACGAAATGACTTAGAGGTACACTAAATACACATTTCTTCCGAATCCCAAATGGCCAGACGTTGAAAGGCTATATTCAGCCAGAGCCAAGGGTCAGGGCAGACTGTGACACCCCCCCCCCCCCAAGAATGAAACATTGTAGTGTCTTAGTCTGTTCCCCCAGCAAGCAGGACCTGAGGCAGAGGGTCCATGTGAATTATGCTATTGCATAGGGCCACCTCTGCCACAGGGGTGAAGAGAAAGGCAATGACTCAGGGAAGAAGGGGACATCAATTTTCTATTGCTGGGTTACAAGTTGCCCCAAACTCAGTGGCTTGAAACTATTGTTTCACACGGCTTCTGTGAGTTGGGAATCTGGGAGCGGCTTAGCTGGGTAGTTCTGGTGCAGGATCTCTCAGAGCTTTTGTCATTCTTTCAGCTGGGGCTCCAAGATTTCCAGACTCACCCATGGGTCTCCTGTCAGGAGACCTCAGTTCCTGGCTACATGGGCTTCTCTGTGAGGCTGCTCACATGACATGGCCGCTGGCTTCCCCCAGAGTCAGTGAGCTGAAAGAGAAAGAGAAAGTGTATTAGTCTGCTCAGGCTGCCATAACAATAGGCCACAGACTGGGTGGTTTTGAAAATCCATTTTTTGCAGCTCTGGAGGCTGGAAGTCCAAGATGAAGGTGTCTCGGGGCTGGTTTCTCCTGAAGCCTGTTCTTGGCTCACAGGTGACCACCTTCTAGCTGTGTCTTCACATGGTTCTCTCTGTGCACACATCCCTGGAGTCTCTTCCTCCTCTTGTAAGGACACCCATCCTATTGGATCAGAGCCCTCCCTAATGGCCTCATTTTCATGTAATCGTTTCTTCAAAGACCTTATCTCCAAATACAGTCACATTCTGAGGTACTGGCGGTCAAGGCTTTAACATATGAACTTTCAAGGGGGGAGCAGGGACACAGTTCCACCAATAACAGACAGAACCCAAGAAGGAAGCCATAGTTTTTTGGTAACCTAATCTTGAGAGTGACATTCCATGACTTATACTAAATTCTGTTCTCTAGAAGCAGCTCAGATAGAGGAGAATGAAACTCTATCTGTTGAGGGATACTAGAGAATTTGTTGGCCTATCTCTAAAATTAACACAGAGGGAGAGCCAAGGGCAGAATGTGTTATTGAATTAGCCCAAACTAAGTGTAACTGGCTATTGGCTCCTGTGGGACCATCCCCTAAGAACCACATGAACTGAGGTTCTCTGTGGCAAGAGAAAAGGAGAATTTATTCACCAGCTTCCATTGTCAGTTGGTTAGTGACCCTCACAGGTGGCATCATCTGTCCTGGACTCCAGGATGCTTAACCAAGACTTCCAGTGGGCCCCCTTAGTGGCAACAGGGAATCCCAGGCTGGAGGTGAGAGGCTGGTACACAGGTGGGCCTGTGGCTGGCCACCACCAGGCTGCACCTACAGGAAGTAGGTCAAGACATACTGGTCAGGACCTCGCAGAGCCAACAGCCACAGCGGTACTGGAACAAGATAGGTGAGGCCGGGAGGACCCGAAGTGGTACATAGCAGGTCATAACATGAGTCTGCAATCCAGTCAACAACTGACTGACGATTACATTTTATTATGAAAAGTATTTGCCATTGGATTTTAAATTTTAATTGTAAATCTAAATTTTCAGTGTGGGCCAGTAAATTCTCAGCGATGTATTCTCCAGCCATCACCATGGTGACCCTTTCAAATGTGGTAGTGGAGGAACACGGCTCTTCCTGGCTGGTGGCGCCACTGGAGAGGCTGCTGGCACTGACACGGGTGTCACATTTGGGAGGTGTCCTTCTCTGCGAGGGACTAACCAAAACGAAGCCCCCTCCACTGCCTGAGGGCTCCAATGGGCTTCCAAAAAGCCCTTTTTGTTAACAGCTCAACCCAGCAGAACAAAACATGGTTTGAGTATCACAGTGTTCTCCTGCGTGCTCTTTCTTCCCATTTTGTATAGTCTTCACATCTGGGTTGGAGAGGATTTATCATAGATGTTGCTTCACATGATTTTGGAGCATTTTTCCCCTTTGAGGAGGCAAAATTGGCACTGGCATTTTTTTGCAAGTCATCCTCGCAAGAAGTGAAGCATTCTAAATAAAACTTCTTCTCAAAAGGCTCATGGCCTAAATGGGAAATAAATTGCAAAACATGAAATCTGACTCTTAAAGGCTATTTAAGCAGTGTTACAAATACTAGTATACCAAGTAATTCTACAGACGTCTGCATTCCCATCTAATCTCTGTTATCTTGATTATTCTGTCGTGTGTGATCATTCAAGCATTATAAACATTTGTTGGCTCAAAAAGGCTATTAACTTGTTTTTAAACTTATCTAGTTGACCCGCTCCCTTTAAAATATCTATATTAGCATCACACTGTCTCTTTACTGTTTGAAAGGTCTGATAAGTGTTTCGTATTTAAAATTAATAGCTTTCATTGCTGTCATTAATTATTATAGCATCTTGCAACAACAAGTACTCAGCTGCTCTAGCAGACTGATGGAATTTCAATGTATGAAGCCTATGAGAAGAATCTTCACTCTGGGATATGCTTAGCTTGCGGTCCTCTATTTAAAAATACATACTTGGGAATGAACAGGAATTCCAAGTGACATGGCTTGTTTGCGGGACTGACTATTGACCTGGGTAGATATGTTGTAACCCGCAGGGACACAAGAGCATAGGTCACACAGACACAACCCGATGCCAGAGACCAGGGCAAAGCAGGCACTGAGAAACTGGTGATTTTCCAAAGACAAAATCAAACCTATGGAGGCTGAATACAGAGGCTGGCTGGCTGGAAGGACGGTAGCACATGTACAGTTGTATTGAAATGATCTCTTTGCCCATCTATGCAAACCAAACTGTGAGCCTGATGAGGGCCAGATTTGTGTCTGATTCACTTTGGTATCTCCACCTCCTAACACAGGGCCTGCCTGTCATATAGTTGGTGGACTTAAACTTGATGGTGCCCACCAGAGGCTTCAAGAGGTTGCTGCATCCTCTGGGCAACACCAGCTTCACATTTTCCTAGAACTACACCCTCAGGCTCAAGCCTCTGCTTCTAGGCCCTGCCTCTGTCTTCTGCTGGGCACAGCTAACCCACCCATACCATGGCCCTGTCCAGCATGTTTGGCCTTTGGGGCCCAGACCTCTGGCCTGTCATGTTAGAGGCCCTGGCAATCTCCAAGGGCCAGAGTATGTGCCTCGTCAAAAGCAGAGTATCTTTGCCATGAGACCAGAAAGGAGTGTAGTAATCTAGAGATAGAACCAATGGGATGGATGATAGATGACAGAGAGAGAGACAGAGAGAGAGAGAGAATAAAAATCTGGCTCACTCACATGACTGTGGAGGCCAAGAAGTCCCATGATCCACAAACTGGAAACCCAGGAAAGCTGAAGGCTTACTTCCAGTCCAAGTCCAAAAGCCTGAGAAGGTAAAGAGTTGATGGTGTATATTTCAACCTGTGTCCAGAGGCAGGAGAAGACTGATGTCCCAGCTCAAAGACAGACAGCAAGAATGAATTCTCATCCTTTCTGTGCTATCTCAGCCTTCAACAGACGGGATAAGGCACCCATATTGAGAGGGCAATCTGCTTGACTCAGCCTACTTGTTCAAATGTTAATCTCAGTCAGAAATACCCTCAGAAACACTCTCTGAATAATAGTTAACCAAATATCCGAGCATCTCATGGTCCAGTCAGGTTGACACATAAAATTAACCATCGCAGGAGCCAAGCTGCCTGTATAGATCTTTGCTCCCAGGGAAGCTGGAAATCCTATAAAATCCTAACAGTGTGGGAAAAGCATGTGTTTTGGCACCCAGTCAAGAGTGAGTTTGAACCCCACTCTACCACTTAAGAGCTGTATGACCAAAACCAACTTATTTGACCTGAGTCTCCATTTCCTCATCTGTAAAGTAGAGGCAACCCTATCCATCTTACAGGGCTAATTTGAGGAGTCATTGAGATAATATATATTGAGTGCCTAGCTAAGCATCTGGCACATACAGAGGTTCTCAGGAAGTGCCAATTCCCCTCCCCCTTTCACCAAGGACATCTCTGCACTGCGCTGCTTTTCAACCTTTTTGTCCATGCCCGGTGAGTCTTGCTGTTCATATTCAGATTCCACATGATCTTTAAGGTTCTCATGCCCCAAACCTATTTGGGGCCTCTCACACCCCTTTTGTGAGCCCCTATAGCATTCAGCTCAGTGCACACCTGTGTCTCAGTGTTATTTTTATTTGTTCAGTCATATCATGAGTTCTATGAAGGAAGCAGTTATATCTTAGAGGAATTCTCTCCCCTCTCTCTGACCACCAAACCCACCAGCCACACAGGGCTGGGCACACAGAAGTCTCTTAGCGAAGACTGAACTGAATCCAAACATAAACTATTCAAGAGATAATGATTTCTTTTAATGAAAGAGACCTCCTTCATCCTTACTCCCAACACGCTCAAGGAATCCAGCCATCTCATGGGTCTGAGCACTGGAGTGAGGGCCCAAGTGAGTCATACATCACCCGGCCAACCCATGTGGACTGTCCAAAGGCCACACAGTGGCCAGCTGGAACCAGGATGTCTCACAGGCATCATGAGAGCGTACTGGAAAATTTTGAAGACAAAAATTCCAGATTTAAATCTGTATAATTTTAGCAAATGAATTAAACTCGGTTGCTCATTTATGACATGAGGGTAATAATGCCCACGCCATAGGGTTGTGTGAAGATTCAATGAAAGAATATACAAATATAACAGGAGCAGCATAGTATAGCATAGCCAAGACTCAGGAGTTAGGTTCAAATCTCAGTTTTTCTCCTTACCTACTGTGTGACAGCAGGCAAGTTGCTTATTTTCTTGTGCCTCAGTTTCCTAATCTGTAAAACGGAAATTATAATAGCACCTACCTTATGGGTTGTTGTAACATTGAATGAGGTAATAAATGTAAAGTGCTTTAAACAGATGAGCATGTAAGAGTCAAGTTCAATAAATATCACAGAAGGGGCCAGCTTGGTCCCTGGCATTTTGTGGGCACTCAGTAAATGGCAGCTACTGTTAGTTAAATGGGTGGTCAGTTGAGGAGAACAGGAAACCCATTAAAAACAGCAGCAAGAGGGTCTGTATCCTGAGCAGAAACTGAACTTTGCAATGAGGAAATGTCATGGAAGCAAAGCTGTCATCTCGGCCCATCACCATTATTGATAAGCATACACAACATATTCCGCAGTCAGGGGGAAACATACACACCAACTCTGCACCCTGATGGTAATAAAAAACTATGTGTGGCTCTGGTCACCCAAATATATGATGCCTTGAGCCTTTCCACATTAGCAGGCACCCCTAGCGAAAACAACTATCTTCCTGATTTCTGCAATGTTGATAGCTGAAGCGATGTCACAACCTTTCTGCATATGATAATCATGAAAGAATGCTGCTTCTTCCCCACCACGAACAGACTGACGCACACTGGGTGACCTTGATGGTCTTGTGGTTTTGTTCTTTAAATACCTTTGTATTTCATCTTTGGAGATCCAGTCCTAGTGAAGGCTGACTCCCTTCCTTGTTGCAAGTCAACTTTTTTTCTTTATGAAACTTTGGTCTCTGAGTCTCCCATTGACAGTTATGAAGCCAGTGGTAGCCAGTTGATTGTTCGCCTTTTCTAGTTCTGAGGTTGCTGACCACAATTCTTCCCATGGATGAAGCTTTCATTAAAGAGTTGATGGCCAAGGTGTGAGTGTTGGAAGGAGCATAGAGCGGAAAGGTAAGAAGACCCGAGCTGATACATCTGTCCCTAGATGAAATGGATTAAGTAACATAGATGCACTTGCTGGTTATCTCAAGGAGCTACACAAAAGTTGTGTTAATTAAGACTACAGATAACCTCACCTGAACTTCAAATCATGGAACATGATTTATTTATGCGTAAATAAATTCGGAGTGGGGGCACCAGTTGCATCCCCACCAACAGTGTAAGAGGGTGCCCCTTTCTCCATGGCTTCACCAACACCTATATCTTCTGCTGTTGATTTTAGCCATTCTGACAGGTGTGAGGTGATTATCCCATTGTAGTTTTGATTTTCATTGCCCTGTTGATAAGTGATGTTGAGCATCTTTTCGTGTGTCTGTTGGCCATCTGTATGTCTTCTTTGGAAAAATGTCTATTTTTTTCAAAGTAAAAAAAATAGAACTACCCCATGATCCGGCAGTTGCACTTTGGTATTTACCCAAAGAATACAAAAATACTAATTCAAAGGGATACATGCACCCCTATGTTTATAGCAGTATTATTTGCAGTAGCCAAATTATGGAAACAGCCCAAGTGTCCATCGATTGATGAATGCATAAAGAAGATACGGTGTATATACATACAGTGGAATATTAGCCATAAAAAGAATGAAGTCTTGCCATTTGCAATGATGTGGATGGAGCTGGAGAATATCATGCTAAATGAAGTCAGCAGAGAAAGACAAATACCATATGATTTCACTCCTACGTGGAACTGAAGAAACAAAACAAGCAAAGGGAAAAAAGAAGAGCATAAGTAAATTCAAATATTTATAAATTAAGATATATAGATTAGCTATATTAAATACTAACATTTATATTGATTTAAGGTGATATATAAGAATATCTTATTAAAATGTATTATAAGGTTTATATATTATAATATTGATGTGGTCTAATATCAATATTAATAAAATTAATAGAACACATTAAATATTAATGTTAAATATACTAATATATAAGCTTATATATTTGCAAATACAGTATAAGAAATATATTTTTATAATTTTTAACATAAGCTGTCAACAAAGCTCATTTGAGGCATTTCCTATTGTGGTTTGCAGCAATCCTTAGGGGTTCTACTTTCATGGTTACATAGAATGATTTGCACTAAGTACAGATATATTTGAACACCAACCAGATACTCTGAAAGTACTTGGGAGTATTTGAAAATAGTTTCTTCTCTTGGTAGCTTAAATATTACCCAAAGATTTTGTATTAGTTTGTCCAGGCTGCCATAACAGAATACTGTAGACTGGCTTGCTTATAAACAACAGAAGTGTATTTCTCACAGTTCTAGAGGCTGGAAGCCCAAGATTACAGTGCTGGAAAACTTGGGTCTGGTGAGAGCCCGCTTCCTGGTTCATTGGTCTTCTTTTGTCTGTGTTCTCACATGATGGAAGGGAGAACTCTGGTCTCTTCAGCCCCTATAAATGCACTAACCCCATTCAAAAGGGTTCCACCCTCATGAATTAATCACCTCCCCAAAACCAAACTGCCTAATGCCATCACCTTGGAGATTAACTCTCAACATATGAATTGGCAGGAAATGGGGGGCACAAATGTCAGCCTGTAGTGGGATTATTCACTTTTCACCAACTCTGAAGAAGTGGTTTCCCATACAAAACTGGCTTTTAACCAAGGCCCTGCTTGAATTATCACAAACACCAAATTTGTAGACATTTATTGAGAGATTACTCTATGCCCAGCCCTGTGCTAAGTGACTTAATCGATGTTACTGCATTGAATTTTCAGTTCCCTATGAGATAGTATAACTGGGACTCCTTTCAGTTTTTGTAGAGGAAAGTACTTTCCCAAGATGAAACAAATTGTATGAGGCTGAGTAGGTATTTGAGTCCAAATCTTTCAGACTCTTCACTCTGAACCCTTACACATGCTACCATGCCATTCCTCATGGGCTGTTTTCCTCCATCCGCCCTTTCATTAATATGGTAAACATATGGTCTTTGAGCTTATACCAGGATGGGGCACTATTCTAAATACTGAAGAGAATGATACATAGAAGCTACCCTCATGGAGCTTACATTTCTGGGTGGAGGTGATGGGAGACAGAAAAATATACAAATAGCAGAATACATCATGATTCACATGGTGGTGAGTGCTGTGGAGAAAAAAAGGAAGCAGCCAAAATGGACAGGGGAATAGTGGGGGGAGGAATAGGGTGGCCATTTTAGATTGGGTAAGCAGGCTTCCCTGTTAAATGGACACCTGGAGAAGGTGAGGGAGTGTACTTTGCAAACTCTGTTCTGAAGGGAGTTGCATTTCAGGCAGAGAGAAAGGCAGGTGCAGGTGCCCCAGGGTGGAGTCTGCGAGGCTGTTCTAGGAAGACCACAGAGGTCATCATGGCTGGAGCTGAGTGATCTGGGACACAGGTTCTACAAGTTCTGCCCTTGGACCAGCAGTATCGGCACCACCTGGAGACCAGTTGGAGCAGTGCAGATTCTCAGACCCATTTCACACCTGAGGAAATAGAAACTCTGGGGTGGAACCAGCAGTGTGTTGTGGTATATGTGCATGTGGAGGGTTAACTTTTTATTTTGAAATAATTTAATGTTTATAGAAGGATTGTAAAGCTAGTAAGGAGATTTTCCTTATACTCCGTTTCCCCTAACGTTAAGACTTACATAATCATGGTACTTTTTTTTCCCCCTAAAACCAAGACTAACATCGGTACAAAACTACTAACAAAGCAGCAAACTTTATTTGGATTTCACTAGTATTTGCAGTGTAGGTTTAACAAGCCCACAAGGTGATGACCACCAAAGTCTGAGGATCACTGATCTAAAGGGACAGTAAAAGGAGAGGAGGCCAGAGAAATTGGGGATAGCCTAGACCTTGTAGGATCTTACAGGCAATTGTAAGGCCTTTGGCTTTTCCGTTTTGAGTTCAAATGACACGTTCGCAATGTGGTCTAATCACCCTACTTTAAAATTGGAAAGGCTCTTTCCCACCCTATCCTCAACCCTTGCACTCAGATTCCCCTTTCCCTTGCTTTATTTCCTTAAAACCTTTGCTTCTTTCCTCTTATTTATTATGCTTACTTTTTTCTCTCTGTCTTCCCTATTAGGGCTGGAATCTTTTGTCTTATTCACTGATACATTCCCAGCACCTAGAACAGCTCCTGGCACCCAGTAAGGGCTCCGCAAACATTTGTTGAATGAAGAAATGACTTAGAAAGAAAAAATAAAACAGGGAAAGGGTGTAATATTCTGATATGCATTGGATGAATAGGTACTGAATAAAGAAAAGACCAGTAAAAGGTGGGGACAGAGAGGCAGAATGGGCAGGGCAGAAGTAGGATGACCAGTTAAGAGACTCCTCCAATGATCTGAGAGAAAGAAGATGATGGGTTGTGTGTCTTACTCATGCAGGTTGAGACATTAACTTTACAGCCATCTGAAAAATACACTGTTTAAGAAGAGTTCTGGGGAGTAACTTTTGAAGATAAATCAACTTCATATTTTAAGAATAAAAAATAAACTCATGATATTTGGTTATTTTAAAAGAATTTCCTGTGCACGTGCAAAATGCCCAGCTTTTATTCTCTATTAAGACATGCAAAGTCTATTATTACAGCCTTGATGTTTAACTTACCATCAAAGGGAGCAAGCCAAGATGGCCAGATCTCAAGTTCAAGAATGTTAAACACTATTCACAATGTGCCCAGACTTAAAATGCTTTGTTTAATACTAAATAGGTTGGTTCACAAAGGACATACGTACTCTTTCTTCCAGAAATAGGGTGAGTTTATGGGGGTCATTGAGACAATATCCAAAGGTAATATGACACTCTAGAGGCAAAGAAACCACATGGGATATGAAGTCCAGAGCCTGACTTCCAAACTTAGTTCTGTCTTCTACTAGTTGTGGGACCTTGGACAAGTTACTCAACTGCCCTGGGACTGAATGTATTCACCTAATTGTCACTGATAATAGTGCCTGGCACTTTGCATGTGGATCAGGGTGGAGAACTTTACGATTTTCATTTTAGCAAGGGAGGCTGCTATTAAGTTGCCAAATGCCTGCATCTCTAATTGGGAAGATAACAAGTCATTTTCCAGGAAATCATTTTGTTCTTGGAAGACTCCTTCAAAGGCCCCTTTTGGTTATGTGGATGTAGGATGAGAAGAGCCCCTTTGCTCTAGAGGAAACACTCAAGAGGACACTTTCTTGGCTTAGAAAGAGCTACTCCTCCCCAGTCTCTTCCAATTTTGCATGAGGGCAAAGGGGACCACTGGGAGAGGACTGAAGGGCTGACTCCTTCCCTTTGTAGGCTACACCGCTAGAACCTCTCTGATGGGCGGAGGTGGACTTGACTGAGTTCAGCTGGCAGGAAAGGATCCTCCCAGGGGCCTGGGAAGGGGAAACAATACACATGTTTGTTATTATCACAGAGTAAACATCAAAAATCACTACCATTCAGACTGCTTAACAGTTTACAAGGCATTGTCACATGTATGAACATCATCTTCACAGTATCATGGTTTGGCCTGACTTCCCAGAACAAAGAGGCCATGTCCCCACTCCCAGTACACCTAGGAAAAATTCCCCTGGGATTCCATCCAAGCAATGCTCTAGCAGATACCCAGCATCTGTGGATTAAGATACTTGAGTACCAGCCTCTCCACCTTACATCTTGCCGTTAAATCCATTCTGAAACTCCTTCTATCCCCCTTTTCATCACCAACCACTCATTTTCTCTCCCCAGCTGTAATTCTTGAGGCCCGTCAGTTCAACCCGTGTCTCACTTTTTCTCTAGCTTTTGGTGTCCTGGTCTACCTCCTGGCTTCTACTTTTATCTTTCCTCTTCAGCTCAATCATTGCATATTTTCATCCTTCTAGGCCCCTGTCTGCCAACTCAACCTGGCCCTCAACACCTTCTCTTGGTATATTGCCCCATAAGTAGCTCCCCACACTTCCAGGGATGGAATGTGGGCAGAAAACTCCATCTGACAGATGATGAACCTTCACAGATCCATACAACCAACCCGACTGTGTCATCCCAATGTCACCCCAACTCTCAGAACCTGAACCTTCACTCTTTGCCCCACACCAGTTCACCTTTCGTTAGCAGCAGCCTAGCCATGTAATGCATTTATCAAAACATGGGATATTTCATTCAGTAGAATAGGGTTTCATCACATTTCTATCCCCTGGGGTGACACCCTACCCCACCCCACAATCATGGCTAGAGTGGTTCTTTTTAAGGTGGTTGGGGAGCAGCAGTATTAAGGCCATTCATTCTAACCCAAGTCAGAACTGCTGGACCAAGGAGACGTGGCTGCAAAAAGGCCAGTGAGTAGCCTGAGCAAAAGAAATGGCCTCAGGGGGCTGAAATCTGCCAAACAGCTGACCAGTGAAATCTAAATTGGCAACAAGGCCCAGTCCCCATTTCAAAGGGGAAATTAAAACCAGGCTTTCTGGGAGGGCAGGCCCTAATCAGAAGGGAGGTGATACCTGTAACCAAGGCAACATGCAAACACCAACTTTTCCTTTCTCCTCTTCTCCTCCCCAGTGGCCAAATTCCAAGCAGGCCTCCTACACTCATATATCTCAGGGAGAGGTGTCAAGAGAGGATGAAGACATCTTATCATTCCCTGAAAAAATCCAAAAGGTTTAGGATGTTCCCACCAAAGAAAAGAAAATAAGATCAAGGAAAATCACTAGAGTTGCTTATGTTAGCAAAGAGACTTATATAATAAATATAGAAAACATTTAAGTCTTCCCAGACTGAGGTCATGAAGGCCCTTCTAGAAGGATTAGAAATGCAAAATGAAGTTATATAAAAATAGTCAAGAATATCGTACATTTATGTAGACTGCTGCAGCGTCCAGAGTCATTTTACATACATTACTATCTTGTGAGGTAGATCTCACTGCCTCCATTTTCAGGGGGAGACAATAAGGCCTAGGCATTTTAAATGACTTGTCCAAGGTCTGGCATATGGCCCAGAGCTTCCGACAGGGTCAGTCCTCAGTAAATACTTGTTACATGAATGAACAGAGCTCATGTCAGAATTGATCTTGGATTGAAAGTGTCTGAACCCAAGTTCAATTTTTTTGCTGTCCTGCTCCATCCTTGCTGTACTGAATTCCAATAGGAGTTTTGTTCTTCTGTCCATTGATGCAACGAATCCTCAGCGAGGCCCTACTTTGTGCCAGGCCCTGTGTGAAGCACTCAATCCAGCATTGAGGGAGGCTCAGGCCCTCACAGAGCCCACACCCAAGAGGTAGAGCTGAGGGCAGGAAGTAGACTGTGAGAAGAAAGAGGTAAACAGGATAATTTCAGATTGTGACAAAGGTTGTGAAGAAAACAAACAGGGTGATATGTTAGGGTGTAACTAATCAAAGGCGTGTGTGGGGCGGGGAGTATTTAAGGGGCCTCTGAAGAATTGCTATTGAGCATCACGACTCTACATATACGTACAGCAATGTCCTATTAACCTACTTTTCTGCTACCTGTGAGTTTCAATTTAAGCATACTTTCAGAGAGCTTAGATTACTGTTAAAATGCTAACCATTTGGGTGGAAATTTTTAATAAATATTGCCTACTTCACTGCTTTATTAAGCCCTCAAGTGAAGTCAAGAGGGCTATCAGCTCTGCACCCAATGGTCACACTGAATGACGATTTATTTCCTTCTATCTGGTCAACCTTCGTCTCTTAGTGAAGTAGCTCAGTAGAGCCAGCTTCAAATGTCTACCCAGTTCTGAGTTGTAGCCTAGAAGGAACTAAATGCTGATGCGTTAAAGTCAACAGTCTTTGGTAAAACTGTGTTTAATTACTTCTGAGAAGGGGACAGAGACAAACAGGAGAAGCAGCAGGAGTAAATCCTCTATTTCTCAAGCAAATTATGTAAGAGCACACAACTAGTTAATAACAGAACAAAGACGATAACACAGCATCCCAACCAAGTTTAGGGCTCCTTCTAATCTAGACCACAGGAATCTGTTTAGCCTCAGCACATGCATCCATAAAAAAAATTGTCCTAAATGATCTAAGCTTCTTTCTGGCTTTACAACTCTGTGTTGGAGGACTTTCACTTCCAGCCAAGATGGAGTAACAGGAACTGATTCACCCCCACTGTCAGAAAGAACCAAACTCACCGGACAAAAAAATGAAACAATGCTTTACAAGACAACAGGCATTAGGCAACACAGACTAGATAGAAAACAAACAAGGTGAGCCGCTGATTCTCTTAACTTACTGTCTTAAAAGAGCTCCCAGGCCTTGGGGCAGGGAGGGGAAACCCAGGAAGTTCCCAGTGAATTTCCTGAGTTGAAGACACAGAGTTAAGAATCCAGAGAGGCCAAGGGAGCCAGGACAGGGAAGAGTCCTGGAGAGGAAAGAGAACTCCAGAGATCTATAGAGGGCTCTCCTTAAGTATTCAGCAGATACCTGAGCAGTGTAGGCGTGTGAGAAAACTATCTGAAGGTAGGGAAAGAACCACTCAAAAATATTAGAGGGAATAGCATAGAGGATTCACACAAAGCAGAGAAGAGTGTCTATCTCCATGAGTCAAACTGGGTAACTTGATGGATGGGGTGTTTAGAAGCTTGTTAGAATAGTTAGCTCTAGACTAAACGTCACCCTTGTCCCATCTAATAAGCTTTAAAGAAATATCTGAAAGGGCAAGACTATTTTCAAGTAACCTAATTGTGTCCCAAAAGAAAGCTTAAGAATATTCATAAGAATATAAAAATATTGAGCAAATAAGAAGTTGCAATGTCTGGCATTCAATCAAAGATTGTCAGGCATGTAGAGGCAGGAAAATTTGATGCCTACTGAGGAGAATGATCAATCAATTGATAAAAATCTAGAACTGACACTGATGCTAGAGTTGGCAAATAAATCCAAGTGACCTAATATGCATATAATTGAAGACCTGAAGGAAGCTAAGTGGGAGAAGTTAGTTAGGATGAAAAAAAATTTCGAAAAAATAATAGCTCAAATGCTTGGATTTGATGAAAATTTTAAATCCACATATCCAAGATCAATGAATCTTAAATACAAGATATATGGAAAAGAATAGATCAAGATACATCATAATGAAATTGCTCAACACCCATGAAATATAGAAAATATGAATACCATAAAATATGAAATAAATGTGAATATGAAAAATGGCCAGAGGCACCATATGAAAAGTGGCCATGGAAAAAGGTATTTATATACAAAGGAACAAAGAAAAGATTTATCAGATTTACAGATTTATCTTCAGAAACAATTGAGAAGTGAGAAGAAAATAGAGCAACATACTTAAAATTTTAAAAGGGCCAAAAGGGGCACCTGAGGGGCTCGGTCAGTTGAGTGTCTGACTCTTGATTTTGGCTCAGGTCATGATCTCAATAGTCATGAGATTGAGCCCTGTGTCTCTCTTCATGTCCCTTTCAGAAGAAGAAGAAGAAGAAGAAGAAGAAAGTAAAAGGGGAAAAAAGTATCAACCTAGAATCTTTTCCCCACCACAAATATCTTTCAGAAACAAAGATGAATATAATGGAATATTATTTGACAATAAAGAGGGATAAAGTACTGGATGTGTGAATCTTGAAATCTTGAAAATATGCTAAGTGAAAGCCCATTACAAAAGACCATGTATCGTATGATGGATTTCTGTGAAATGTCTGGTAACAGGCGAGTATACAGAGGCAAAATGTAGATGAGTGGCTGCCAAGAGCTGGGAGGGTCATGGGGAGGGTGGAATTGAGAGTGGCTCCTAATGGGGACAGGCTATTTTTCAGGGTGATGAAAATGTGCTCTAAAATTAGGTTATGGTGACAGCTATGGCATCACTCTGTGAATACAGTAACCATCCTTGCATTGTATGCTCTAAATAAGTGAAGTGTGTGGTATGTGAATAATACGTCAAAAAGATGGTTTTTTAAAGGCAAAATAGGGGCACCTGGGTGGCTTAGTTGGCTAGGTTTCCGACTCTTGGTTTCAGCTCAGGTCATGATCTTACAGTGCATGGGTTCAAGCCCTGCTGTCAGCCCAGAGCCTGCTTGGGATTCTCTCTCTCCCTCTCTCTCTACCCCTCCCCTGCTTGCGCAGTTTCTATCTCTCTCAAAATAAATAAATAAACATTTTTTAAAAGGCAAAATAAAAACTTCTGAAGATATATAAAAGAGGAAAGAATTCATCACCAACAGAATTGCACTCCAACAAATGTTAAAGGAAGACCTTTCTCAGACGAAAGGAAAATGGTACCAGGGGGAAATAAAAATATTCACCCAGGCATGAACTATATTGTGAACAGTTTCTCACACCAATAATCTTCTGTGATTAAATACTTACCACAGCACTGTTTCCATCCTAAGAATCCACCATCATTACTCAAAACCTGATGAGATGAGAGGGGCTGGGATTCAACACACATTGGATCCATTGGTCCATAGGAGCCATTGGTCCTACATAGAAGAAAGACACTTCTGGCCCAGTAACAGGAAGAAAGGATATGTGCGAATACCAGTATGTTACAAAGGAAATTTTTTCTTCCTTTTTTTTTCTTGGATCATCACGTAACAGGAAGCATGAGATGACAAAAACAAACAAATAAAAGTAGTTATACTTTCCTTTCTAGAGTCAAGTTAAAAAACAACACAGTAACAGCTTGCAAGGATTTTTGTGGATAAATCTAACCTGGAGACTTAGAATCATGAATAAATGAGAAAGACAAACGTCCTGCTCAAGACTGCAGATGGAATTGGATTTGATGTAAGCAGTTATCTAGAAGAGTTCAAGCAGGTAAAACATCTCATTGTATCTAGGTGTTCCCATATCTGTAAGTGGAGGAGCCTGGCGGGCCTCACCTTAAGCAAGTGATCAAGGTTAGCATCACCAGTCGTAAGGCCAGCAACGTCACAAACTCCCTGAGAAAGGCACATTACTTCTGTGGTATTCTCAACGAAATGAATCACTTTAACCTAATTATGTGAAAACATCAGAGAATCAGATTGAGAGACAGTCTTTTGAAAATTGTTATTTATTTTAATTTTATTTGTTTACTTGAGAGAGAGAGAGAGAGAGAGAGAGCGAGCAACGTAGAGGGGCAGAGGGAGAGAGAGAAAATCTTCCGCAGGCTCCACGCTTAGCACAGAGCCCGATGCATCTCACAACCCCGGGATCATGACCTGAGCCAACTCAAGAGTTGTATGCTCAACTGACTGAGCCTCCTGGGCGCCCCAAATTGAGAGATAGTCTTAAAAAAATAACTGATAAGTACTCTTCAAAATTGTCAAGGTCGTGAAAGACAAGGAAAAACAGAATCTGCCACAGACCAGAGGAGATTAAGGAGACATGACAACTAAATGTAGTATGGGATCCTGGACTTAATGCTAAAAGAGAATTCTGGGAAAATTGGTCAAATTTATGCTAGATCTATATTTTAAGTTAATAGTTCTGTTTCAATGCTAATTTCTTGGTTGTGAGCATTGTACTATGGAAGCAAGATGTTTATATTAGGGAGAGTTGAATGAAGGATATACTGGAACTCTGTGCAGTTTTGTATAAATAAATTTTTCTATAAAAAATTTTGTATAAAATTTTTGTATAAATAAATATGTATAAATTTTGCAGTTTTGTATAAATAAAAAATGATGGCCCGCTTAAAAAAAGTATTTGAAAAACTGTATTATTTATCAGCTAATCCAGATGGTCAGCAAGCTCACTCATCTGGAACAGATCTGGAGTCCTATGATGAACTAAATAAGGCTCTGAGCACAAGAAAATTAGCCATCACCAAAACCATGCAGTGATAATACAACCTTCCAGGTTGTTGTGGGACCTAAACTAGATCACGGATGTAACATGCTTAAGATGTTCAAAGTAGGTTCTCAATAAATAGCAGATCATCTTCCGTAAGGCAGGCAGCCCTTGCCCGAAGGTTACCAAGGTCACAGTGCATCAGAAGTAAAAACCTAGGCTTTGCATTTCTTCTCCCTGATTCATTTTTTTTCCACAAATATTTCGTGAGCACTTACTAACAATTTCAGTCCACTCTACCACCTTTATGTGAGTTTTTCAAGAAGTTTTAATCCTAGATCCTTTTCTACACCAAGACTCAGTAAATTTTTCTGTAAAGGGCCAGAGAGTAAATATTTTAGTCTTTGTAAGCCATATGGTCTCTGTCTTAACTGCTGTAGGAGCACAAAAACTACCATAGAAAAGACTTGAGTAGATATGATTGTGTTCCAATAAAACTTTATTTGTTAAAAAAAAAAAAAGAGTCCATGGAACAAGTTGGCCTATGGATTATACTTTGCCAACCTCTGTCTTAAAAATTCAAGAAATACGTGAATATTTCCACCAGCCTAATACTGAAGAAAAAAAGCTCATCCAAGATTCCAAAATGAACTCCCCCAAAATAAAATAAAACTAGAAAACAATTTAGTTCGCAAACTAGGTCATATATAATGGACATATGATTCAGAATTTCACATTTTCAGTTGAACATTTGCTTTGGAAGGTTTTTTTTTTAATTTTTTTCATGCGAAGATATTCACGATGACTCAAGCTTTTAAACTGTCAAGCAAAGGCATGCATGCAACCAGAAGTTAGCCTCCAGAGGCCTCCCTGACCCTTGACCCTTTTTTGGATTGCAGTCGGCATATGCGACTGGTCTTTGTTCTTAGACATTATGCTTGAAATGCAGTTCAGTAAAGCCACAATTACAGATTCCAAATGAGCATTATCATCATTGCTTTTGAAAGGGGTTGTTTTACAGACTGTGGAGTGGCCCTGGAAAAGAAGAGAGAAGGCAGCAAATAGCCATCTGGCATCCAAGTTGCCTTTGCAGTGGGGAGGAGAGCCATTTCCAAAATCTGCCTGGATGACACAAGTTAGCCTGAGTTATCTGTCCAGAAAGAGTCCAAAATGTCCCTGCCTCTGGAAACAACGGGACCACCTCCCTACTGTTCACGCCACGATGCTCATGGTGGAAGCTCGACCCTGTTACCCCCGCTTCAGGTAGTCACCAGTCCTCTGGACCTCAGCTTCCTCCAAGCAAGTAATTGACCATGATATTAATTTTTTACTTCACTTTGGATGCTATATACTTAATAGAAGAATCAGCTTTCACTGCCACATGGAAATGTAATACAATTTTCTTAAGTATCTACTCCCAGGGTATATTCTAAATATTAAGGTCCCATCCCACTTGCATATTTATGACTAAAACCTTCCCATATTGAAGGGAACTTTATTTGGAGGTACAACATTAAGTAGACATCCATTTCAGAGTATTCAAAAACAAAAAATTCCAACCCTTCCAGTGCATATCAAGACACCTGGACATCACACATGATGACTGTAGACCAGGGTTTCCCAATATAAGCTTGGCTGCATTTCACAAAAAGCCAACTCTTGGTAGCTTAAACAAAGAGACTATTATTTTTATTTCACATGACAAGAATTCCAAGGTGGCAGGCAACACAAGAAAATAAGTCTTAATTTAGTGACATCACTGTAAGCCCAGAATCCTTCTTTCTTTCTTCTCAGAAGGACTTAGTCTTTTGGCTTCTCACCTCAAGGTGACTATTTGGCTGCTATAGCTCCAGACATCACATCCATATTCCAAGTGGAAAGAATAAGGAGGCTAAGGAAAATTTCCAGAAATGGCTTTCTCCTTTTATCAGTGAATGAAAAACTATTCTAGAGGCTTCCCAACACTCCTGACACCCCACACAGATTTCTCTTTGTGTTCTACTGGACATTTATGAGTCACACAGCTATCTCTAGAAGTAGAAAAGCCAGGACGGTGAATGAGTTGGCTCTCCAACCACTATAATAGAGGGTAGCAAGGAAGAAGGGGGTGGATGGGTATCAGCTTAGCCAACCCGATTTGTTTATCACAACACGTTATATGTATACATATTTTTGTGTTTCTATTTTTGGTGTTTTCCTACTTGTCAATAATAAAAGCATTTCTTTTATTATTAAAAAAGTAACTTTAAAAAATTGTTTTAAGTTTATTTATTTTTGACAGAAACAGAGTGCGAGTATGAGCTGGGGAGGGGCAGAGAGAGAGAGAGGGAGACACAGAATCCGAAGCAGGCTCCAGGCTCCAAGCTGTCAGCACAGAGCCCAACTCGGGGCTCGAACTCACGAACTGCAAGATCATGACCTGGGCCGAAGTTGGACGCCCAACCGACTGAGCCACCCAGGCGCCCCTAAAAAAGTAACTCTTTAAAGTGTATTGATATGATAACTTGATTGTTATTGGAGTCGTTGCTTCTAACCCAATAAAAACGTTGGTGCTTAAATAAATGTAATTAGTTTCTAATTGCCTTTCCAATATACCCTCTATAGCGGGAGTTGACAAACAATGATATGAGCCAAATCTGTTGTAAATAAAGTTGTACTGGAACACAGTTTATTCGTGCATTATTTATGACAACTTTTGGACCTCTACAACAGAGTCGAGGAGTTATAGTAAAGACTATGTGACCTACACACCTCAAATACTGTCTGGCCCTCTACAGAAGAAGTCTGCCAACCCTTGATTGATAGGATATGCCCTAGGAGATACTAGCTCATCCTGTAGAATTTCAGACTCCTCTTCAGAGTCTTCAGGACTGAATGGATTTTTTTGTTAATGAAAACAACATTCCTCTATGGTCTTGCTGATACCAGCATTGCAGGCTACGGAGGCTGATCTGGTCCCCATATGAACATCTGGGCCACAGGTTTGTCTTTGTTTTAAATGCACTCTTTCTGGGGCACCTGGGTGGCTCAGTCGGTTAAGCGGCCGACTTCGGCTCAGGTCATGATCTCACACTCCGTGAGTTCGAGCCCCGCGTCGGGCTCTATGCTAACAGCTCAGAGCCTGGAGCCTGTTTCAGATTCTGTGTCTCCCTCTCTCTGACCCTCCCCCGTTCATGCTCTGTCTCTCTCTGTCTCAAAAATAAATAAACGTTAAAAAAAAAAATTAAAAATAAAAAAAAATAAATGCACTCTTTCTAGTTTCCCATGAAAAATACGATATTATAGGGGCACCTGGGTGGCTCAGTCAGTTAAGCGTCTGACTTCAGCTCAGGTCATGATGTTACGGTTCATGAGTTCGAGCCCCGTGTCAGGCTCTGTGCTGACAGCTTGGAGTCTGGAGCCTGCTTCAGATTCTGTGTCTCCCTCTCTCTCTACCTCTCCCCTACTGATGCTCTGTCTCTGTCTCTTAAAAATAAATAAATAAACAAACAAACAAAACAAACATTAAAAAAAGATATTATATAAAAGTCACCTGCTTGCAGAGGAAAACCATTTAACAAATTTCTAGTTCTTTTGTATTTGATTTTTTAAAATACCAAACAATGAACTCACTGGCCCAGAGATCATCACCATAGCTGAACCAATAATAAAGCCATCTTGCTTTCTATACTTTGCAAACAAGATCATTTTGAGAAAAAATAAATCTCTTCTAAGTCAGGGGAAATAGAACATGTCCAGGGAAGCTACACAAAGCTCACTGGAAGCTGATTCCATCTCCCTCCCTCTCCTCGGAGAGCAGGATGCATCCATTCCCCCTTGCAGGGCCATAATTCATCCCGACAGCCTCTGGGGCTGAGTTAATGGCCACCCTTCCCTAATGGAACAGTTAATCTCTCCAATATAACTGTGGCTGATCTCAAGTTCTGGCTTTGGACAAAAATCCAACAAACTTGGATATGAATCTTCAAATGCTAAGTTGCCTTTGCCAACCACACAAGGTAAAAGCCCAGGAAAGGGCTTCTCCAGTGCCTCTGCCTGCCCTAGTTTCTGAGCTGCTGACCACACGGCAGGCTTTGCAATGGGTCAGCAGTTGTGGCCGGCTTGGCCTGCCGTCTGCTAATTACATAAGCTATACTTACCTAGGAAGGATGGGTGGTTTCTTATGAATCTGGCTACTATGATTACAAATTTAATTCCTAAAAGTAACCCAAAATGCGGGTTCCTCTCTTTTTTTTTTTTACCCTAGCCCCTCTCCTCCACCCAAAACAATGCAAATGCGTGCAGAACAACAGCAACAAAAACGGATTAAAGAGGAGAGCAAATCCATTTTTTTTCTTTTATTCTCTACTTTGGGCTTAACAGACCTTAGCTCCTGTCATGTCAGCTGCCCAGCAGCCCAGGTGAGGCCATGCCTTATTTGGCTGATGAAGAAGCTGAGAGGTCAAGCGCCTTGTGCAATATTCCGGAGAGAAGCGGCTGAGCCAGGCTTGAGTCTGTCCCACTCGAAGGGCCACCCTGGAACCATTAGATGACAAACACAAGGAGACAGAGCAAGCCTACTCAAGGATGGAGGAGCAGAAAGATGGAAAGAATCTTGTTGGGAAATTGAACAGTGAAGATTTGCCCACCTTCATGCTTCTTGTTAGACAAGGAAAATGGTGCCTGAGCGTGAAACCACATTTTGTTAGATGTTCTACTGTGGTGGCTGAGCGCATCCCTAACTGATGTACCATGTCTGTGCAGGAGCAAATAGTTCCCCCCACTCACACTGCCCTGCACCTCACCCCTTCCATAACAGCCCTGGCAAGTTTCTAGACAATTCCACACACCCTTAAGATGCAGCTTAAAGGTCACCTCGTGCCTCAACTTTCCTCGCAGCCTCTCACTCAGGTAGGGTCCTCTGTCTTGTGCTCCTGCAGAACCTGGTATTTTGTCTGCTGAACTGCTCTTTTCGCATTGAATTGCAAGGACTAATTTCTGTGTCTGCCTTCCTGCAGACTATAAACTCGCTGAGGACACGGACCACCCTCTATCCCTAATGTCAGACACTGTGGTAGGTGCTCAATAAATGTGGAAGGAAAGAAGGAAGGAAAAGAGGGAGGGAAAGAGACAGGCAGGGAAGGAGGGAAATAAGAAGGAAGGAGTGAAGAGAGAAGAAAATAAAAACCCTTTGAAATGGATGTGGCCAATATTACATAATCTGATGAATAACAGTAGAGGTCCTGGGGGCACCTGGGTGGTTCAGTCAGTTGAGTGTCTGGCTCTTGATTTGAGCTCAGGTCATGATCCCAGGGTTGTGGGACTGAGCCCCATGTTGGAATCCGTGCTGAGTGTGCTTGAGATTCTCTTTCTCTCTCCCTCTGCCCTTCTCCCCAGCTTGTGTTCTCTCTCTCTCCAAAAAAAAAAAAAAAAAGAGTAGAGACCCTGGAATCTGACTTCTCAAGTTTAGATATCTGCTATGATTTTGACAAGTTATTCAATCTAAGTGACCATATAATTTAGTATCCACACTTGTGAGCATGGAAGGTGATAGAAGTTTAAGCCCAATGAGAAGCTGGATGACACATGTAAGTGGGGACAGTCTCAGGCAGTCCAGGACAAGTGGTCTCCTATTTAAGCCCCTTGGACCTTGATTTCCTCATCTATAAAATGATGACAATTGTACCTGTTTTATAGGATTGTCTTAAGGATTGAGTTAAATACTGAAGGTAAAACTTTCAGAGCAATGTTTGGATCTTAGTAGGTACTGCATAAATGTCAGCTACCCTATCATCGAAGATGTGAAAGCTGAGGATCAGAAAGGTTAAGTGACTTTCCCAAGGGCACTCAGCTGGCAAGTGACAAGTCAGCATATCACCCCAAGTCACCAGATTCTAAACCTAGTGATTTGCCCATGACCCCTTGGCCACTTCTAGACCAATCCAGGCACTGTCTGTTTAGCCCATGCCCACACCAACTAAGGCCAAGGATGGTGGACTGTCCATGTTCTGGCTACAGAGGGAGGCTGCCTTTCCCATTCAGCAGCTCCAGTAGAGGTCCTGGGCCTCTTCTGGAGGCCTCTTCTTTTATCCCAGGCCAGACGTTCTTTGTCCCCCAAGAGATCAACACAAGAAGAAGAATTAGTCCTCAAATTCCCTGCCAGCCCAGGTTGCTGTCTCGAATCCTCCTCTGCTTCTGACCCCTTCCACCCTCGTGCCCCCCCTCACATCACTGCTGAGGCTTTTGGCTTGTACGGGCTTTGCTGCTGCAAGTTGCTGGTAAGACACAACCTAAGAAGCTTCTAGGCATCCAACACCATTATACAGGTCTGATGCTATGTGCCTGGACCCTTCACTGCACAAACCCGGCTCTCGTGTAATCCAAGCTTACTTATCCCCTCCCTCTCCTGGATCACAAACCCTGCAAGAAACAGGAGTATCGTGAGTCTCAATAAATGCATAGTGATGACTGGAGGGTGTTTGTCCCCTGGTCAAGAGCCCCGGAGTGCATGGCTATGATGGCCTGAAGCCGGAGCAGATCAGAAATAGTTTAAGAGGATTTGGGACCCAGGTCTGGCCACCTGCAAAGCTCTGTACCTCAATCCTGCCTTCCCAATCAGCCCTGATTTATCCAATTCTCTTGTTCTCAACAGCTTCACGATCATTTATAAGGCTATTCATTATTTGGATCAAGGAGCAACTTAATTTAACCCTCAACACCTGGAGCGGACACTTTCAGCTACGCCCAGATCCATTCACTTCTGTTTCATACTGGTTTTTAATCCCCAGCTTCGTATGCTTTACCTCTAATTGCTTTTATTTACAACTTTCTTGAGAGAAATATTCCTGAGCCAGTGAGCCAAATTGCCTATATGTGCAGAAAGCCAGAAACCCTCAAGGCAGCCTAGAGCCAATGGTGACTGGTTGGAGCAGGAAAGCCCAGCTCCCTGGCCTTGAGGTGGGAGGAACTCTCAAGATGTCAGTTACACTCCAGAGCTCCCTGCAGGAGCAAGCTGAGCCTGGAACTCTGCCTGAAATTGCACCCTTGATCAACTTCTTTCTCTTCTCTGACCTGCTTTCCTTGCCCCTTTTCTAGTTTCTCCTGGAAGCACATTCCTAATAAGTTACTTGTTCCCCCGCTTCTGGGGAACCTGTCCTGAGACAGCCAGATGAAGGTTATTCCTTGAGACCGTGTGTCTTTCAGCAGCCTAGTGCACTTGCCTTCCTACCTTGGCAGTATCATAACGGCAGCCATTCTGGATCTCTTCTTCTCTTCCTGACTTGCTCCAGTTCTGCCTTCTTCTCTTCTGATCATCTACCTGTGGATCTATCTTTACTTTACGATTAGAAAAAGAGTGATGGTCACATATCAAACAATCAAACCAGGTCTGATTTCACATTCACGCTCTTTTACCGGTAAGATGTCTACCCCTTAAGTTTTGTCTTTGTAGCTGATCTCTGAGATCCTGATTTGAGAATATCTTCCAAAGACTCTTAATTTGAATTCCCCCTGATGGAACTTCCCCCATTCAAATTCTTTTAAGCCTTTCTAGTTCCACTTTCTGATCCATTAGAGCATAATGCTTGGCTCTGCCCATCCAATGTCCCCAAATGGAAGACACAATACCTTTGAACTTCATTCATGCACACAGTCTAAAAAATACTTATTGAATGCATTCTCTATATCAGGCTCTCCATGGAACACCAAGGATACATGATTATTGGATTAGGGAAGGAAGGAATGGATGTTTAAAGGCTCTTTCTGGTTTTAATTTCTTTCATGCCTTTTCCCAAACTCCACCAAAAGTTAAAAAGAGTATAACATTAAAAAAATAGGCTCCGGGGATTGGGGGATGGAGAATCTGAGCTTAAAAATACTCCAAGCAAAATACTGGCCGTGTAATATTGGATAGATTCATGTAAGGTGACTCTTCAACAGTGGTTCTCAAACTGGATGCATCCAGGATTTATTTGGCAACATCTGCAGACATTTTTTGGTTGTCACCACTGGGGTATGGGCAAAGGCCAGAGGTGCAGTGAAACATCCTGCAATGCACAGGACAGTCCCCGACAGCAGAAAATTCTCTGGCCCCAAATATCAATAGTGCTGACGTTGAGAAAGTCTGCTTTATAATGGTTCCAAACCCACAAGGCTGATGTAGAAACAAATGAACAACTTGCTCCCACTAAGTGTGAATCCCTCCCCACCCCACCCCACCCCCAACCCCCGCCTTTTCCTTTCCTCCTTCTGTAGCACAGAATCCTAACATATTTCCTCAGATCTGGGATTTTGCTGGGAAGCATGAGGCCTGGCCTAACTCTCTACCTCCCTCACTCCCACCTCACCCCAAAGGAATTGGCCTAAATTCACAAAACAACTTTTCTCACTTCAAAGGAGATATTCTGTTCTCTTTGCAGTGACAGAGATTAAATAGGTGCTTATCATTCTAGCATAGTTGGGAGGCTACGGCCTTTTTTCTTGCTCTGAGGAAATGGAAGCCACGAGAAGATCGTATAGCAGGCATAATGGCAACCAGATTTCATCCTGTGTTTTACTGTAAAAACCAAGCTGCAGGCGCTCGCCTACATGAAAACACCCGTGGGATCGAACCCAGGTATGCTGGACTGAGAGCCTCTGGGACCAATTCCGTTTTACCCCTTCCTAAAGCGATGACATTCTTAGCAAATTTCACTTCCTGTTGCATAATTAATTAGAATTTTCCCAGACTAGGAAATAATGGGCATGGAAGGAGCCGTTCTTGATTAGAGTCCCTGTTGCATCTACTTGCTGCTAACACGGTAGCCATTAGCCACAAATCTGTTAAATCTGTTTAAATCTGTTAGTTCAAATGTTTAAAAAATTAAAAATTCAGTCCCTTCATCACACTAGCCACATGTCAAGTGCTCAATAGCCCCTGTGGCTAGTGACTACCATACCAGACAACATAACTATAGAATATTCCAGAATATCACAGAGCACAGGGCAGCACTGCACAAAGGATGTCGGGCAACAAACACTATTTGCTTGAGTCCTTGTTTCTTCAATGGCAAAATGGGGGACCGTATTTCTTGTCCCTTTTCCAGAACTATTGAAAAGGCAAACCAGTGGCATTGGCTTGCTCTCTAAAATATAAAACACTTTGCAAAGGTGAGGACTATGATAAGAGCCCACTCATTTCCTTTACCAAAGATGGTCAGCCTTGCTTTATTGCCAAGAAACCAGAAGTCTTCTGTCCAGACCTTTTTTTTCTACAGTTGATAAATCACAGCCCGGGTGAATAACTTTAAGGTGAGGGAGCTTTGTGGGTATATTGCCCCCTCATTCATAACTAGAGTCTCTGCTGTGTATAAAGCAAATCCACTGGTTCATTCAAAGATTTTTTGCAGGTCACAGACTTTCCCTTTGCCTACTTAGGAAGTTTTCACTACTGGTTTTTTTGTTTTGTTTTGCTTTTTTGTTTTTGTTATTGTTTTTTTCCCCTTCCAAAAACTCAGCCCAGCTCCTCCATCCGTAATGGGGCATTCAAGCAGACTCAGTCTCTGGGCATGAGGGAGTCTTTGAATCTTTCTTACTTGGGATCGACAAAGCCTTCCAAATCAAATAGGAGGAATAATTCCGTTAAGCCCCGAGTAGTCTTTGGTGTTTGCTCTGCCGTCAGCTTGGACACACTCCACCAAAAGAGCAATTCTCTGTTTCTACTTAGGCTTGCCCTGATCTGTTATAAGTTGTAACTCGATGAAAACATTATAAGGCAATAAGAGTGTGCATGTCAAGTAATTGGCTAAATTGTGTCTGAGAGAGCCCAGAGCATGCCAACGGGGCAGCTCAGGCAATCTGGAAGGTGCCATGGGAGTCTGGAAGGTCGGGCTACTCCCAGGCCTACCAGAGGTCCTTGTGTTTTTCTAATGGTAATAATAAGCTTTGGCATTGGACTGGCATTCTTCATGCTCTTCAGGGTGAACATGCTTCTTCAACATCCACCATCAATTACTCCTTATGCACGGAAACACCCCAGATCTGAAAAGTGGAGTCCTAGGACCAGGCAGGCTGAGGGGAACACTTAGGTGTTGCTTTGACATTCTCTGAGTATCAGGACTATTCCTGTGAACAAAGCAGACAAAAGTCCTGCTCCCGTGGAGGCTGTATTCTAATGGGGAGAGGAAGATGGGGAGGGAAAAATGCAATAATGAATGAACAAATAAAAGTATGAAATGAGAAATATATGAAGGGAAAGGGATGCTAAAGATAAAAGAAGGAGTTGAAATTTCACAAAGAAAAGGCCTCACAACGTGGCCTTTCAGCAGAAACCTGAAGGAAATGAGGAGGTAAGCCCGAAGGATATCAGAAGGTAGTGATCCTCAGGCAGAGGAAGCTGGAAAGTGCAAAGGCCCTGGGGCGGAGGAGTGCCTGGCCCCTTTGAGAAAGAGTAGCAGGTTAGAGTCGCTAAAGTATTGTGCCTGGCAGACGAGGATAGTTGGAGAAGACGCCACAGAGGTGGCATGGGGCCAGATAATATATTATCCTTCTGTATTCTACCCTGGAAGACATGAGAACTTTACGGAGAGTTTTGGGCAGAAAAGTGAAACAATCTGACAGAAGTTACTGAAGAATCTTTCTGGACACTGCTGAGAATAAACCGGGTTGGGGCAGGCAATGCAAGGATGAAAGCATTTCCTGATCCACCTACCTCAGAGTTTTCTCTGACCCTTATTGTAGGTCAGCGGTTCACCACCCTTATCGCTAGGACCTGCAAACATTCACACCATATCAGTGCTCTCCTCACCAGGGCGATCTCATCGAATTCATTGTTCACATCCAATTGTACCATCGAA
The DNA here is from genome assembly GCF_023721935.1 of Panthera uncia. NCBI lineage: Eukaryota > Metazoa > Chordata > Mammalia > Carnivora > Felidae > Panthera > Panthera uncia. The sequence continues at coordinate 122,458,735 of NC_064809.1, forward strand.
TTCATTCGTCACATCCAATTCCACTCATAGCCTGACAAAATCAGAGCTCATCGTTGTTGGAAGGAACCTGGACAATTACTCGGCTTAACTGTTCATTTTTCAAAATTATGAAATGGATCATACATACAGCACAGCTTAAAGTACTCTTGCATGACTATTCAGTTAATGACAAGAACCTTACTAGTCCCTTAGATACCTACTGTGTCTCTTCCCAGTCACATGCCTCTCCCTTCACCCTTCACCCCCAGACAGAAGTAACTACCATCCCACCTTCTGTGTTAATCATTCCCCAGCTTTTATTTGCGGATCTCCACTTACCATGAAGATCCAAATAATGGGTTTCAATTTGGAAAATGGGATAGCAGCACAAACCTACTTGTGTCCCTGCTAGATAGGGATCCACAGGAGAAAACAGGCTGAGCTGAGTGAATCTCTAAGCCATGGTCTAGCTTCAGCTCCCCTGACTTCTGGGGAAGTCACTGGGTAAGATCACAAGCAAGTCCTCAAAAACACAGATCTCACTTCAGAAACCCTGGAGCTTGTCTGGCAAGGTGGTAGTGTGGGTCAAAAACCAGAGGTACAGAAGGAACATAGTGGGGGTGAGTGGGCTACTCTGAATTTACATGAGCTGAGTCCAGCTCTCAAGGTCAGGTCAGAGCAGAATATTCCTTAAATAAGTGAATGTTCTCAGCTTATCTAAGCAGCAGGGTATGAAGCAGAGAGCAAGAACTTCATCAGCATACGGTCAGGAGAAGCAAGGTATAGTTCAGAGTCCAGACAAGACTTTCCAGGGTATTCTACACTCAGGTTACTGAGAACTTGGTATTGACAACACTCATTGGCTCTGTCTCTGCTCAGATCTGGTGGGTTGCCCATCACGTGTGGACACAGTTGCTATCCTGGGATATCTCTTCACCATCCTCTTGGGAATTCTCCCCATCTCTCTCCTCTTTGGGCCCTGCTCCATGCTTATTTCCATGTCTCTCTTGTTCTTAATTTATTCTTTCATTTTGTTGAAGTATATCCTCCAGTGGATTTTTGAGAGCATTTTGAGATCCTAAATATTAGAAAATATCACTATTCTACCCTCAGTTATAATTAATTATTTGGCTACATATATAAACGTTAGTTGGATATTATTTGCTTTTAGAATTTTTGGAAATGCTGCTGTTGAAAAAGCTGAAGCTGTTCTGATACCTGAGCCTTTGTAGGTAATCCATTTTGTTTTTTCTTTCCAGAAACCCACAGAATCCTTTTTTTGTCTCCAATACTCAGAGACTTCATGATAAGCCTTTATACAGAGCATTTTTCCCCCAGGCACCAGGTGACAACTCTTCTGATCAGTCAACCCCCACATCCTTTAGTGTTGGGACATTTTCTTAAATCATTTCATGGATTGTTTCCAGCCTTCCCTGTGGCTTCCTCAGATCTCTTTTTCTGGAATTTCTTTTGGACCTCTTGTATTGTCACAATTTCATTTCTATTTTTATTTCTTTGTCCTTTTGCTCAACTTTTTGTGATATTTCTTCAAATTTATCTTCCAGTTCTTCTGTGGAGATTTTTATTTCTGTCCTCATGTTTTTAATTACCCAAAACTGGTTTTCTTCTCTTTCTTTACTTTAGAGCATCTTTTTCTCACGTCACTCGTGGACTATCTTATCTCTCTTAAGAACATTAATGAAAGACGGTTTGACATTCCCTCATGTCCATGTTCCCTCTGTGTTGTATTTCCTTTGCTTACTCATGATGGTCCCTGTATTTCATGTTAGTGCCTCTCTTCATGTCTGGTAATCCTGCTTCCTTGTCATGGATGGCAGTGAGGAGCCAAAGAACTGATGGGCAGCTCTCAGCTGAGCAGTGGAGCTGGTCACCATTGACTTTACCAGACTGTGTGTTAGGAAACCCCCCTTCTCAGTACCTTTTAGTCTTTCTTCTTGACTGGTGGTTAGAGACCCCAGAGAGCACTCTACTCATCTGTGGCCTGAAGGGGAAATCTCTGGACAGCATTCTGTGGTCAAGGTGGGGGTAGATGGAGGGACATCTCAGCATATAATATGTGTTGTGTGGAGGGTCACTTAAATCCCTTATCTTTCATGTGGTGTCTACAACTTTATGCCTGCTCTCCCCAATCCCAGTGACCTCTAGTTTTGTCCCTCCATTAAATAAGCTTTCAGACTTGCAAGCTGTATAACCATTTAAGGTAACTAATACTAACTGTAGTCATGAATTCCCGAATCGTAAGGCCTCACAAAATAAATTTACTTCTTACACTTGCAAATGTCCACAGTCCTCCTTGGCAGACAATCCCATACAGTCATTCATTGACCCCATTTCCTTCCATCCTGTGGCTGCACCAGGTCCCAGAGTTTGCTCTATGTAGCTCCTGTATACAGAAAGAAAGACAAGATTATTCATATAAGGTTGTGATGGACCAAGACCGAAAGCGGTACATATCATTGTGCCCAAAGTGCATTGTGGACTCAGTCACATGGCCATGCCTAACTACAAAGGAGACTGGGAAACATCTGCTCTTCTGTGTGCCCAGAAGAAAAATAAAATGAACTTGGGTGAACACACAGCAAGCACTACTCTAAAGACCCTGGCATATTGCTTAACTGCTATGAGTCTCAATTTTTTAACCTATAAAATGGTAAAATTGGAAGAATACTGTCTGCCTTACAATGTTATTGTGGAGATTACATTTATGAAATGCTTGGTCTAGTGATAGGTACACAATAAGTCCTCAGAAAATAATTGTTGTTATTGTTGTCATATGTTTTTCTTCTTTCATTAGTTCATTTTATCAAAGATGGAGATCCATGAAAGACTGAATCTTTCATCTTTTGAGAAAGAAATTGAAAAAGCAGATGACAGTATAAAGAAGAAAAATAAGGAAGTGAAGGAGGAGAAAGAGGAGACTTGCATGCTAAGTATCACATCCATTTCATTTATATGTCAAATATTTTAGGAACATCTACTATGTACCAAGCATTATATTAGAGGGAAATAAGATAAGAGCCCTACTTTGAGTTTACCACAGTCTGAGAATCCAAAAGCTAAATATTATCACTTTTTGGAAACTTTGGACCATTTTTCAAAGTAAAGTTGGGAGATAACCCAGAAAATAAAATGATCTAAAATATATATTTTTTTTATTTTAGTGGTGAAAACTTGGGTTTATCAAAGTTATCAGTCACCTCCATGTTGCTAATTCTCAGTCTTTATCTTACTTGACTTGCCGGTGATCGTGACCTCATTATTGAAACAGTGTCTTCTTGTGGACTCCAGAACAACACATACCCCTAGTTTTGCTTTTACTTAATTGGATGCTCTTGCTTAGTCTCTTGTACTCATTCTTCTTGATCCGTCAGAGCTTGGTCATTGTACCTCTTCTCCACATACCTCTACCTTAGTGATCTCATACAGAGTTATAGCTTTCAATACCATCCATAAATGGAAGCCTCCCCCAAATTATACATCCTTGTCAGGCCTCTCCAGAACTCCAGATTCATATATCCAATTGACGACTCAACTTCTGTACTTGTGTGCCTATTAGTCGAACTTCTGATCTTCCTCCCATTCTCAAACCTGCTCCTCCCACAACATTTCCCAACTCATTATTTGGCAACATCCTTCCACTGCTTAGACCATCCTTAGTCATCCTTCACTCTTCTCCTTTACACTTCATTCAACCCTTCAGTAAATCCTGTTGGCTCCACTTTCAAAATACATCCAGAACCCAAATATTTCTTACTGTATCCACTACCAGCGTCCTAATCCAAACCACCATCATCTCCTACCTGGATTATTTCATTAGGCTCTGAATTTGTCTTTCTGCTTTTTACCAGATCATTCATCACCATGTGTCATAATTATTGCCTATCTTTGTCACCAGGATATAAGCTGCAAGAAGATAAGGGGATTTTTGTCCATTGTCTGGCACTTAGTAGGTGCTCGATATTTTTGAGTCAATGAAGAAAGGAATGTGGGCACTATTTTTAATATACCTGCTGCAATTTAGAACAGCCCCTTCCATCCTGAAGTAAATGGGTAGATTTAACATGATGTGAGCACTTCTTCAGCCTCCAGTTCTTTTAGAGTATGATCATATTTGCTGGAACAAGAGCTAGGGCTGGCCCCTAGGGCACTGGTTGCATTCTCTGGGCCCAGAGAAATGGTAGAGCCTAGTGGTTTTAGAAAAGCACAAGTCAGTACAATGCCTCTTCTTCCTCTATGATTTCTCCATAGGCAAAATCTGCAGCCATGTTGTCTGGGAATCCCTGGCACTTTATTCATTGAACTTAGAAGATGCTGTTTTCTTGCAGTGGACAATTGTTATTACTCCACCTTATATTCCCAGCACCTAGCTAGAGTGACTAACTCATCCTGGTTTTCCCGGGACTGTCCCAGTTTTAAAACTGAGAGGCTTTCATGCGAAGAACCCTCTCAGCCGTGGATAAATCAAGATGGTTAGTCACCTTACCTTTAGCACAGCACCTGTCACCTAGTGAGGAATAATAATAAATGTTAGATAGAGGAGATCATGTTACTATTATTTGTTCATGCGTCGCTTCTCCCTCCAGTGCCTGGCATATGGCATAATATTTCCTAAAACGTGTTTCAGAGAACCCTGGTTCCGTGATATTAACAAAGTTCATTGCTATGGTAGATTCTATTGGGTGCACCCCCACATCTCCTTTCTTGAGATGGTGTAGCTATCCCCTGGACGATCTGTTAGCTACCAACAACTCATAGCTATGCCCTTAAAAAAAAAAAAAAAAAAAGATTGCCCTTAGCCTATGTAGCCTATGGGAAGTTTCTTGCCTAGGGATTTCAGACAGGTTCTTCCCTCCTTCCTAAAGGGTCACTTTAAGGTGACAACTGTCAAACACTGGCATACAAAGCTCATCCCACTTCAAGATGACATAAGTCTGTAGCATCATTCCTGCTCTGTAGCTCCCCATGGGATGTAATTGAGGCTAGACTTCAGCTGAACCCCTATCTTTGCAAAGCTTCTTCTCTCACTTCCTTACAGATTTCTCCTGAGAGCTTCCTCAACAAATCACTTGCAAAATAATCCCCATCTTAGACTCTGCTTCTAATAAACCAAACATAAAACAGTTATTACTTAGAGTTATCCCAGAAAACTACCTCTAAGGATTCTGGAGTTGGATAACCTACCTCATTGCAGCCAGCAGCGAGGACCTCCCCTCTACTGGTCATTACAGATTGATGGTCCTTGGCATGCTGTAGCACAGTAAATGCTTTCCCCTGAACTTGGATAGAATACAATTTTAAGGAGATGCACTGGATAGTGTAATATATCTTTACAAGGGAAAGAATGAGGGAAAAATAGTCATTATAAAGATAGTGAAATTGGGGGCTTAGTTGGTTAAGGGTCTGACTCTTGATTTTGACTCAGGTCATGATCTCACAATTTGTGGGATGGAGACCTAAGTCAGGCTCTGTACGGACAGTATGGAGCCTCCTTGGGATTCTCTCTTTCCCTCTCTCTCCCCTCCCCTGCACATACTTTATCTCTCTCTCTCTCTCTCTCAAAATAAATAAATAAATTTGAAAAAAACAGATAGTGAAACTGGGTAGTTGTTGTTGAGTGCCTTCCATACGCTAAAGAATGAGAACATCATAGGTTCAGATTGATAAATTCACACTCATAAATTCAGAGTGTGAAATTCAATGGGCTTCTTGATAGTGTTTAAAGACACTTTCTTATCCTATAGCCAGAGGGCCAGTTGAACCAAAGCCAGACTCGTACCCAATTGTAAGAGTAGTAGAACTTTAGAGAAGGTTGGATTCTAATTATAACAAAGTTTTCTAATACCAAAGTTAGGCTCTGATGAAGAAGTGGGACCCAGATGCTTGAGATGAGAATATCTGGATAGGTGTACCTAAGAATCTTGAACTACCAGTTTTCCTTGAATACTCTGGGTCTGCAGAACTGAGCCACTCCTCCTTATTAGAAGACAGAGCCTCCAACCCCCACCCAGTCTTACTTGAAGATTGCACAAAAGCCTCAAAGAAGACAGCTATATTAAAAGACAAAGCCTTCCCTTCTCGGGATCTGACTCTGGTCCCCCTCCTGGCCACCAGTCCCATAATCAGGCTCAAATTTCAGCCCAACCTGACTGAGGAAGTTGTTGGCCAGATACACCAACTGACTCTACACCAACTGAAAAACAGATGTAGGTAAATGTACCAGTCAGGAATTGGGAGAGAGTGTCAGAGATGGATCATGAAGGTATTAGATTTGGTAGAACAATAAATAACATTGGATAAGGGAGAGTTTTGCAGTATTAGAGTACTCTCTGTAACACAGATCCCCAACAAATGTTGGAATACACTGTTTGTTGTTAAAACACTGACCTGGGCACCAGTCTGATATGGACTGCCAAAATGGATATTGGAAACTTGGAATAAATAACTGTCAATAGTAAATAAAGATACCAGATCTACTGGGCAGATTGTGGAGGAAGAGACCAAAAAGCCCATGAAAGTGGGCATTTAAGAAATCGTCTACTGAAGAGAATTTATTAGCGATCCATGTTCCTTAGGGGGGACCCAGAGAACATTCCATTTACCAAGGTGATTAGGAAAAGGTTGGTCAACAGGGCACCAGCATCATTCAGAATCTCAGCAATTACTGTCCTCTATAGGCTGAGTTAATGGTATGAGTTTCCTAGCAGCACTTGGAGTGGAAGAGGTCAGGAGACAGTGCTTAACTTCAGAAACCAGGTAAACAGAACTAGAAGAATGATCAGCAAAGTTGGAATGGTAACCAGGGAGGCCTGACATTCAAGGATACATAGAAATAGCTAACATAACAGTGTTTCTAAGGGCAATATAGACAGAGAGCAACAAGAAATTAATTACTGTGGGACTGCTCAACTCTTAAAATAGGTTCAGGCGTGTTTGTGATCCTCTAAGACAGGTGTCTCAAATGTATTTGATCAGGGAGTACTTTTTTTTTTTTTAAGAACACTTCATGGGATTGGTATGTTGCAGAATAACAATGCTACATAGTTCATTGTTCAAAATATTTATGAAGTGAATGCATATACAAATGTATACATGGTTCCTTAGTACAACTTCATATAGACATTGGACATAATCTAGATCCAAAGCACAATTCCAATACCTACATCCTAGGAGGGAAAAAAAAATGAAGAAAATATTGATCTAGTAACGAAAGAATCAAGTTGCTAACAGACTGGTTAAACCACAAACCCAAACCGCTCAGGAGCAGTCGGCATTTGATATTTCAGCAACTCATTTACCCTTCCCCACCCCAACAAAGCTTAGAAAGGCAGGACATCAAGAAAAACGACTGTAGGGAAATTAATGGAACAATGTATAGTGAAGGGAAGAAAGTCAATAATGAAATTTGTCCAATTTAAACAGCCAGGCCAAGACCACAAGGTAAAAAACTTAAGTTACATTCAACACTGAAAATGAGTCCCTATGATTTATTTAGCATTCCAGAAGATAAAGAGCAATAAACAAATGCATCAAACGTATTAAGTTATTGTTAGAGTTATGTGCTTCAGTGATTCAAAGCTGGGCGCAATGAAATCCAGCAGTGCACTGTAAGCTTTGTTCCCTCTATCTGACTGGCTGTATGATTCCACCACTGGATCAACAGAAAGACTCCAACCACCATAGGATTTCTTTCTTTCTTTTTTTTTTTTTTTTTTTAAGTGGGCTCCATGCCCAATGTGAGGCTTGAACTCACGACCCTGAGATTTAGAGTCACATGCTCTACAGGATGAGACAGCTAGGTGCCCCTCCGACCATCATAAAAGGTAATTTCCCTTCAGGTGGTAGGTAAATTATAAGAGGGAATAAATCCAACACTAGCATTAGTTCCAAAAGAAAGACATCCATTTTTCAATAGCATATGTTTTCTGCCTCAGGCTTATGCTGTTCAAACCCTTCAGGAACAATCTCTACTCTGTTCCTTTGGAAGATGTCTCTTTCACTGTGCTCCAAATCTTGCTCATAGGACATCTTGACTCAACACTTGAAAGTGCCAGTTGCTTCCTCTTCAGTCCCACTGTTACCCACATGCAGATTTCATCTCATGTTCAGACTCTGCAATAGGCTTAGTCACCCAGCTTAACTCACTTGTTATTGAACATTCAGAAGGCATACCTCTCCCGACATTTCCCATTTAAAAAGCACCAGCAACATAGTGTGCCTACTACTATAGATAGCCCCAAGTCCTTGGCGTCCTGGATGGGATCCTGGAACAGGAAGAAGACATTCGGTAAAAACTAAGGGAATCTTAACAAAGCACAAGCTTTAGTTAATAATAATAAAGTCATCTGAAGAATTTAAAATAAAAACAGCTCTTTGTCTTTTCATGATTGTTGTCCTCATTTGTGGATGGATAGCTGTGTCCCTTGCTGAGAGTTGGCTGCCATATTGGTGGACACCAATGCAGCTGTTTGCACCTTTTAATCATGTGCCCTTTAGTCAAATTATCAGGAACCCAAACACGTTATACATCCTGTTGAAGCTAGAAGCATGGTTTCAAAGGTCCCTTCCAGTTCTAACATTCTGTTTTTTGTTGGAATATGAGATTATTCTTTTCCATAAGACCCACAAAGTCACAGACTGCAGAATTATAAGTAGAAGTGTCCCCCCAAATGAAAGAAAGGACTTCAGGTGAGTTTAAAGGTGAGAATTAAAACGGGATAAAGCTCTCAAGACAAGGTAATTTTTTTAGTTCTCAGAATGGGTATTCCATTGGATTCAACTGAAGACACAACTCTATTTATTCCAGAATTTTTTACTGGGCATCCACCATAAGCCAAACCCTATCCTCAGTCCTGAAGATATCTGGGCAGCATTTAAAGGCTTAAAGCAAGGGACTTACAAGATCCTATTTGCATTTTGGAAGGAACACAGCAGGGAGTAGATTTGAGTGGAGAAAGAGAGAAGGCAGGGAGACTGATGGAAAGGTCTAGGAGGTTAATGAAAAAGTCCAGGCAAAATTCTGTGGTACTCTGGACTGGGGTGTGGAGGTGGAAATGGACAGTTCTGAGAGATACTCAGGAGGAAGAAAACCCCAAACTTGGTGACTGATTAAAAGACGCATGTTCAATGGGTTTACTTTTGTCTGTGTGTGCACGGGCATCCATGATGGGCAGGGCCGGGGGTCGGACTGGAATTCGAACCACGAGATTGCCTCTTAGAAACAAGTTCTAGCCCTAGGACCAGCTGAGGATCAGAGTTTTCCTTAAATCCTCCTCATAAATCAGCATAGGAGAAAAACAAGAGTCCAGACAAGAAGATGCATGTCTAAGGTAAAAGGAAAAACATGTTTGGTCCTAATAGGTTTGTGGTGGGGGGAGGAAAGGGGAGGAATGTTCTGGAGCAGTCTGCCCTGAGGTGAGGACTGGTTTGGGAGGCTGCCAGCATCTGTAAGCAAGATGTTAATGGGGTTATCAGCTGTTGCTGAAACAAAGGCAGGGTGTATCCTGGCAGCCAAGGAGCCTGAACCAGCCAAAATGTGTGTGTCTGTGCGCGTGTGTGTGTACGTGTCCCAGAAGAAACATCAGGCTCACTGTCTACAGATGTCGCAGAGAACAAATGGTCTTGGCAATTCGACCTGTGAACACCGATCACACAAGACAGACACCTTTAACGGAGGGTTGGCATTTCTCAGTGGGGCCACTCACATCGACAGCTTCATTTTTCTTTTGCCTCTGGAAGAAAGGGGGTCTCTTTTATCCCATAGAGAAGCTCCCTATGCAAATGAAGTCACCTCACCCCAACTAAACACACATAGTCACACACGATGCCAGAGGTCTCTGCACCAAAGACCCGTCCATTTCTTTTTTCCTTGTCAATTCACATGTACACACCAGGGCTTATATTTAATCACATTCCCCTTGAATGAACCATTCCCATAAATGGTGCTCCTAGAATATCATCTGTAAAGTGTCTAGAGCCAGATATCGAATGATGGAGGCCAACGGCATCTCTCAAGAGATGCTTTGGCCTTTTACCTTGTTTGACACCATTATCAGGGGGTCCAAGAACCAATTTAATGTTCTGGGTCACCTAGAAAATATCTGACTTATTTCAGAGGTCTTGGGAGAAAAGATAGTAAAAGCATTAACTTTGCAACAGGGTAGACTTGAGCCGAGTCCTGGCCTTTCCATTGACCTTGAGCCCATGACTTGATACCTCTGCTTCCGGTCCCTCAACAGCAACATGGGAATAATAAGAACCATGAGTAGGCACTACTAGTATCCCCATTTCACAGGTGAGGGAAGCTGAGACCCAGCGAGATTTAGTGCCAACTAATAAATAGCACAGCTTGAATTTGAACCCAGGCAATCTGGCCCCTCGCTTGCATCGCCTGCCAGACTTAGACAAAATTTCTTCTTTAACCTTCAGAACAACTCTGCTAATGGGAACTTGGGCAAGTAAGCTAACTCCCTAAGCCTCTGTCACCTCGAGAGAAAATAGGGTTTTGTGATTTCAGACCTCATAAAGAGCTTGTAGGGAATATCTGAGCAATGCCAGTAATGGGATTAGCAGAGTGCCTGAGCAGTTGTGAGCACGGTAATGGAGGCAGTAGTCATTGCATCCCTCACCCTAACCATGCTGTTAGCATCATAACACCCATAGTACTTGGAATTATTTGTTTCAATGTTTATGATTTCCTGGAACAACAAGTTCCACGAGGGCAGAAATGGTTTCTTTCTTATTTGCTTCTGTACTCAACAACATTTGGCAACCTGACACAGGCCGGATCGTACTGCCCTTTTGATGTTATTCACCGATGAACCAACAGATGACTTCAGTGCTGCGTCCTCAGTCTCTCTTGAAGGGTCGTAGGATTAAATGAGATAATGTATATCGAATGGCTCGTACCATGTTTGGATTGAGAATTCCACCCAATTAATGTTAGATCTCTCCTCTTTGCAACCAGAACACATGATCTGAGACTTACTCTGGAATTACGTGGTCCAGAGAGTAACAAACAGAATGCCTGGGCTCCTGTGAAGAACACTAATGTGTGCCACTCAACTTGGGCACAAGAGCCGAGACGGCACACGAGCTGGGACCGAGCTGGGACCCACCTCAGTGGGTGACACCACCATGCATCACAGCAACTGCGCTGTGGGCACATTTGGAAGTCTCAAGAACAGAAACAGGAAGGCACCTGATGTACTGATTGATAAAAGGTACTAATGAGGTCCGTGCATGGTACAAACACAGGCAGCTCTTGCTTAGTGGCACCAGGGAAGGGTTTGGCAGAGAGGAGCGAGACCACAGCCAATCCATCCGTGAGCCAGTGTGCTGCATCCATAAAAGGATGATTCAACCGAGTACACTTGGAAACAGAAATTGCCGATGATGTTCAAAAACTAAACAGAAATAGTAGTTAAGAAACTAAACAGAAATATAATGGACAGTTGGGCAAAAAAAAAAAAAAAAGTCTCCTCTTGCTCAAAACTGCTCAGAAAATAGCTAAAGTCAAGGCAACAGGCAGTGCGAAAAACAGGGACTTACACGTCAGACTTCCCTTCCAGTCTTGCCTCTGCCAACTGGGGCCCGAGGCAAGTCAACTCACACCTCTGAGTCTCCGTTTCCTCATCTGCAAAATAGAGAACATCCACTTCGTAGAGGCCGGAGAGGCTTAAATAAATCTTCTGAACAAGGGGACTGGCAAATAGTAGACCCACAAGCATCACCACCGCGAGGCAGCCATGCTGATTAGATGATCTGTACCACCCAGAATCAGGGCATGGCTATCTTCCCTCTTAAGTGGTTTCTAGTGGCTGTATCACTGTGTTGGGCTGTGAGTCGCTATCTATTAATATGACTTACCCAGGGCTTATCAAAGGGCAAGTGGCAAATAAGGACTCCGAGATGATGGAAGGGACCCTCATCATCCTCAAATAAGATAAGATATCAATGACAGAGGGGCGCCTGGGTGACTCAGGTGGTTAAGCATCTGACTTCAGCTCAGGTCATGATGTCACGGTTCGTGAGTTCAAGCCCCACATAGAGCTCTGTGCTGACAGCTCAGAACCTGGAGCCTGCTTTGAATTCTGTGTCTCCCTCTCTTTCTGCCCTTCCCCTGCTGGCATTCTGTTTCTCTCTCTCTCTCTCTCTCAAAAATAAATAAACATTAAAAATTAAAAAAAAAAAAAAAAAAAGGAAAGAAATGGCAGGGCACTGGTTAGGTTGGGGAGTAGGGGTGGGGACATGGGGTTGGCATGGCCAGAGGAAGCTGGGAGAAGGCCACAAGAGAAAAGGGAAAAGACAAAGAGCTCCGAACAGCTCTGGGAGAGAGCTGAAGGCTGGCACTGGCCCAAAGGAGGGGGAGGGAGCCGAGCGATGGTGCCTGACTGGGTTCAGTGCTTCTCTACTGGGGGGCTGCCTGCCCACACTGAACTGTGGATGGCCAAGCAGAGGCAGAAGCAGCCAGTGGGAGGCAGGCTAATTCATGACTGACAGCCCTGGGATGTCTCAGGAAGTGGAAAAGCAAATCGAGCAGGAGGTGAGAAATAGACCTAGGTTGGAGACAGGGCTGGTTGAACACCCACATAACAGGACCTGAGACCCTAGGGTCCTGCCTCACTCACTCAGATACTCTGAGCAGGAGACCAAGAGTGGGTCTCCGGTGAGACTGAACCAACCAGTCTCCCCACTCCCCTTTCTCTAACCCTTGAAATAATTTCCAAGGTCCCTTAAAAATTATTATATGTACATCTTGTGGCATATTAGCATAATCAGTGACTTGCAGGTATCATAATCCAATAATAATTTGCCAGTGGTCTTTTAAGCAATTGTTTCTGTGGCTCTATTTTTGTCTACTGATTAGCCTGATCTTTTCCGTGGTTTCTCACTCTCCATAAAGAGTATCGATTCTGATGCAGGTTGGGAGTGGGGGGTACAAGAAATTTTAGTTCTTTTTCCCTCTTTTTAAACTTCATGGGACACCTGGGTGGTTCAGTCGGTTAAGCGCTGGACTTCCGCTCAGGTCATGATCACCCAGTTTGTGAGTTCGAGCCCACTGCAGGGCTCTGTGCTGACAGCTCGGAGCCTGGAGCCTGCTTCGGATTCTGTGTCTCCCCCTGTCTCTGTCCCTCCCCTGCTCGTGCTCTGTCTCTGTCTCTCAAAAATAAACATTAAAAAAAACCTTCTATTTAACACTTATTTATTTAAATTCAAGTTAGTTAACATACAGTGTAATAGTACTTTCAGGAGTAGAACCCAGTGATTCATCACTTAACATATAATACCCAGTGCTCAAGCCAACAAGTGCCCTCCTTCATGTCCATCACCCATTTAGCCCATCCTCCCACCTACCACCCCCCCCCCCAGCAGCCCTCAGTTTGTTCTCTGTACTTAAGAGCCTCTTATGGTTTGCCTCCCTCTTTGTTTTCTCCTTCCCTCCCCCTACTTAACTTTTTAAATGTATTGCAGGTAAGACTAAAAATCTTACAATAAATTTCTACTATATAAGATGTTGATGGATCTGGCGTATGGCATGTGCAAGAGTGGATTTTTCTCCCTTATTTAAAACCAAAAATTACTTTTTAAACCAAACTTTATTGGGGAAAAAAAGGTAATTATACTTAACTTACATTTCATAAAATTAATCTTTCTTTTATTTTTTTTTAATGCTTATTTAGTTTTGAGAGAGAGAGAGACAGAGTGTGAACGGGGGAGGGTCAGAGAGAGAGGGAGACACAGAATCTGAAACAGGCTCCAGGCTCTGAGCTGTCAGCACAGAGCCCGACGCGGGGCTCGAACCCACAAACCATGAGATCGTGACCTGAGCCGAAGTTGGACGCTTAACCGACTGAGCCACCCAGGCGCCCCATCTTTCTTTTCTTTTTATAAATTTTTAAAACTGGTAAGGAGAACACAATATATTTTTGTTAAATAATCGGCTTAAGGCAAAATGGAATTTAGTTTTTCTATAGGTAGGTTGAAATATTTCACCTACAGTTTTCTTAATGTTTATTTATTTTTGAGAGACAGAACATGAGCAGGAGAGGGGAAGAGAGAGAGGAAGACACAGAATCTGAAGCAGGCTCCAGGCTCTGAGCTGTCAGAACAGAGCCCGACGTGGAGCTCGAACTCACAAACTGGGAGATCATGACCTGAGCTGAAGTCGGATGCTTAACAGACCAAGCCACTCAGGCGCCCCTACGTATTTAATCTAAATAAGGGTTGTAAATTAGTTGGATAAGTACCGTTTAAAACATGAAAATATATTGATACTGTTGAGTAGGAAAGGCATGGAAATTATGAACCAAAGTAATATGAATAAAAATATAGCCTAAGACAAAGTATACAAGAATTTGAAAACACATTTTTTTTTTACCAACACAAAACAGATTTAACTAAAGACCTAGCTGTTCCAAAATAATTATACACATGTTTGTTTCTTGATTTCTTTCAGGCCTCTGTGTGCATAATAAATTTTATGTTGTAAATTAAAAATAAAATTCACCTTTGAAGTGTGATCTGTGTGTTATTGTTCTTAGTGCAAAAATACTCAGTTCTTGGTCAAACTTGTGATAAGCACACAGATTTTATTCCCAGCTGAAGTGAGACCATTTCTGTCCCTGCTTTTGATGAATGTTAAATGAGGAAAAACTCGGTCACACTTGTAGGCAGCTGAAAATTGCAGCAAAGGGGCCCTTGCTTTCCCACGCAAGGCCAGACACTTCTCGTCACAGAAGCCAGAACTCGGGAGGGGCAGATCAGGAAACCTCATCTTGAGTGTACTATCTGCCCCTCACAGAGTTCTTCCTCTTTTCTCAAAGCCAAGTGCTTGGGCTGAGCAGAAGATCAGGAAAAAAGGGTCTCTCGGCCTCTCATACACATGCGTTGAAAGAGAGGAAATACTGTTCAGTTTGGTCCTGCAGGTCTTGAGGTGGTTTATGCTAAGATTCGAGGGGTGCTGATATCTTTCCTCTCGCACAAGCCCAAGCAGCGCTGGAAATGTGTCCAGATTTCCTTTTGCAAAGGATTCTTCCTAAGAATCTTGCCACTTGAAGTCAAAACAGCCCTTCTCAGGCCTCCCTGGGACTTCTTCCCATGGCCCATGTAATGACAGCTATCTTCTAGGTAGTCTCATTTCTGACCATTCGTCACCTCCAAAGTTCCCAACGAATCCGGCCAACCGCTTTCTTGAGAGTCCCCCTGACTCTCCCTTTCCAGCTCAAACACGTGTTGTGAACTCTCTCTCTGCCAAGCCACCAAATCTGTGTGTTGAAACCTGCCACAAAGACAACCAATGATGGGCCACCATCGGTACAGCCACCGACACCATCCCTCCGAGACAGACTTTCTGTTTCTAGATACAAAGACAAAATATGAAATACAGATGGGTTTTGCTTGTTTCAGATAATTTTTTTTTGGTAGCAAAAAAAATTTCCTTGAATTTCATCATCATTTACAAATCTTGCAAATGCCGCATCATGACATTTACGGGTGAAATCTGTTGACTCATGAGCTTGGATAGAGAAGCTATTGTTTTTCAGTTTATTACACTAACCTCTTCATCATCACATGACAGGCTAGAGGTGCACTGACTAATTAAATGGGTTGAAAGTAGAGCCTTTTCCATTTCTCCTCCTACACCTTACCTTACCATTTTGTTCATTTGAATCTGACTAGCATTATTAGGTTTTCACCAATTGTGTGACTTTTCCTGGGGCAGAAGGAGGCAGTAAGTTCTGCTACTAAGTAACTTGCTCGCTGAACCTGAATGTGACTTTTTGGCTAAAGGCTTACCCCATTTGTTTTGAGACTGCAATAGCCATTTAAAGTTATCGGCACCTTTCCTTGCCAAAGGGCTGTAATTTACAGTTAAAAGTCATATTTTCCCCAAGCTAGCATTGCCTTTGTGAGTTGTTTGCCACAGACCCCCGCACAGTGGGATAGGACAGCTAGACCACCAGTCATGTAAATCCACTGATGAGTAGCTTTCATGATAAAGAGAGGCTTCTATTGTGTGCCTCTGGTTGGAATAGTGCAGTGAACTCGCTCAGAAAGTTGTCATTCTTCGTTGCTAACCTTATCAGAATCACCCACACCTGTAGGACTAGAAAAGTTCCCATGGAAAAACAAGCATGGAAGAAGAGCCAGGAAACACTAGAAAAGGAAAACGTCAGGGGGAACTAGCCCTACCAAATGTTGAAACACACTTTAAAGCCAGGATAATGAAAACAACACAGGACCGACACATGAATCAACAAATGGAATACAGTTGGAAACCCAGAAATAGACCCAAGTACATTTGGCAATCTAGTGTGTGGTAAAGGTGGCCTCTCAAATCATGAGTGCAAAAATGGTTGGTCTTACAGAAGCAAGAAGATCAGAAGAAGCCCTCCACAGAGCTGGGCCAAGAGGGTGGGCTGGCTGGTGCTGTCCTTCCCTTACCAGCTGGAAAGGGAGACAACGTGCTTTGCAAAGTCCCAGGGCCAGCATCGCACAGCAGAGTATCCAAAGGTGGGTTGGGAGCTGAGTTTCATGGCTGCCAAACATCTAAACACTGATTATTTATTTAGTTAGCATGCATTATCCTGTAACTGTATTGAGAGGAAGGAGTAAGGGCAAATGAAAGCATATGATGCTGTAGGAATGCTGAATCTTCACCTCCCTGCCATAAAGTCAAGATGATATCCAAAAATGACATCCGAAAAAGTCAAGGATAGCAGCATAAACATAAATTTAGAAAAACAATATGAAATGATCGGGGCGGGGGGGGAAGTGTAAGGAAGGGGTTTCAGGTGGAGGAGTGAGACAGGGTACCAGTTTGTTTGGTTTTGTTTTGTTTTTAGTTATAGACCTACATTTGACTTAGGTTTGTAAAAACTAAAATTAAACAAGAGCACGTGAATGAAGAGGGAAAGCGTACAGCTCTAGGGTGGCGTCTGTAGTTTGGAAAAATAAATTCAATATTATAAGGCAGTTTCATGTTTGGAAAGCGAAAAGGGAAACTATCATTTTGATAATACAGACTCCCAGAAGCAAAAATGGAAAATCCTTTTTGTTTTGAATCATCTGAGAGATGGACAAGAAATCAGATTGTGGGTCCCATGAAGGCAGATTGTGTGTCTGTTTTAGTTGCCAATATAGGTAAATTTTATGAGCTCCCAGATGAAAGATTGAACAGAAGTGCTCTCAACAGAAAGCATCTGTATACACCTGCATTGATCGCAAAAAATCTCGAGGGCTTACCAAGCGAAAATAACATCCATCTTGCAGGCATGTTGCCAGTTTCAGAAAGGCAACCAGGTCATTACAAACTATGTGGTTAGGGCTATTTCAATAATGAGGACAAAGAGTTTTGAAGTGGAGAATATCACATTGCCTAGGAGTGGATGAAGGTGACCTTGAGAGTTGAGGGGCCATAGTTGGTCTGAGTCTCTAAGGATGTCTAGGAGCGACCAGGGAAGGGAAACAGAAGAGAGTAGGAAAGGACACGGGGAGGTGACAAAGCTTGATGTAATCATGGGAGAGTCAAATGTCTTATGGGGATGGAGCAGAGGGTCTCAGGAGATGCCCAGCAGTGGGTGATGAAGTTAGAGAAGGAAGGGGATGACCACCCTGAGTTCATTGGATCTTATTCCTTAGGTACTGGAAAACAAACACAGAAAAAAACAATCCTTTAGACTGAGTTTTAAGGAAGATCTTTCTGGTAGCAGTGTGAAAACAGTACCCAGAGCAACAAGAACAGACTGGAAGCACCAGAAATAACAATAAAGAAAGCAAATGTGCATTCAACACTTACAGCGTGCCCAGCTCTGTGCTTGGGTTTTGCCCACATCGTCTCATTTAATCCTGCCTATTACTCGTGTGGTGGAGATTTTTATCCCAATTATACAGACAGGGATGCTGAGAAATGAGAGATTAGGCTTTTTTTTTTTTTTTTTTTTTAAGAAAAAAAAAGTGTTCCCTAACCAGGAAGCTTCTGATGCATTTTCTGCCTGGGCAGGAACCAATCAACACGTGGGGCTGGCCTGATTCCAGCAGGTGTGATCACCTGGCAGAACAGGAAGCATTTGGGCAGGATTGAGGGCAGTTCCTGACAAGTGTAGAATGACAGCTGTTGGAAGGAAGTAGGACTAATGCCTAAATATGGTTATTAAACAGAAGTTCAGGGACATGATGTCAGAAGACATCCAACCAGTCTCCTGACATCCATTCCTCCCCCAAGCCTGTCCGCTCCAGTTCCGGGTGATTTCACATTGCCATTAAGAGTTATTAATCACGCCTTCCCTTGTTAAGTTACTATTTGTTATCCCAGAATCATAGATGCCATACTACATGTTCAGTAAATGTTCTGTTCTTTTGCCCACAGCCCTTTTCATTGAATTTCCTTCTCTTGTCTCCATATAACCACACTCCTGTTTAAGGGACGCATTATATTTTCCAAACAAGTGTCTCCTCCCTATTTTAATAAACACTTCATCTATTCAACCACTGGTCAAGTAAGAAGTCTCAATGTCATTGTCAACTCCTCTTCCCCTCCATAGTCACCAAGTTCTATCTTGCCCCTAATTCCTGATGCTTTTCCAATCCTTGTCACCTTCTCATCTGACCACCTCTGACTTACTTGGTCATCTAAAGAGCCTTCTTATGGTTGTCTTACCATCAGTTTTGCCCATACCAAAACAGCCCCTCTATAATGGGTTGAATTGTGTCCCCCCAAAAGGTCTTGGAGTCCTAACCCCCATTACTTGCGAACATGACCTTATTTAGAAATAGGGTCTTTGCAGATGATAAAGTTTAAGATGAGGTCCCTGGGATGGGTCCTAATCCACTATGACTGCATCCTTATGAAAAGAAGCAAACTGGACAGAGTCAGACATGCACACAGGGAGAATGCCACACGAAGAAGGTGGCAAAGAGAGGGGTGATGTGTCTACAAGTCAGGGAACACCAAAGATTGCCAGCAAACTACCTACATCTAGGGGAGAGGCATAGAACAGATTGTCCCCCCATAGTCCTCAGAAGCGACCAACCCTACAGACACCTGGATCCCAGCCTCCGGAATTGTGAGATAGCTTTCTTTTGTTTCAGGCACCCAGCTTGTGGTACAGTAAGACCTTGGTTTGTGAGCATAATTTGTTCCAGAAACATGCTTGCAATCCAAAGCACTTGTATATCAAACTTAATTTCCCCCATAAGAAATCATAGAAGTTCAGATGACTCATTCCACAACCCAAAAATATAAAATATATAAAAATGATTACAATGTTGTAATATAATACAAAATAATAAAGAAAATACAAATTCTAAAGAAAAATAAATTAACCTGCACTTGCCTTTGAATATCTTCATGGCTGGTATGAGGGAGACAAGAAAGAGGAGGGTTATTTTGTAGGACCACTTTCACTGTCACTAATGGAATCACTGCTGTCTATTGGCTCAGTGAAATCTTTTTCTTTTCGTGCAACTTTAACAAGGAACCTATCCAATGACACTTGCTTTTGCCTCCTTTTGAGGATTTCACAGAAATATGACATTGCATTGACAATCACCCACAGTCCCGCAGTGAGAGAGAGAGAGAGAAGACTCATTGACGCAGCTGTGATCATGTGATGTTCGACATCACGTACTACTCGTGTTGCAAGACGTCGCTCGTTTATCAAGACAAAATTTATTAGAAATGTTCGCTTGTCTTGCGGAACACTCGCAGAACAAGTTATTTGCACCCCAGGGTTTTACTATACCTATCCTTAGCAAACTCATACAGCCTCAAAAGCTTTTTGTCTAAATGCACATCTGATTACACCAATCTCTGCTTGAAATCCTTCCACAAAAATGAAAATAAGGTTCTATTTATTAAGCACCAACTGAAACCCAGGTACTCCTCTCTGTTGCACCGAATCTTAAGGTATCCTTTGAAAGAAGACATTTCCATTCCTGATTTTGTAGTTGAAGAAAATGATCCTCTAAGAAGCTGTTACTTGCTCAAGTGTATACAGATAGTAAGCAGAAAAAAAGGAATTTTGACTCTTGGTCTTTTTGAGTCCCAAAGTTAAAGTAGCACTGCATGTTTCACTATAATAGGGCTTAGCAAGCTTCTTTTGTAAAGAGCCAGAAACTAAATATTTTAGGCTTTGCAGGGCCTAAGGTCTCATTTGCAACTACTCGGTTCTGCCATTACGGCATGAAAACAGCCTTAGACAACATGTAAATGGATGGGCACAAATGTGTTCCAATAAATCTTTACTTACAAAAACAAGTTGTTGGCCCTCTGGCCATAGTTTGCCAACCCCTGCCTTACAACGTTGTCTGTAGGATATAATCCATGCTCCCCGACAAGATAATTACGAATATTAATAGTGCGCTCTCTTATGTCAGGATCTGTTCATGTAGTAATTTATTTAAATCCCCACTCCTATTGTCTGTTAGAAACATGCCAAGATCATACAAAGAGTACAGAGCCAGGATTGGAAGTTGGGCAGCCAACCTCCAAAGCCCGTGATCTTACCTGTACTTTCTCCAGCCACACCACTGCAGAGAAGGAGAAAGGGAGGAAAGGGCCAGGGCTAGCCCCACCCACCTGCTCTGGACCAAAGGCCTGGCCTTCCTGGAGTCCTCACTGTCAGTGGGGTGGGAAATGCACAGAAGGGAGCTTGTACCTATCTCCTCCACCTGGTTGTTGTGAGAATCTAGGGAGATTAAATCCAGTAACCTAAGTAAAAGCACCAACCGTGCTTGGCAAGTTGCCTAGGCTTGCTCGCTTGCTTTAAAGGCACTTTTATCATTCAATAGCATCTCAGCTGGGGTTGCCACTACTTGCCTCCCACCAACTGTGCTCCCCTTTTCTTGACTAATAGAACCCCAACTTCAACTTCGTTTGGGATGGCAGCCAGTGGTGACTATGGGATACAATTCTGGCCAATGACATATGAACAAAAGTCTGTTGGGGACCGCCAGAAAAGTTGTTGTTTTTCTGATACAAGTTACATGTGTCTTCTTCTTCCTAGGATGTGGCCAAAGAACCCTAGGCAGGGAAGCCATCTCTCAACCCCAAGGATGAAAGCTTTACCAGAGCTGGTGGAGGAAAATGTCACAGGGATTCTGGGGCCCTGATGGAATCGTGTGACTTCTGCACCCTCCTTCACACTCCCCACCTCCAAACATCTGGTTAGGGGAGGGAAATAACGCCTTCTTTCATGAAACCACTATAGGTGGGTTTAACCCAACTTAATGTGGACTTAAGCCCTCCTAACCCAAAGACCTGGTCAGCACATGGAACATATCTTCCGCAAAGAACGTGCTTTCTATAACGTAAGGGGTGCTCGATAAATGCTTGATGAATGAATCGACAGGTAAATGACTGCATCAATGATCAAAAACAGAAGCACTAGATCACAGAGGTCAATGTCCTAGGGAAAAAAAATCACATTTCTAGCTACCACTCACTCCGTGCTCACTCAGGAATCTGCACAAGTGTCAGAGATTAGACTGGCATTCCCATCCCACAGATCAGGAACCGAAGCTCAAGGAGCAGAAGGTAACATGTCCAAGGAGTCACAGCCAGCATGGGGTGAGGCTAGGATCTGAATCCAGATCTGGGTGGTGGTGAAGCTTGTGTGCCTTCTCTTAGCCAAGTCACTGGCACAATTAACTGCCCACTGGATCCTTGGGCCATGGCTAGTGGAAGATGGGAGAAATTTGGGGTGGAAGCCAGCCGCACACCCACCAAGCTATACAAGCACGGTGTCTGTTTCCTCCTTAGTAAGAAGGGTGGCATTATCACTTCCTCACACGTGTGTTGTAGCAAATGTGATGTGCGCATATACAGCGTTCAGCAGGGCACTAGTAAAGGCTCAAAAGTACTGCCCTCAGCATTATTATCATCAGCATGCCCCCCAGAAACCCTGCAAGGATCTGTGACTCGACTGGGGCTGGCCCTGAACGGAAGGTGCCGAGGAGGGGTCTGGGTGAGTGGGACCTTGCAGTTGTTTGAAGCCTGAGTGTTTTTTGGCTTGGGACACCTGGCTCCGGCTTCTCGCCGCTCCCACCAGCATCTGTTTTTGCGCACAGACCCCCGCGGACTTCAGAAACACCTGTGAGACTTCTCTTCCTCGCTTGTAGTTCTGATAATTCACTGACTTCATTGTCATTTCCAGCTGAGGGAGCATCCCCTGGAGCCCAAAGGCTCACCCCTTAATCCCACTCAGGTGTCAGACAATACCCGATGGGCGGCGAACACCGTGCTCCTGTCTGGCTCCCTGCCGGCCCCACCTCGGCCCCGGGAGCAGCCGGCAGTTGGGCGCGAGAGGCGGGGGGCGGATTCGAGTCTGAGATGCATATCTGCCCAACTGAAGGTTTCACATCTGTCTTGGCGCACACACACACACACAGGCACACGGAATCTACAGAGTCAGTTGCAGCCCTGAGCAGGTGGGGTCGTTCCCAGGGTGTGGCACGCAGGTGGGGTGAGGTGTCTCCCTGGCCGAGCCAGCTTGGTGAAGCTCACCGATGCCCTGGGCCTCTCAACAGACTCGGTGCCGGAAGGAACGGGCCAGAAAGCTTCTGTACAGAGCAAGGTGTTTGTGCGATCAGTGTTCGGTTTCAGTGCCAGACCTTATGCTTATTAATTAGGTGACTTCAACTGCATTGTCTACTCTGTCTTGCAGGCCATTTTCTCATCTGCAAGGTGAGAAAAATAGAAGGACCCACAATTGTTACAAATATTTTTTAAAAGGCAATTTAATAAAGCTTTCATTACAGTCCTTGGGAGCTTGTTAGTGCTCGATAAATATTAGCTACGATAATCATTAGCATCTAGTTTCTGTACTGTAAAAAGCTTCTGTATAATCTATTAAAAACTGGTATGTGCTCCAGGAGGCTTCCTAGATGGTGGTTGTGTTTCATTTCTTCTGTTGTTGTTTATCTGTATCCTGTAAAAGTGTAAGATGGATGGGCATGGTAATGTTTTGTGATAAGCACATACCTAGTTTTTAAAGTATGACTTTTGTCAGAGACGACTATCTACTAAGTGCTGTTTGTAGTTCTGAATAAACAATGTCATGTGACGTAGCCCCTGCTTCCAAAGGGCTTTCAATCTGATTGGGGAGACAGCATAAACAGAGATAAAAGTGATATAAAAAAAAAACGCAACGAGCCTGAATAAGGTGTATAAGCTTATGCTAAATAAGCTAATATGCTAATAAACTAAACATGCTAATAAGCTAAATATGCTAATTAGCTAAATGCTAATGTGGGTGGCAGTGACCATAATCCCTAGGATTATTCAGGAAAGAGCTGTCCAGGAGCAGTGGAATGGATACCGGGGGTCTGGCTGCCCCCCTTCCAATAGGCCTGAGATCACGAAAACTTGAGGTCGGTGAGGAAAAATGATGGGTGATCCTTACACTGAGCCTGCTGTATGCCAGATATGAATCCAAGCACCGAATCTACACAGTAACTATATGCAGTTGGTGCTATTTTAAGAATGAACAAGCAGGGTACAGAGAAGTGAAGTAACTTATCTCCGGTCACACAGTGAGTAAGTGACAGGGCTGGTTTTCAAACTCAGATGGTCTCGTTAAAAAAACTGCTCTTAACCGCCATGATAAACTTCTTTCACAAGGAAAGAAATTGCATTCGTTACACGTAAGTAACAGCAGATGCTTAACAAACAACCCTAAATATTTAGAAGCAGAACACAACGGAAGTTTATCACCTGTCACTTAGCAGTTCAGTGCAGGTGTTCAATGGACATCCTTCCACACAGTGATTCAGGGACCCAAGCTCCCTCATCCTATGACTCCACAATTCCTCAGGGCCACAGAGTCCTCCTCTAATTCCACACAGAGGGACTTATGGCCAGGCCGGGAAGTGGCATCCTTCATTCCTGCTAACACTCAGTATTCAGCCACACAGCCATTCCTAGCTGCAAGGGAGTCTGGGAAGTATAGTCTGGCCAAGTGTCCAGGAAGAGCAGGGGTATGAGTGAGCACTCACAGTCTCTGCCACATAAGGCAAGACCCAAACTCTCATCCAGGTGCAAAAAGAATAGAGAGACAGCTCCAAAGACCAACTCCACATGCACAGTTGTAGGGTCCCAGTATCCAAATTGCTGCAACATACCCTTGGTCCTAATTTTGGAAGTCCAGAGGTACCTGAATGACCAGTTGCACAGACGGGACACAGCAGTCTGACACAGAGGACTTCAGGCAATGACTAAGTGCTTAGGACATCACGAGCAGAGGCTCTTCCTCTCCCATGCTCCCCTGCAAAGACAAAAACAAAAACAAAAATCGACCAGATGTGACAAGATCTCTGCCAGTGAGTCACTGAGTTGAAGGGCCCTGTACGGAGCATGGCAGGACATCAGGGGCCTGACAAGATGCTTTGCCTACAGTAGAACTGGAAGATGGTTGGATTCAGGATGAGGCTCAGGTCCAGAGGGGTGACCAGGATGCTAGGCAGGGGGGATTAGATAAGGTCCTATGATTAAATCACTGTAAGAGGTAGAAAGACAAGAGGTAGGGTAGAAAGAGGTAGAAAGAAAGAGAAGAGATGAAGAGGAAAAACAGAGAGAACTGTCACCTACTAGATGCACATGCTAACCCAGAGATCACCTCTGGCACATTATGCGTTTTGAGCAAAACAGTCTTGATAAGCAGGACTAGACCACAGTCACCTTGAGCTCAGAATACCTGGGACTTCTCCCAATGCTGTATTTCATGTCCCGGTAAACTACACCACCATGTACCAAGCTGCCAGAGTCAGAAGTGTGGGCATCATCACTGATTCTCCACTCAACTACTGAGCTTGGGGGCTCCAAATTATCTCTCAGATACAGCCCCTCCATCCACCACATCCCTGCCATAGTTGAGACACCCCCTTCCCACCTGGACTGACAGACAGATCTACAACTTGACTCCCATTTTCCCTCCTTCCGGTGTTCAGTTAGTCCTCCAACAAATGTTTATGGAGCTTTGAAGCAGATACTAGGCTATTTGCCTTGCCAATACCCTTTCTCACCTTCTTCCTTACCAACTGAATCCCAATTTGTTCAAGAAAGTAATATGCCCAGTTTTGAAAAAAAAATCTCACCTTCCCAGGCTTCCTTCTTTGCAACCAGAGGTAACTGGGTGACACAGTTGTGGCCCAATAAGAAGTAGACAGCTCTCTCTGGGAAGGTTTTCTTTCCTTGAATGGGGGAGAAAAAGAAGTCTTCTATGAAGAAATCTTTTTTCATTTCCCCTGGCTCTTCCTCTCCTTCCTGCCTAGAAAGTGGACATGATGCCCAGAGGTAAGCACCGTCTTCCTCTCATGAGGAAGGATGCCTTAAGCTAAGGTGCAGCAGGAAGCTGAAGGAGCCAGGGCCCTGATGACTTTCTCAAGCAACTGCACATTCCTTGGGTTGCCTACTTCTGCAAATTCATTATACAGTTTCTGTTAGTTTCCTATTGCTGCTGTAATAAATTGCCATGATTCAGGATAATTCGGGATGACCTCCCCATCTCACGATCATTAATTTCATCATATCTGCAAAGTTTCTTTTGCCGTTTAAGGCAACATATTCACAGGTTCCGGGAATTAGGATGAAGACATCTTTGAGGGCCACTATTCAGCCTACTGAAGTACACTCTTTACTTGTGTAAACTATTTGATGCTTGTCTGCTACTCACAGCTGAAGACAATGCAGGCTGATAAGAGCACCCAGTGGGTCCCGACACTGAGCCTGGTGCTGGAGACACGCTAGCGGGCTGAGTACGGCCTCCCAGCTGAGAGTCTGTCATGCTGTGTTTGCAACTATTTATTTGCTTATTTTGTGGCCTCGGGAGGCTGTGAACTACAGAGGGCAGGAAATGTGCAACTCGTGCCTTTCTGTCATCTCAGCACCAACCCGGGACCTGACACATCGTGGTGCTTAGAAAATGTTGGTTGCACAAATGAACTCGGCAATTTGGCGATCACAGCTTGGCCACCAACTCCTAAATACAGGACCGGGAGTTAATTCTAAGCATCACCGAATAGGAGCGTGGAGACAATTGACTAACATTCTGACCCAGCAGTTCCCAAAACAGGTTCCACGGAACAGGCACCGCATGAAAACAAAAGGGACCACGTGTGGCGAGGCTGAAGCGAATCCATTTAGGAAGTCCGTATATGCCTGCCTCTTAAAGTTTCGAAACTCTGACATGTTCCATAATGAAGAAACCTGTTCAACTCAGCACTTTCCAAGCTTACTTGACCATGATAGTCATTTCTCGTGGAGCACCTGTTAATCTCCCGTGGAGCTATAGTTCCTTGAAACACCCGTTGGGAAACACCACTCAACCCTTCTCAGACCTTGGGAACTAGGGGGGCCCAGGGCTCGCAGGCGGGCTCTGCAGTGATCGGGCGGAGTACAGGGCCGCCTGGTGTGGGAGCTGCCACTGTCAGAGAGGGCTTTGGGGTGGCGCTCTACCTCACGGGGCCCTGACATTTGTCCTGGGAGAGGGGAGGGTGAAGCATTCTCATTACCCCCCAAGGGTGCCTGGCTTGTTCCAAATGGCCCAGGTGCAGAGTCAATAGACTGACAGCCTCACCCAAAGGCATCTTTCTGGAGTGCCCTTGGCTGAGCAAACCCCAGTTACAGCGTGATCCCAAGCCAGCTGGCCATTTCCCAGCGACCTCCAGCCAAATGGAAGCCAGAGGGTGAAGATTTGATCCTCTCCCGACAGCAGCCACCCTGGACAGGGGCTTCCTCTGCCCCATCACAGGAACCCGCGCGACCTTCCAGCCCCCTCTGCGTTCTGATCCTGCACTGACAATCCCTGCCCCTGCTTCCAGCGAGCAGCTAGCATTGACCCCCAGGTTCAGGGAACCTCAGTCCCAAAACTCTTCTGACTTCCTGCCTCAAGACTTGGTATGCATCCTCAGAATGACTGGGCTGAACGTGACAATGGAGATCTTCTGTGGTTTTCAAAGTGAAATCTGCAGTTCAGTTTGTTCAATTTCAAACTGAAATCTGGGCGTTCATCAGTGGCCGCCTCTTAGTGACACAGGACAGCTTTTACCTTTTTCATCTTAAACTCATTTCGAAGAACTCATTTGTTGTCCTTACAAATGATTTTTTTAAAATTTTGAACCACATTCTCTAGGTCAAGATCTTCCTATTACACATGGAAAAACTGAGCATCAGAGAAGGAAAGTGAGTGCCCTAGACTGCAAAGCAAATGAAAGGCACATTTGGAAGGAGAACCCAGTCCCATCCCCCGACCCCCTTTAGTTTGGGGAACCAAAGATCCCAAAGATCCCCGGGCTCCTAACTAAGCATTATTTCCATCACATTGTGTAGTTCGTAGCATGGCGGCACCAGAGTAGAATAGAGCAATCTGATGCAAAATCTTCATGAAACATTCCCCACCCCACCCCCCAACTTCCAACAGTTAATAGAAACTGTGATAGAAAACAGGCTTCTAAAAATAAGTTTGGGTTACAATAAGAAGCATGCTTTTTAAAAGGAACTCCGTTTGGTTACTTAACAATTCTATCATTCATGTATTTGAAGGTTCCGCTGGCTTTAAAGTGGATTTTCACAGAGGGCTCTCCTTCCCTACCCCTACCCTATCTCCTGTCTCCTCACAAGCTTCCTGGCCATTTTTTAGCAACATCACTCTAGCCAAGGAAAGCGTTCTTTATCCTGAGCAAGCCAAGAGCACACATGTACACAAATATTCCAAAATAATTAAGCACTGCCAACCCTACAAACACTAGAACTCAGCCCAATCTACTCCCTGACCCCAGTTCCTGTCTCCAACCTGCCATCCCCAGTGCAGCACAATCAACAAAAAGGATTTTCTTTACTTTTCAGAAGACATATCAGGAGAAAAAGCATCTCTAGAAGTTGAAGGCGCAGAAATCCTCAATTTGCCAGCTTAAGGATCTGTGTCAGAAAAGGATCTGTGTGAAATGTAAACAGATAACAGGACCCACCCCAACAAGTTCAATGAGTTTTCTCCTGCACCTTCCCTACACCCTTTTCCTCTTGATGATTCTTTTCTTTGGGGCACAAATTAACCACCTACTTTCAGGAAAGTCTGCTCTCTGTGAGACTGGAATGATGACCGTAATACAAAAGGAAGAGCTAAAGCTCAGAATGGGTTAGTAATTTGCCTAATGTCACACAGCAAGTAAGTGGTACAGCCCGATTCCAGACCCAGGTTTCAGGCTCCAGTGCTCGTATTTTCTCCACTGGGCTCTTAGCCTCTGTGACACATAATGCTGACAACATGAGCTAACATTTTTTGAGGCCTGTACCATGGGCTGGGCATTGTGCAAAACTGCTGCCACTGAAGAAGGATTTAAACAAACCGACTCCAGCAAGGAACAGGAGTGGCTTTTGTAACCTACCTCTGTCCTCCAGCTGAGACAGAAAAAAAAAAAAAAAAAAAAAAAAGAATTGTCTACCTCTGGAACTTATAATTGAATGGTATAAAACACGTGGACCCTGACAACTGAGTGATCATTTTTGCAACCCAAACCCTCCCATTTGGAAGAGAGAGACATGATTTTCCTGACTTTCTAGATGTCTCTTAACATTGTCACCTCCTATGCTCTGAAATAAATGACAATGTCACCTTGGTATCACCTGACTGAATAGTGGATGTGGTCTCATCCCAGATAGGAGGGTTCCAGACTTGGCATTTGTCTCTTATCCACATAAGTGGCTTGTCAATCTGTATGGTCACCATATATAAACCCCACAGATCTGCCCAAATGGCGAACACAAACCTTGTGTCACCGAAGCCCTGAGCTTCGGTATGAGCTTGAGCTTGTTCTGGAATTGCTTTAATTGATGACTCTTTCAGAAGGGCCGGCTTTCAAGCTGCAGTCCGTGATCTCAGACACAGGCATGAACCCTCTTTCAATGTAATAGGTTACTTTGGGGACTCAAAGATCCCAAAGATTGTAGTGTCATCTGTGCTTTGTAGGCAGATATCTACTTAATCACTATGCCACTGCCTGAGGAAAGAATCATAATCTCTGCATGTGTTCCAGAGGAATCTGGTTTCCCAGTTGGCAGTAAATATCATTAGTTTCCAAACCGGGCATGTTTTGGCATTTGACATATCGCTGCAGATCTAAGAACAAGACAAAGGGAGGTTTTATGCCGGAGCAGAACAGTGGGCGAGCTGAGGACACCCAAAGTTCTCTCATCTAGAAACATTCCTCCACCACCACGCCCATGTCGCCACCTTAATCACCAAAAATGCCATCTCCAGTAATGCTCAGGCTCTTTCCCTGGGGTTTGAGCTGCCGCAGCGTGTCCAGTCGTGAGGAGGGTCCCTGGGGCTTCAGGACCCAGGGGAGCCAGGTGGAGGGCAATGGGGCTTATAGAGAGACTGAGGTCTAGCTAATCAAAAAGCATAAGTAGTAAACACAGGATCAAAAGAGGAGAAACCACTGTGTTTCTCTAGGGCTAATCCTGCTAGAGAAGTTACTAGAACTCTGTTCCCCTACGGAGTCCCTCAACCATTTCTGGAGTCACTAGGGAATCTCGGGTGTGCCCATGAACAAGTCTCCCCCCCCCCCCCCCCGCATGCTTCAGCTTCTGCTCCCTCAGGAGTGTTTCCCGTGCAAGCCTCAGCTGGTCATAAAGCCCCGTCCCCCTCCGGATACCCTGGCACCAGCGTGGCTGGCCTTGTCCCCCAGCACTGCCAGAGCCTCTTGAAATGACTCCTTCCACCTGTTCTCAGCATTTATTCTCTGAGGACACAATCAGGGGCCTCTTGGTACTGGGTGTGATGACAAGTCTCACATATGGGCTGTACTAAACATCAGCCACTGTCTTATGACGGCCCTGTGGCCTCCCAAACAGGCCTCTGCACCTGTACTCTTTACTGAAGGTGAATTTTCCCCATATGACCCACCCACTCTCCTTGCACATCTGATTAATGTTTTCCTGACCTAAAACAATCACTGTAGCAACCATCATGGTAGACTTTTCTCAGATTAAGCCATCCCTTGTGTCCCTGGTGTTTCTCCAAGACACAGCAGCCTTGGGGCAAACTGCGGCCGAGTTAATGGGAATAAATCGTATCTCTCTGATTCCAGCCCCGCCCCTGTTATGTAAGATCTCAGGTGTTCCTGAGAGTTCTCTCTTGCAAGGGGCCACCTCCTCGAGGCTCACAAACAAGCTTCGCCCTTTTCCAGTTACCAATACCAGGGAGCATATGGGCTGATCACTTCTACCTCCAGCGACATCTTTAACTCCTGCTTTCTGCAGCCACCCGAGCTATTAATGCCCGTGATGGCCATCAGAGTTGCCACAAGTCACAATGTCAGCCATCAAGAAATCATGACCAACCTAGGGTTTACCTATAACAGACACCCAAGTCAATGTGAATAAGCACAAGAGGGGATTTGTTAGGTCCCATGACTGGAAAAAATCAAGATGGAACAGTATTCAGGAATCCTAGTGTCCCCTTCCCCCTCTCCTCCACTCACCCATGTGCTAGCTTCATTCCCAGACAGGCCCCCTTCTTGCAGTGGTAAAATTGGTCACTGTGACGCTTAGCTCCAAATTGATGGCCATGCACAGCAGGAAGAAGGAGAATACAAGTTTTTTCACTCAGTTCGTCCAGAGTAAAGGTCCTGGCAAGACCTCTGATTGCCCCAGCTGGGTAACTACTTTCTCTGAACCATGCACTATGACCAAAGGAATATAAACTTCTGTTGACCAAGGTCATGGGCCCAATCCCGTGTGGGAGAGTATTGGCTTCAACTAAACTTTCCCCAGAGGAAAGAAAGATTTTTATCACCAAAATAAGGAGAAGAGTTCTGGGAAGGCTAAAGCAACAGAAACCCAAATAGACTTTATTCCGAGATCTTAACATCTCTCTTTGCTCTTTTATGTTTGCTCAAGAATGGGGGGGGGGGGGGGGGGGGGGGGGGAAAAACCAGATCCCCAAGCGGGGGGGGGAAAATCAAGGTGGCATTGAATCACTGGATCTCAGTGTGGAAATCTAGGATCTGGAAAGTCAAGGGCAACAAAGTAGAGACAGCTGTTGATTCCAGCTCAGACTGGCCTTGGCCAAGTCCCTTGCTCTGTGTGGGCTGCATGAGCAGATTGGCCTAAGTCACTGTCCTTAACCCAGGGCCCCTGAGCCCACAGAAGCTTCATTATTGCCCCAGGGTCTAACTTCAGCATAAGACATGAGAACCCTATTTCCATGCTGCTCTTTCCAAGTATGCTCAGATACAAACATTTTAGCAGTTAAAAAGCAGCTCCTTGCAACCACGAAGGTAGGAACAGCTTGGGAATAAAGGCAACACAGAGCTGAGAGATGGA
This sequence comes from Panthera uncia, assembly GCF_023721935.1. Taxonomy (NCBI): domain Eukaryota; kingdom Metazoa; phylum Chordata; class Mammalia; order Carnivora; family Felidae; genus Panthera; species Panthera uncia. The sequence continues at coordinate 122,490,056 of NC_064809.1, forward strand.
AACAGACTTCTGGCTACGTATCATTTGAGGCCTGATTCCCACCCTGCCTGCAGCCACCGCCTTCCTCTGGACCATTCCCATTACAAAAGCTATCGAGTTCTCCTTTCTGCACACACCATAATGGGTTGAATCTTCTATCACTTACAACCAAAAGAATCCTAAGCAAAGGAAAGAGGGAGTTCCTTTCTGTAGCACTATCTTGAAAAATGTGATGACACATTTGTGGCTTTGTGAGAACCCTCAACAGACTAGCAATGTCTGTCCTTGGCACGAGTCCCTATTGGGACAGGGAAGTTTGGCACCTATGCCACATAGTTGAGGAAATAAATAAATCCAAATCTGTACGACAGTAAATATCCTGTCTTTAGTGCCACAGATTACCAATCATTGACCAGACCCCAATCTCCGTTCACACATCCAACTTTCATTGCCCAGCGAGATATAGTTGGCCAATTTTTTATCCCCCAGGATATCAGGGAAACCAGTGCAGTGAGATTTCATCTGATTTGCAAAGTAGCAGATCCCTGAACATTAATGTGCTGATCAGCTTTCAGAGAGCCAGCCAAGCGTCGAGCCAAAATAAAGAGTCTACCGTGGGCTTCTGTGAACCTGTTATCTTTCTGATTCGTACTCAGTTTCATCTTAAGGATTAATTCTCTCAGTACAAGTTGAGCACCGATAATGCATATGAATTTACATACCCTGTGAGCAGCTTTGTGTTAAACTAAATACCCAGAGCCTTCATGAATTCGTGAAATCCAAATCTCCCAAATGAAAAATTGAGGTCTTACTTGCAGCTTAGAAGATAAAGCACTTCAAAGACTTCCTTGGCGTTTTGAAGGCCTTGGACCTGTTCACCTTTGAGTTTGGGATTTGGCTCACCTTTGAAGTTTGAAGAATCTTAACCAAATTTGTCTAACTACAGAACAGAGCCTCTTCACCAGTGCTCTCTCCTGCCTAACACAATTCTTACAAGAAGCTAGAAAGCCACAAAAATATTTTTAGTTTTTTTTCTTCCTCTCTAGAGGAAATCCTAAAGTTAAAAATGGCTATGCCCTGGCACTCAGGCTAATCCCATATAGTGGCCTTCAGAAAACTAAATTGAAGCAATAAAAGGGATTCATTAGTTCATGAAACTGAATGGCCCGGGGATGAGTGCAGCTGCAGGCAAAGCTTGATCCAGCACCCATAGTCTGAGATCAGACTTGGTTTCTTTCTGTCCATTTATTTTAGCTTAATATTTGTCTATTTTCTTTGATACTGGCTCCATTTTCAAGCAGTCTCTCCCCTCATTTTGTCGAGATGACTGGAGATAGCTTTTAGAGGTACATGATTCTTTATTCACATCCAGCAGAAATAGAGTCTATGTCTTAGCATTTCCAGAAAAAGTCCCAAGGTTCTTCTAATTGTGCGGGCTTAGACTGTATGCCCATTTCTGAGCCAATCACAATGGGAAAAGTAGCTGCAACACACTGAGTGGCCCAAGCCAGAGTCCATCCTTAGAGCTAGGAAAAATGTCTGTCCTACCCAGACCACATGGCTAGAGAACTTGGGGTATAGTAGGTAGGAGAAATGGGGCAATCCCCAAACATCCATTACAGCCCTCATTTTACCCATGAAGCAACAGAAAACCAGAGACATTACTTTTACTCACTCAGAACCACACTGTGAGCTAAGTGGGGGAAGGAGAAACCAGACCTCAAACCTATTGCCCTAAAGAGCCTTATTCTCTTCTATGTTGAACTTGCTCCCAACCAAAACTGCACAAATGCCATTGTGTCTTTTCACACTTCTAAAGTTTCTGGGAAGAAAAATACAGAAACACTCTATAGGTATGTGGGGGAAAGTAAATCACTTGCAGGGGCCCTCCATTCCTCAGGAGCAGGATCACTGATTTTCAAGAACAAACAACAAAGAAAGAAAAGTCCCAAGAGCCCGATGCATAGACTAACTGGGTCATCCCAGCCAGACAGAGCAACCCAGGATTCTGGGCATGGGGAACAAAAGAGAAAGTCTTGGTTGGGCCTGGGGCAGCCTCCAGATTTGAGGGAGGAGGCTGGGGGCCAGGACTGCCTTTTCTCTGTTCCCAATCCTCTGCTAGGCTATTTGCATCTCATTGTGGTCCTGGATGATTTAGGGAGCCCAGTGAAAGCTCTTGGATGTGGTTAGGACGTTCATGCTCCAGTGATAAATAATGTGACCAATGTGTATGGCCTAGAGTCACTGCATTATCAAAGGGCTCCATGGAAACTGGGGACATGCCACGGCTTCTTTCCCTGCTTCTGCTTGCTGCCTTTCTCCATTTATTTCACCTACTTGATGAATCGATTTCTTGTCCCTTTCCAAGAGCTTAACACCAACCTAGGAACTGACACTCTTCCCATCGTTGGCATGCAATCTCTTCAATCCTGCTGTTCTACTAGAGCTTTGATCAGCAGTAGGAGTTGAAAGAAAAAGATGCAGGAGACCAGGCCCCTTGCCCATCCTTTGCCCTCTGCCACCCTCTCCAGATTCCTTTTTTGTGTTTTTCAAAAGAAATCACCCAGTTGACTTCAAAGGAACCCCTGCCTCCAGAGAGATAATACTGGTGGGGAGTAGGGGAGGAAGGGGGAGGGTTGGGAGGAAGCAATGGAGTCTCTAGGCAGGGAGGGATGGGGGGCAGATGGGAACCAGCCCCCTGTTTCAGCGCAGCTTGTCCTGTGTGGCCAGCCCTGGTTGGGAGGGCTAGGGTCTGCACTCAGCGAGGGACGTGACAGTGAGCACTCAAAAGTGTGGGCTTGTCTTTGCTGGCAGAGTGGTCAGGTTTGGAAAAGTCAGAAGGGAATGACGACTGGGTATTTCTGGAACAGCTTACATTTGCCCCTATTTCTGCCATGGGGGTAATAACTAGGGTTTGGAGTCTGGGTTCAGGTTCTAGCTCTGCACATTTCAGGTGTGTTCAGTGGGGCAAGCTTTTCATCTCTCTAAGCCCCTGACTTCCCAACTCGTCCCTGAGATGAGAGCACTTCCCTTTCCCTTCCACTGCAGTCAGGGCAAAGCCAGCAGGATTGGGAAGGGTGAACTGAGTATGCCCCGCCCAAAACCAGGGCCTGCCACCATTGGGACTGAGCACTTCACTCTCCCCTGGGCAGGCAGGGAAATGAGGTTAAGGCATGCCCAAAGGCCTGAAGTTTTCCAACTTCTATGTTGTTGCAGGGGGTGCACAGGAATCGGAAGGAAGCAATTTGCCAAGGGAAAGGAATATCACAAGGTACACTCACAGCTGGATGAGGACAGAGGCAGCCCAGAGATCAGAGCAGTGGCTTTCGGGTGCCACATTTGAATTGTCTCCAACTCTTCTCCATCACTATGAACCAAGATGAAAAGAATGCCCACCCAGCGATAGCGGAGAAATGGGCCACCAGCTCCCCAACTACTACCAGGAATCTGAGACACATCAGTGGAAGGAAGAGACTTCTTTATTGAGAACATATGCCAAGGTCTATTTCTCCGGGTGCCTTCCTGCCCACACCCCCCCCCCCAAAGAGCTAGAGATACTTCTGTGGCCAGAGAGAACATTACTAGCGTCCAGGATACAGAAATCATAATCTCCTTGTCTCTTACAGTTGCTAGGATCCAATAAATTAATGTATGTGTAGGGCTGTTAGACCATGCACAGCAAAGAGTACCTACTCCAGAGTTGGTAGCTGTTGTTAGCATTTCAAAAGCATGCTATTTGCTTCATTTAGATTGTGAGTTTATCAGCACTTCCTCTTTTCAAGGTGGAAAAACCAGAACGCAACTCAGATTTCAAATATTTTCCTCCCTCATTTGTGTGGTGGCTCTTTAGGCACTGAGGCTGATCATGTTTTCTTTTCCACTGTCCCATCATCATAGAACTTGACTTTCTGACATCATATGAGCCCTCTGTGCCAGGACAACCAATTAGGCATCAATGGATGGAGGAGTCTGTAACACAAGGGCTCATTTTTTCCATTTGTCTTCCAAGGGCAGCGATGGTTGCTTTCCAGAGCCACACAGACCCCACCTGCATGGTGCCAACAGAATGGTTTACACACATCTCTTTAGGGGCACCTTGTCCACTTTGTGGACCCAGTATTGTCTCCATCATGTTCTGGTTTCTTTCTGCCATTTGTCACATACCTGGAGCCTTTGTGTCCTCCCTCTATGCTGTCATCATGTGGTTACTCAGCAATTGCCAACTGGTTTTTCATAGTAGCCCAAGAAAAACATCATTAGGAATGGGGAGTCTGTGGCCAAATCCATTGCTTAATGGTCTGCTAAGCCAAATAGGAATAAATTGGAGGTAGCTGACCGAAGTCCTCTCTATTAGCAAGGAACATGAAGCTGAGTCTTTAAACATAAAAAAATGGTTGTGCTGCCCTTGCTGCATTGCAGAGTTCTCCCTAAATTATGTCACTTATAGAAATGTATCATTGTCTTTAGGCCTTCCTACAAATATGCTCTAGACCATTTTTTCCTACAAGATAAAGTGATCGTATTGTCAGTCTTTACTACTAAAATTCCTGTCCCCCATAGAATGATTTCTTTGATAATTGGCTCTATTTCTTCTTAATGGGGCTGCAAATTATGGAGAAAGTGGTTCCATGTTCTCTTCCTTAGGGCTTTACTTTTTCCTCATCCTACTGTTCTACCTCTACTTCCCCAACTGACCACCTTCCCATCACCACCCACCCCCACCTCCACTGACCCCCACACATAGCTTTAGTCTCATGCAATCCCATGGATACATAAGCAGAAGAAACAAATTACCTACCAGGGTGAAATTCAGACTGGCATCAAACATCTCAACAGCATAAGACAAAAGATCATAAATGGCAAGGAAATAGTGATCCTAGAATTTTACCTGTGAGGAAGCTATCCTTCAAATTCAAAAGCAACAGCTAAGGAGCGCCTGGGTGGCTCTGTCAGTGGAGCATCCAACTCTGGATTTTGGCTCAGCTCATGATCTCACAGTTGTGGGAATGAGCCCCACATCGGGCTCTGCGCCCAGCGTGGAGCCTGCTTAAGATTCTCTCTCTTTCCCTCTGCCCCTTTCTCCTGCTTACTCTTTCTCTCTAGACAAAAAAAAAAAAAAAAAAAAAAAAAAAAAAGCAACAGCAAAGATAAAACATACCAAAAAAAGAAAAAAAACAGAAATAGCCTAATGTGCCCTTGGAAAAAAAATTTTTTTTAATTTGCCTATTAAATTCAGCCAATGAAAAAAATGAATCAAAATAGAGAACTCAGAAAAGAAAACATCCCATTTTAAAATGCTTTAAAAAGAGGGGCGCCTGGGTGGCTCAGTGGGTTAAGCGTCTGACTTTGGCTCAGGTCATGATCGTGCAGTTTGTGAGTTAGAGCCCTACATCCAGCTCCGTGCTGACAGCTCAAAACCTGGAACCTACTTCAGATTCTGTGTCTCCCTCTCTCTCTGCCCCTCCCCTGCTCACACCCTTTGTGTGTGTCTCTCTCTCAAAAACAAATAAACATTAAAAGAAAATTGTTAATGCTTTAAAAAGAATAGGTGGTGAATATTAACATATTGAAATACAAAGCTAATGCTATCAAGATATAACAATTGCAATTTAAACGCAAAATGTAGGGCACCTGGGTGGCTCAGTGGGTTAGGCGGCCGGCTTCAGCTCAGGTCATGATCTCACGGTCCGTGAGTTCGAGCCCCACGTCGGGCTCTGTGCTGACCGCTCGGAGCCTGGGGCCTGTTTTGGATTCTGTGTCTCCCTCTCTCTCTGCTCCTCCCCTGCTTGCACTCTGTCTCTGTCTCTCAAAAATGAATAAACATTAAAAAAAAATTAAAAATAAAATAAACACAAAATGTATAAGAAATGAAGATGAACAAGACATACAAATTATCAGGTTAACTAATAAAAAATGTGAGATAAGGATAGGTGAAGAATTCAAGTTCTAATTTTGAAGGGTGCCATGTTTGAGGTTTGTAGATTTGTCTACATTTAAAGCACATGTTCAAACAGTATAGCAACCCCAACTTGTTAGGTTTTAGGTGATCTTTATGCTTTTACCTTTGATAGTGTCTTTCAGGAACTTAATCACTAGTTGTAAATAAATGCTTACATGCAATTTTAGTCATTTCCTCAGTTCCCTTACTTGCATGAAATAACAGATCATGGAATTTACTAACTTTTGTTTTTAAAGACACATAGAATGTTTCTATTTTTTCTATTCTTTTATCTGTATATGGAGAGAAAGAGAGGAGGAAATGATGGTCACAAACGTTGAAGGTAGTTATTTCCATGTAGTGAGACTGGATGCTATCCTTAGTTTTCTTCTTTGCATTTTCCTGTCTTGAGTGACTTATTTTAATCATTATCATGTATCATTTAAAATTTTATGGTTATTCATTTTTGAGAGAGACAGAGCACAAGCAGGGGTGGGGTAGAGAGAGAGGGGGACACAGAATCTGAAGCAGGCTCCAGGCTCTGAGCTGTCAGCACAGAGCCCGATGCAGGCCTCGAACTCACGAACCGTGAGATCATGACCTGAGCCAAAGCCGGACGCTCAACCCACTGAGCCACCCAGGTGCCCCTCATGTATCATTTTACAAAAACAGTGTTGTCCAAGAACACTGAAGGGCTGTATTTGAACAAAAGGAGAATGGCTGGTGCCTTCCCCCAGGCTTCTCAGACCCTGACAGGCTGAAGGGGACACTAGGGAATGACCATGATTGTCAAGGTCCATCTGTGTGTTGTCTCTGGAACTATTTTCTGTCTGTACCAAAGATGGATTTCCTAACAACTCAACTCATCGACTCCCCCTGGAAGTACCAATAAGATCCAGAAAAATGAATGTGTAATGTAAATTGCAGGAATCTGGGATGAACACACACATCTAGTCGAAGATGGAGGAAGTTCAATGACTTCCATTTCCTCACCTGGAATCCCCACTTTCTGAGTCAACCATGCAGGGAACAAAGGAAAAATAGTCACAAATGCTTTTCAACCCTAAGGCCCCAATTCTTCATTCCTGAATCACTTGAGAACTTTAAGATAAAGTTTCTAGAGGAAGTCAACAAAAGTAAAAGAAAACCTGTTCCCACCAAAATCCAGTGACACCAAAGGCCTCACTGTATTGGGGGCTCAGCAGAATGGAGCAAGTGCGGAGGGCTTTGCACCTGCTGGGGGGTGACCACCTGACTCGTGCCCAGGTGTTCTGGGAAATGGGCAAGACAGAGACTCGGGAGGGGCAATCGGAGCAGCCATCCGAGGAGATATTGCAAGTACCGCCCACCCCCAGAGCCCCACATAGGAGAACAACTATTTGTATGTGCAGTCACAGAGCACTTTGTGTCATTAAATCCCTCTCTTCTTCACAACACCCTTAGGAGGTCAGCGTTATTATCTTCACTTTATGCACAAGGAAGCTGAAGCTTAGACAGTTTAAGTAACTAGACCAAGGTCACTTAGCTACTATCGGTGACCCCAGGATTTAAAAATAGGCTAGTGGTGAGCTGCTCAAACTTGACAGCATTCCTAAAAGAGTCAGAAGAATGAGCCCAGCAAAATCGGCTGAATCAGAGAGCAGAATAGTATCTCAGGTCCAATCAGGCAAGGGTTGAATCTGGGCAGCTAAGGTCCGGAGTCTGGAGTTCTAAGAGGCAGTCACAGCTGGCAGGGTTAGAGGCCCCATCTTCTCCAGAATATCCACTTACACAGCCTGATGGGCCAGGAGAGATGCCCTATTCCTCAGGATGGCACTGTAACTAAGGAGCGTGTCAGGGCCCAGCTCTGATGAGTCAGAGACCAAGATGCTCAGATGACCTAAAAGGCCTCTTAAATCTTCTGGAGTGGAATTCAAACCATACCTGCCATAAATCAAATTAAGCTTTATTCCAATATCATAAGACTAAGGTGGCTAGATGCTTGCATTAAGACAAGGCTGGGTCATAAATTCAAGGCTGGTGTGCCCAGGCCCCATGGTGAATTGCAGCCCTCAAAGTTATTATCCAAAGACAGTCTTGGGGCACCTGGGGGGCTCAGTCGGTTGAGCATCCAACTTCGGCTCAGGTCATGATCTGGCAGTTCAACTCTTAGGGCCTCACTGAACACAGCAAGGGCCCCACTTTAACACTGCTTTGGCCTAGCTCCTCCAGCTTATAGATGAAGAAATAGAGGGCCAGAGAGGAGAAGAGACTCACTCGGGTCACAGAGCACATGTGCTCCTTCCTTTTTGAATACCCCTCTTAGGAAACTGGCCCAGGAGCTCAACTTTGATGTGTCTGTGCCCTGATTCCATCTGCCCAGCAATGGGGAAGGGCATGCTCTGATTCACCCACACTTCCCCTTGTGTCTTGGGAAACTTGTTTCTGAAGCATTCCAAAGGGTGGTGAGAATCTTGAATTTCCATTGTTCCCCAACACAAGCCCTGTATTTCATAGGCCTGCCATAACAAATCACCACAAAGCAAAAACAACAGAAGTTTATTCTCTCACAGTTCAGGAAGGTAGATGTCTGGGTCGAGATGTCAAGATGTCTGCAGGTTTGTTTCCTTCTGAAGGCACAGAGGGGAAGCAACCCCATGCCACTCTCCCAGCTTCTGGTGGTTGCCAGCAAAATCCTTGATGTTTGTTGGCTTTACACATATCACCCCAATCTCTGTCTCCATCTTTACCTGGCTCTCTCCGTGTGTCTTTCTGTGTCTGCTCCTTTTCTCATAAGGACACCTACCATCTTGATCCAGGATGATTTCATCTTGAGATCTTTAACAAGTTACATTTATAAATATATTACTTCCAAATAAGGTCACATTCTGAGGTTCTGGGTGGACATGAATTTTGGGGGAACACTATCAAACCCACAGTAAGCCTCAAGGAACTCGAATCCATGACCTCAGTTTCATTCACTAGCACAGGGCTTAGCCCCTCTAGCTGAGCCAGCACAGTCCTTACTAAAATCGTTCTTGACAACACAGGCCCTTCAACTCCTACATGTCCTGTTGACAGTCCCAGCAGGTCCCCACCTCCTGGGCCAGAAGAAATAATCCAGAGAGAAGAGCCTAGTGCTTCCAGATAATATAGGAGATTTTTCTTGGAAGAGCCTGGCCTGAGGTTCTTCCCCCAGTGCTCCCTTGCTCCTCGCTCAGCAACGAACTTGGGAAGGGGCTCTCTTGAGCTCTTCCTGAAGTCAACTCAAAAGTTGACTGTGACTATAAACCAAGAGACAGGGAGCCTATCGGCGACATTCCGAACTCTTGGAATCCTACTATGTTTTCAGATTCGGTTCTGAGAGCCAAAATTGATAGTATCCTGGAATATCCCTAGCTTATATCCAATTCACTTAAAAGAAAATGTAAAGATCACTTTCTCTGCAGAAAAATTTGCTGGCCGTGGTTGAAGAACTATAGTTGGTAGGTGATGCAATGAAAGTTTCAGAGAAGCCCCAAAAGAGGCTTCCAGAAACAAGACCTTGGCAAGAATTGTGCCCTGGAATGAAGCCAGTTGCCATGAGATAGCACCATGGCCCTAGATGGTGACAAGTCTGAACACACTGAAATCGAGATGACTCTTTGGTTTCTGGGTGTCTATTCACTACATTTTGGCTTTTTCACATCCAAGACTGGCTTCTTCTTGACACCAGCTTGGATCAGGAGTACATGTTTTCCCTCTTAGGTAGTCAGGTTTTGGAGAATACAAACCATTCAATCGCAATAAGATCTCAAGTTTTGGCATCAGATACACCTGAGTTTGTGTCCCAGCTCTGCCACTTGAGAACAATGTAACTTAACACAAGTTACACTGAGCTAAAATTAATACTACCTAATGGGATTTTATAAATTAAATAATTAACTCATGTAAGGTATTTAGCACAATGATGGCGCATAGCATGAACTCAATGGATGCTAGCCACCATTATCATTATCATTATTATTGCTATGATTACAATAGCATAAGGAAGAGAAATTTACACCCACCCTCCCCCCCGAAAATACACTCTGCATGTGACAACTGAAGAAGATTTGATAATATCTCTTGTTTCCAATTATTCTCGCCCTACGTTTCTGGTGACTGGATAGATAATAATATAAATTGCTAACACTTTCTGAGGGCTTACTGCATGTCAGGCACTATTCTAAGTTCTTCACTTCAACAAACCTAGGATGTAGGTACTATTATTGTGATCTTCACTTTACAGGGGGAAAAAGTGAGGCATAGAGCAATTACACACTGCCCGAGATCCTGTTTTGTCATGGTAGAACTAGAGCTGGAACCAAGGCCGTCTGGCTCAAGAATCTGCAAGCTTAACATTCCTGGTGGAGGCTGGCCAATATAACTCCGTTTAGATGCACTTCTAGCAACTTCAAAGAACTGTCAGCAGGAATTTGTAACTGACAATTTAATGTGACAGATTCACCCCGATTCAAAGCTGATTGATGCGTTTGATTTACGTTCAGAAAGTGTGCATGGGTTGTCTGAAGTCCTACAGTGAGTGTCTGACAGATCTCCAGGCAGCCCAACTGAGATCAGTTTTCCTTGCAAATTCAAAAGAGAGAAGAAGCACAGATTGCAGGAGGCTCTTCCTGAATGCCCATGGTTCTGCCTCTTAATTGATTCCTGGGCTTAGATGCCAGGTCTGGGGTTGTCCTGCTTGCTCACCTTGGGAACTGAGGATTCTGTCTATAGTCCCAGGACAAAACCCAGTCATAGGTACACGGGCTGAGGATCTGCTATACTCCCAGGAGACAGGATGGGAAGATATGGGGACTGAAGTTAGATCTCAGGACTCCAGGATGGAGATTCTTAGCCATGAAGGAGTGCAAAGACTCTTATTAGACCCTGTGGGATATCCATGGCAGGGAAGACATTCATCCCAGCCACAGACCAGTTGAGATGGTGGATTCCACTCTGAGTTGGGAGAATGATGTTAAAGAGCACAAGGAGGGGGCACAGTGGTGGCACCACACAAACCTTCTCTAACCTTGGCTCATGAAGGATGTCTTAAAGTTTCCTTAGGAAAAGAGTGTATTATGGGAAGAAGGGGTAGACAACTCTCTTGGGATCTACTGATAGAGCTGAATGACTGGAACCAGTCAGGGTGGGGACAGAGGACCTTTTCCATTTGGTGCCAGTTGCCAGTTACACCTCAGAAGAAGAGCCACAGTCACTGAATGTGTCTGAGGCAATGGCAGCCAACAGTGGCAATAGCAAAAAGTTTTAATTCCTGCCAAGAGAAATATGAGCCATCCCACTCCACCCCAGGCCCTGCCAGGAGTAGAGGAAAGAATTGAAAGGCTCAGGACACCAGTGGTTCACCAGTTGTGACAGACAGCCCTAAGGCCCCTGGAAAAGGTCTATATAAAGAAGAATATTATCTCTTGTAATCCTCTCAACAATACCGAAAGACAGTTACCCCAGCTGATAGATGAAGAAACCAGGACAGAAAGATTGAGTGGGAACCCACTTTCTCCTTGGCTTTCTGCCTGTGCATACTGGGGGAAACGTCAGGCCTCTTGGAAGGATTGGGAAGGAGTTTCTACCTGTATTTCCACCTTTCATTTCCTTCCCTCAAGATGATGTACCTAATTAAGGAGCCTGAGAAAGGCTTAGAGCACACGTCCTTCATTCACTTTCAGGTTCTTGACTTTTTAGGGTAACCTACTCCCACCCCCACTACCCCCACCCCAACACACACACACACACACACACACACACACACACATTCTCTCTCTCTCTTTCTCTCTCTGCCTCTCCATCTAGTAAGTCAACTACTACCATAGGAGGAAACCTGTGCTTCTTTACCTGCTTTGAACACCTGGCTAAGAGTCACCCGCAATGAATCCAGACGTCTAGACTTCAGAAGCCTGATTTTGCTGGCAGGTCCTATCAAGCTTTATTAGTAATAAAGCTGACAAATTAATGCCTACTACTCCATGCATACCAATTCCATGGGGGGAAGCGGGGACTTGGGGCACTTTAGAAACCCAAAGTCTATCTTGCTAATAATAACTTGCCAGGGGCGCCTGGGTGGCTCAGTTGGTTAACTGTCTGACTCGATTTTGGCTTGGGTCAGGATCTCATTGTTTTTGAGTTCAAGCCCTGCATCAGGCTCTGTGCTGTCTCTCTCTCTCAAAAATAAATAAATAAACTTTAAAAAAAAACAAACGTGCCAGACAGCTAGGAATTGTGTAGACACAAGATCTGAATCCAGAGGATGAGCTTTTAATTGTCACTCTACATTGGAGGAAACTGAGGTCCAAGGAGGTGAGGCAGGAGTCACATCACTAAGGGCCTTGTGGAATTAGAGGAAATTTGTATCTTACCACAAGGGCTGTAGGAAGCCACACACAGATTTCAAGCAAGGAGAGGAGACACTGCCATTTGCCATAACTCTGTACCAGACCCCCACATTGGAGAATTTGTGTTAGAATTTTCTCCCCAAAGAAAACGTATTTAAGAAAACAATATTGTTAACTGCCTTTGAAAACTATTCGTGACACGTGAGACTGAGGAACGGAAGGGTTTATTGTCGTCGTTGTTTGTTCTGAAAGGAAAAACATATCTGAGCAAGTGGGTTGTTTTGTCTTTGCTCGACTTCCTCATTCTTGAGCAGTCAGGCAGGTTGGTTGGCAACCCAGGGACATCGTATGAGGTCCTCCTTGGCCTCACGAATGAGCCCCACGGAGCCAGACTTGACTGGCACCTGCTAGTCTTCTGCCCACTAAGCTCAGTTTGATGTCCCTCATTGAATTCTTCATCATCATTAACAACTTCCTGTGCCACTTATATCAGCCTCAGGGTGTACTGGCCACTTGACATGGTCAACCTCAAACAATTTCAAAACAAACCTATGAGGTGGGTGCTATTATAATTTCCATCTTGCAGGCAAAGAGATTTAAGCAATTCGGTCAAGGTTAAACAAGTAGGGTTGGCAGAGCAGAAATGTGGACCCAGATATTTTTGATGCCAGCTTGCAAGCTCTTAACCACAAGGCTACCCTTTGCCACATAGCAGGTAATCATAGTTGGTGGGGAGACTGCCAGAAGCAATCTTTTGTGCAATGTTTGGGGTGGAGCTGGGGAGGGGAACAGCTTTGATGGGAGTAAAGATTAAATGCCCTGGAGCACAGGCATGTGGAAGACCAAATGCTCAGTACTGCTGATAGACTCACACAGTGATACTTAAGATAGAAAATGTTCTTAATGAACTTCAAGTCCTGGCTCACTCAGAATAATGTGGAAATCTCGCCTCAGTGATCCAATATACAAAACAAATAAGTGAGCAAACAGAAACATTTGCACCTTTATTTTTAAGCATAGTATGTAGCACCAAAATAGGGGCAAATGGCTTCTGATTCATTCAATTCAGTGTTTGTGGGGTGCATATTATGTACTAGACACTGACACGGAAATGAATCGGCACAGCCATTGCCCTAATCAGGCCTACAGAGTTCTTGGAAGGGTAGAAATTTAGAACTAACTAGAACACCAAGTCCAAATTCAATATATGCACTATGAACATGGTGTTCATTGGAGCACAGAAGCCTGATCACTTGTTTTTATTCAGAATTTAATGAAGATTTCACAGGGGCAGGGGTATTAGAATTGAGCCTGGAAGGATCAGAAGAGTCAGGATATAGGAAAGATATTCTGGAAAGAGGGATGGTTTGAAAACCAAAAGAATGAGCAGAGAAAAAAATGCAAAGTATATAAGAAACTGTGAGAAATCTCATATTTCTGCAGTGAAGAGGACAAATGGAGACTTTGCCGGGAACCTAAGTAGGACTCAGATCACAGAGTGCCTTGCCTGCCCAAATAATGAGCTTGGACTTGACCCTGTGTGTTATACGGTTCATTTGGAGGCAATGAGAACCACCAATTGGGGAGCATTTTTTGGAACACACACTGATGCCAGAGTGGAGGATGGACTGGCAGGTAAAGGCTAGAGATGAGGGTAAGAGAATACTGAGGAGCCAACTTAACAGTCCAAATTATTGATGACAAGGGCCTAAACCCTGGCAATGGTAGGAGGAATGGAGAAGAGGGCTCGTACTGAACAGATACGTCTGGGGTTGAATAGACCAAGTTCGCTGACTAATTGGACATGGAGGGAAGAGAGCGGGAAGGGAAGACCCTAAGGTGTCCAGTGTTTGTGAAAGGGTAGAGGGCTAATGATGTCATGAGTCAAGGTAGGAAACCCAGGAGGAGGAGCATAATGGGGACTAGGGAAGATAATGGGTTCAGTTGGGGATATATCATATTGGAAATATTACTAGACAGACACAAAATTGGAAAGCAGTTGGATGCAGGAGGCTGAATCTCTGAAGAGAGAAATGTGTGAATCATCAGCATTTTGTGGTAGTTGAAGGTCCCAGAGAACACAGAAATTGCTAGAGGTGCAGAGAGGGCAGAACCCTAGGGAGGATTCCTATTTATAGTACTGTTAGAGAAAGAGGAGCAAGGAGGTTAAGAAGGAAGAGCCAAAGACCAGGTGGGATGACGGAGAGGAAGGTGTTCCGAGTCTTGTGTCAAATGCCTCAGAGAGACTGAGCATCTGAGGATTAATGTGCTATGGAGTCACTTGAGAGCTTGTTAAACAGAAGATTCTTGACTCAGCTGACCTATGTAGGGCCTCAGAGTCTGCATTTGTAACAAGTTGCCAGGTAATGTCCTTGATCCTGTCCACCCTTTGGATGGTGAGGAAGAGAGTGAGGATTGAGACAGAATCATAGAATATAGCACTTAGGAGACCACTGGGGACCTTTGAGGGATTTTAATAAAGCGGCAGAGGTCAAAGCTTTGGTTGACTAGTAACAGGACACTGGGGGAAATCAAGGCAGGGATGGAGACAAGATCTTCCAGAGGCTCAGCAAGGAAGAGACATGTGGGACAGTGGCTACAGAAAAAGGCAAAGGCAGGAGCTGGGAAATGTGGGCATGTTTATAGGAAGGGGAGAGAGGCAGAAGAAAGGTGGTAGACGATTATTCTAGAGAAGGTGGGAGGCCATGGGCCATGTCCTCTCACCTGCTTCAAACTCCCTTCTTCTGAGACAAGAGGGAAGGAAGGAAGGCTGGACAAAGAAACAGGTAGAGTTTTGAGGAGGCAAGATAGTGAATTTTATCACTAATGTCCTTTATTTCCCAAAGAAGTGAGAACTAAAGTTCAAACTTTGTGAGAACAAAGAAGCTAATTGGTTTTGGAGGGCAGGAGAGAACAGCCGTGGAAAAGATACGATGCAGATAAGAAGATGCAAAATAAGGTAACGGTCAAAAAAATGAAATAAGTATGAGAAAAATAGACAATTCAAAATGATCCTGTTTATATAATAACCCATTACATATATAATATTCTACTTAGTGTACAAGAATCAATTGTAGAATTTCAGAGTCCAGAGAATTTGAGTTGGAAGCGATTTCATACTCATGAAACAGAACTGCCAAAGCCATAAAGTGAGCACGCATAGGACTTACGACGTGTCTACCTTCATTCTAGAGGAATCTTCAGCTGCTGTTGTCCCCAGCTCTGGGCTTAGACCTCCTGAACCCCACAGACAAGAATTTCCCTACACCTCCTCACTTCATCAAACTTAATTCAGATACCCAGCCACATCAATATCACCCATTCTGCTCTTTTATAATAGGAAATCTTTCTTTGCAATATTCCCTTTGGAAAAGATCTACAAATAGTAGGGTGCTTCTGAGATGAAATTTTATAAGTGACATCATCTTCTGCTCCATCTGGGTGAAGAGAGCAGGTCACTTTGGAAGGGTTTATTATGAGGTTTGGGGACATGTTACTTAAGGGGCCTCCCTTTGCACATGTAACCCAAGTTTAGGGACATGCTGACATGGCCCTCACCAGGGAATGTTGGCAAGAAAGAATCACCAAGAACCCACAAAATCTCAAAGTTATCCGGAACCTGACCACTTCTCACCATTTCCCATGTCCCCCATGACCACCCTGGTCTGACACCAGCCTCTGTCTTACTGATTACTGAAAGTGCCTTCGAGTTGGCCTCCCTGCTAACCCCTGAACACCAACACTATTTCCAAGAGGTCAGCAGATTGATGCTTTCCCAGCTTTAAAACTCAACTCCGCCCTGGTCACTCCCCAGTCCACATCACTCGGAGAAAAGACTGGAGTCCTTACAACAGCCTATGAGGCTCTTTAGGAGCTACATGCCACCAGATGTTTGATGTCATCTCCTACTACTCCATCCCTGTTCATCTTGTTGGGGCTGCATTGTTCCCTTGCTATTCCTCAGACAGGCCAGGCACACTCCAGACTCAGGGCCTTGTCACTCTCTGTTCCCTCTGCCTGGAATGTTCCTCCCTCCAGTGTGAAAAGGGCTCATCTCCTCACCTTCAGTTTTTGCTCCAATGTCATCCTCCTCTTGACCCCTTTACTCACAACTTGCTGCACCTGCAACCCCATCTTGCCCTTCCTTTCCATCTCCCATGTCTGCTTTTATTTCCCCCCCCCCAAATTTTCACATTCTCATGAACGCTGTAACTTACTTATGTGGCCTATTGGCTCTTCCCACCCCCCACCCCACCCCCCATGGAATGTAAGCTCTCGGAAGTCAGAATTACTGTCTGTTTTGTTCACTTTTGTATTCTTAGTGGACAGGGGCCGGTAATCAGCAGATACTTGGTAAGTATTACTTCAATGAAAATACAGGTGACCTAAGTCCCATGTTGAGGTCTAAAGCGTGAAATCTAAGCCCAAATGCACACAGGGGCTTGGCAGGCAGTGACCAAGAGCATTGTGAAAGATGGAAAGCGGGGTGCACTGGAGAGTCCCCATCAGCTCCGGCGGGTCATTGCTAGAGAACAATGCAGGCAAAAGAGAGCCAAATCTTCATATCTCTTTTTAAAAGAAACCGGACATACTATTTTTATACAAAATACCATGACTTTGTTATTAATGACTAGGTGCCTGGCCTAAAAGCTCAAGGAAAATGTCCTGGCCCCATAGAACATGTGGCTGAGGCCAGGTGGCCCTCCACACCTGGTTATCATGCCCAAGTGAGAGCCCTCAGAGTGACATGTGAGCCCATACAAGGGCCAAGGAGAAAAGAGGCAACAAGAGAGGTGTGCTTTGGCAAAGGTGGGTGTCAGGGGGGTTTAAATTCAGGAGTGTCCCAGGAAAGTTGCTTTCCTGAGTTAGAACAGTCTGTATTATTAATATGTCCATTCTCCCCAAGTTGATTCAACACAACACTGACTTCAATCCTCGCAGGATTTTTTCATATATCAACAAGATCTTTCTAAAAAAAAGTCTGTACAGAAAAGCAAAGGAGCCATACAAGCCAAAATAATTTTGACAAAGAAGAAGAAAGTAGGAGATCCCACACTACCTGATATCAAGACCTACTATAAAACTATAATACTCAGGACATGTGATATTGGTGAAAAATTAAACACATAAGTCAACGGGCTAGAGTGAAGAATCCAGAGATAGACCAAGAAAAACATGGTCACTTGATTTTTGGCAAAATTGCAAAAGCAGTTCAATTAAAAAACAAAAAGAATAGTCCTTTGAATAAATGAGCATGGAAAAATTAGATGTTTAAGCAAAAGAAAATGGACCTCAATCTATACCTCATATTTTATTTTTACAAATTCACTTAAAATGGATTATAGACTTAAACACAAACTATAAAACTATAAAACTTTTAGAAGAAAATCTTTGTGACCTTGAGTTAGCCAGAGTTCTTAGAAATGACACCACAAACATCATTTATAAAAGGAAAAATTGATAAAATGGACTTGATCAAAATAAAAATGTTTACTTCTGGAATACATTGTTTAAAGAGTGAGAAGAAATCCAAAGACTAGGAGAAAACAATGGGCTTGGATCCAGAACATATAAAGAACTCTCAAAACTCAACAATAAGAAAACAAACAGCTCAATAAAAAAAAAAAAAAAAAAAATGGGCAAAAGATTTAAGCAGACCCTTTATCAAAGAAGATATACATGTGTAGATAAGAAATGCGTACATGAAAGGATGCTCAGCATCATTAGTCACTAGAGAAAAGGGAATTAGAACTGCGATGAGATACAAGTACATCTCTATTAAAATGGCCATTTATTTTAACAGCCAATAGCAAGTACTGGCAAGGAGCAGAGCAACTATAACTCTCACGTATAACCTACTAGACAACCTACTTATTCCTAACAGGGGTAGGAATGCACAATGATACAACCACTTTGGGAGATGGTTTGGCATGCACTTACCCTATGACACAATTCGACCCTCAGGCATTTACCCAAGAAAAGTGAAATATATCTAATAAAATATATCGACACACACATGCACAAAGCCTGTGTGTGAACGTTTACCGTAATTTTATTTATAACTGCCAGAAGCTGGAAGGACCCCAGATGTCTCTCAACTGGAGAATGGATAAACAAATCTGTGCATTGGATCACAACTAAGCAATTGAAAGGAAGGAACTAGGGACACATACACAACACGGATGACCCTCAAATGCATGAAGCTGAGTGAAGAAGGAAGCTAGACTCAGAGGGCAGTTGGTTCCATTTATGTGACTTTGCATAAAAGGTACGACTACAGGCATGGACCACAGAGCAGGGGTGGCCAGAGGCAGGGGTGGGGCATGGGCTGGTGGGGGGGGTTGACCACAAAGCGGGTGCAGAGGAGAATGCGGGGAGGTGCTGGAGCTCTTCTTTGCCTGCAGGTAGTGGTGGTTACATGACTCTATGTATTTGCCATAACTTATAGAACCATATACTCCCCCAAGTTTTATTATATGCAGTAATAGTATCTACTGTATACTCCATAATAATAGTACCTATTCCGTATCCTTGTTGTTTTTTTTTAATGTTTTTATTAATTTATTTTTGAGACAGAGAGAGACAGAGCATGAGCAGGGGAGGGACAGAAAGAGAGGGAGACCCAGAATCTGAAGCAGGTTCCAGGCTCTGAGCTGACAGCACAGAGCCCGACGCAGGGCTCGAACTCAGGGAGTGTGAGATCATGACCTGAGCTGAAGTCGGACACTCAACCGACTGAGCCACCCAGGCGCCCCCCGTATCCTTGTTTTATAATAGCACCTACTTCATACCTACTCCATACTCAGAAGAGGAAATCTAATGAAATAACACACATACCAGACCCACATTCTTTGGGTCTTCATTTTGGTTTCTTGGTTTTAGGCGAAGACAAATGCTTAGCATAGGCCTGGTGCATAGCAAGCGCTAGGAAAAGCTTTACTAACGCTATCAAGAAGCAGTATCGTGCTGTGGTTAAGAGTGTGACCACATTTGAACCGAGAGCACTGGTGTCTCAATCCCATTTTGTCACTAATTACCTATTTGACCTTGGTAAATTACTTCATTCCTATGCACCTGGATCTCTTCATTGGTAAAATGGGGATATTAATGGTACCCACTTTCAAGGCATGGTAGGTGGAATAATGGCCACCAAAGAGGACCACAAGCACATCCCCACACCTGTGAAGTTGTTACCTTACATGGCAAAGGGGGATTCAGTTTTCAGATGGAATTACATTTGTTCATCAGTTGACCTTAAGATAAGGACATGATGCTGACTTAACCAGTGGGCCCCATGTAAATCACAAGGGCCCTCAAACGTGGAGAAGGGAGACAGAGAAGGAAAGTCAGAGGGAGATGTGACTATAGAAGAATGGCCAGAGTGCGACATCAAGCTGGCTTTGAGCATGCAGGAGGGTCCATGAGCTAAGAAATGTGGGTGGCCCCAGGAAGCTGGAGACGGCAAAGGAATGGATTCTCCTCTAGAGCCTCTAGAAAGGAATGCAGCCTTGCCCACACCTAATTTTAATGAGACCTTTTTGGACTTCTGACCTACAGAACATTTGTGTTATTTTAAGGTACAGTTGTGATTAGCTACAGCAGCCAAAGAAAACAAAGGTTAATAAATATAAAGTACTTCAAATAGCACTGGGCATTAGATAGGAGTTCAATAACCCATCCTCACTTGATCGCAATGACATTGCTGATTATCACTCCTTCTATTGTCAGTTCCAACATTTCTGTTTATGCTGCACCAAGACACATGGCTCAAAACTACATCTCTTTGACACCATGTTGGACCTTGGAGATACAAAATGAAAAATAAATACTCTCTGGCCCTGACTCTCAGGTCAGGAGTTCACCGTCTACAAAGAAACCCCCTGCAAATAAGTCACTTTTTGCTACAAAGTGGCAAGTGTAACAAAGAAAGAAATCTAAGCGCTTTGCTCTCTGGCATTCCCGCTTCCTCTCTCCCCAGCAGCGCTGTTAGAGGAGGTGTGCTGGCTGAGTGGAGATTAATCCTGCCTGGCTTTCCCAAAATGTGAAGCAAAAGAAACTCTCTATGGTCTTCTGATATGATGAATAGTTGTGCTTCTCGTGGGGATTCGGCGCTGTGTGGGAGAGCTGAGGCAAGCAGAACTCATAGCTGAAATGGAAACTTCAAGGCAAGCTTGAAATTTGTTGCAACAAGTGCTTTTAGGAAGGTCAGGAAGGTTAAGAATGGGCCAGGAGACCATCATGGGACACTTTGTTTCAATTATTTATTTTAAAGCTCCATTGTACCATCTCCTCTCCCAAATGAGGCATAATAAAGAAAGATAGGACATGCTCTGTGCCGAAAGTGGTTCGGGCAGTAAATGTCCAGAAGGGAACTAGATCAAGTCTGGCTGGAGGGGCCACTCCATGCTTCATGGTATGTTGAGTTACCTTCGTAAGGCAGGACTGTCTAAGTGCGCACGTGCATCTCCACACCTATGCACACTCGCTCATACACACACATACACGCCACCACCACCCTTGGTCCCTCCCACATCTCTGACGTTTACAGCCTCGTGGGGAGAAAAGAAGGAACGAGAAGTGAAGGATGTCTTACAGCTATTTGCGGTCATTCATTCATTCAACCAACATTCATTCATTAAGCACCAGCTTTGTCATGCCAGGGACGATCGAGGTGCTAGAGACAGACACGGAAACAAGACAGTGTCTGCCTGTGAGGGGCTCTCCATGTAGCAGGAAGGGCGAAGAAGAAAGCTGGTGATCGCAACGCCAAGCCGCCAAGGCGAAAACAGCAGTTACTACAGGAGCTCAGGATGAAGACACATAACAACCTGAAGAGGTCAGAGAAATGTCCCAAGGAAGTGCCCTTGGAGGACCAGAGCTGTTGGATAACCAGTCATAGGCCCAGCCACAAGGAAAGGAGCATGCGCTTTAAAGAAAGCCAAGGTAGAACTAAGGGCTCACCCCCCTCCCATCTCCAACATCCACCCAGAGCTCCGTCCAGGAGTTCACATCCTCCCATAATAACATGGCAGATCACATCACACACAACTGGCCCAGCTCATAGACGTAATGCCACGTGCAGCCTGTGGCCTGGCGAACACGTGGGCGGATAGAGCCCAACGCGCTGTGCCTACCATTTGCAGATGCACGAGGCTGCTCCCAGATGCACGAGGCTGCTCCCAGATGCACGAGGCTGCTCTGGGCCGGGGCCAGAGGACCATCTCAGGATGAACCCTCACTCTGCCACCTGATAGCGGGAGGGGCTCGCGTGGGTTGCTTCGCTTCCCAAGTCTCAGTTTCCTCGTGTCTAAAATGGGAAAGAGAGGACTATTGTGAAGACAAAGCAAGATGCACACAGACACAGATACGGCAGGAATTCCGTAGTAATACTCAGCAAACGTTAATGGAGAATATCCACGAGCCGCTCCAGTAAGATCCAGAGATGCAGCCGTGGACAGACAGACTAGGTTTCTCTTCTCATTCCTGCCCACGACTGTCTTCCTTTGATGGAAGAGCTAAGGACTCCAGGCTCCATCTGCTTTCTAGAACTGCAGCAAGAAGCTGAGTGACCACTGGGTGCCAGCTACTTACTGCCTTTGTCACCCTGTGGTGAGTTCTGTGTGAAAGTCTGCCTCTAGTGCAAAGAGCATTGGGCAGGTGGCTCTGGTCTCAGCTCAGCCCCTGACCTGCCACCAAGGGTCGCCCAGCCTCTGGGCTGTGGTGTCCTCCTCTGTCAAGGAGGAAGTCAGACACAATGGTCTCTACAGCCCTTTCTTGTTCTTGGAGTACTGACAGAGAAGGCTCCGTGTGCCCATATCGGAAGAGGCAGAGACTGACCAGCCATGACCTCAGCCCTCAAGGGGCTCACAGTCTGATGGGGAAAGCTGGGAACACACAGCACAAGACAATATGTGCTCTGTGCAGAGTATAGGGGAGCCTTGGGAGCTAGGTGTCACCTTTGGGTTCAGAGAAGATCACCACATGATGGGTGGTCTGGGAGAGCTTCCCGTAAGAAGTGGACTTGAGATTCTATTTTGATCCTAGGTTTAGGGTCTAGGGTCAGGGCAGTGGGGCATTCGGCAAATTCCCAGCCACCAAACCATTTTCATTCATGTGACAAATGTGTGTTGAACACGTGCTTATGCTCCCCTTCTGGGAAAAGTGGAAAATTCTGTGGTCCCTCGGTCTTCTGGACAAATACAAATACTGAAATCCCAATTTCAGTCCTACTGTGTTCCCATTTGGGCCTCCATAACCTGACCTCTCTTTCTGTATAAAAACTTTCCAGTGTGTTTGCCACTATCCTCACGTTTACTTCGAGGGGGATCTGGCGTGCCATTCTGTCTGCTTCTTTGTGGGTCTCTCCCCCAGCACGAGCGTCTCTTTGCAAGCAGCGACATTTCTCACTCATGTTTTTATCCCCAGAATCTAGCAACATGCTCTGGAGTCAACACACTTGTGCTGCAGAGAGAGTTCCAGAAAATGCACCCAAATTCTCACATTCGCCCTCATCCCATGACCTCTTTTTCATTAAGAAAGGGGAAGAAAAAAAAAAGGGAAAAAAAAGAAAAAAAAGTTAGAGAGAGGGAGGAAGGCAAACCATAAGAGACTCTTAAATACTGAGACCAAACTGAGGGTTGATGGGGGGTGGGGAAGAGGGGAAAGTGGGTGATGGGCATAGAGGAGGGCACCTGTTGGGATGAGCACTGGGTGTTGTATGGAAACCAATTTGACAATAAATTATATTCAATATAAAAAAAAGAAAGATCTAACTTGGGTTGTCTATCATCTTCCCCTTCTTTTCTAAAAGACATTTTTGGCCCTTTAGTTGAGCTCCTGGAGGCACCTATACAGGCCAGGAAAATCAAAGTAAAAATTTAAGAAACGGGAGCAAATAGATGCTTACATTGGAGAAATAGCTATCAGGAAGACTGGCAAAGGGGAGGCCCCAGAAGATGGGAAGAAGGGGGACAGAGGCAAGACCCGCATGGCCGGGATTTCAGGAGGTTTTGGTGGAGAGCTGGGAACGAGTATTGAAGAAAATAGGGGCTTGGGGGCCACTGCAAAGTTCGGGAGATATTGGAAGTGATGGAAATAGTAAAAGAGGGTTTTAAAAAATATTGCCAAGATTTATGAATTGGATCTCCTGTAATATTCTTCAGGAGATGCCAGTAGAGGCTGAAATAGCTTTTTAGAAATGTTGGTTGTTATACAGGGTTTCATTGATGGTGATACTATGCAAAATCTTGGCCATGGGACCCACTGCCTGTCTCTGGGTAGCATGTATTTAGAGATTTGGTTCATGAATGAGCCATGCTAGGTTGTCTGATGCACAGCAGGATTAGGTTAAGCAGACCACTGAAGCTTATTCTATACTGTTAGGCGGTGTTTAAGAACTTGAGCTCTGGAGCCAATTTTCCTGGGATCCAGTGCTTACAAGCTGGGTAACTCAGACAAGTTGCTTAGCTTTCCCGAGCCTCTGTGTCATCATTTATTCAGGGGCTAATACCAGTATCTACAGGACAGGGTTAGAATGCAGATTATAGGAGTTAATCCATGCAAAACTCTTTGGACAAGTCCTGAAATACAGTAAGCACTTAATAAATGTTAAGTTGTATTGTTTGTGTATGGTTGTCATTATGATTCCACTACAGTCTACATAAACACAAGGCCCTGTAAGTGTCTTGAGTTTCTTGCTCACCAGTCAAGCCACAGATTTGTCCCCTGTACCAATGTAGACCACCCTTCTGGGCCTAGGTCAGAACTCATTTACTTGTAAGTACCTTAGCAGGATTTTCTAAACCGTCATTGGGTATGGATGGTCCTATCTGTCTGGTATTGTTCATCTTGCTTCTCCGATGCAGCTGCAAGTTCCTTGAAGAATACAGGAATCATACTTTTTGGGTTTCCTCTCCCTGGCCTCAAGCAGCCCAGAGGAGCACATACTGAGCTTGGAATGTTCTTTGGTTGAGTGGAATGGGCAGGGGTTGGTGAATCATTTGGTGGACATTTAGCTTTTGTGTTAACATACTCTTCATTGACCTCCCGCTCACCCTCATCTATCCTATTGTCAAACCCAAGAAATGACTAGACTGTATCATCCAGAAAGTTCTAAAATGCATCAGAGACTCTTACGTACCAAGAAAAAACAGGGTTGCTGGAGGGGAGTTGGGTAGGGGAATGGGTTAGATGGGTGACGGGAATTTAAGGAGGGCACTTGTTGGGATGAGCGCTGGGTATCATACGTAAGTGATGAATCACTTGGTTCTGCTCCTGAAACCAGTACTACACTGTATGTTAACCGACTTGAATTTAAAGATATAAATTTGAAAAATGAAATAAAATGCAGTGACAAGTGTTATGTGCTTACGACTACAGCTGTGTTTCATCTCAAACGTCCTAGGCTTAGTAGATAGTACGCAGACTTTCCTGCGTCTCTCAGAGCACCACGGCCAGCATGGTGTCTGAGAACGAGCACAGGGTTGGGAGGTAGGAAGCATGTGCTTGAGTCCTCTTCTATCATCTTTTGGTTGCAATGATGGCACTTACCACCTCCTTCTCAGCTCGAAAATGGGAATAATAAAATACCTGCCCCATGGACGCGTAGGTCAGATGAGAAGATATGACGTAGGGGAAAGTTCTTTGAAATGGTAAATACACCAATGTAGTGATTGTTCCCATTATCAAATCTAAGAATCCACCAGAGAGAGGGTGTCTCACAGAAGAGGCACAGGCCGTTGACCTCCTAGTGTGTGTTCAGCCTAATTAACATTCACCCAGAGAGATTCTGAGACTGAGGAATGAAAAGAATGGGGGATGTGGGCATGTGGGTGGGGGAAGGACAGTTGGGGATGAAAAAAGAAAAATCTAATCTTCTGATAATACCGAGGGCCCCAGCTTAAGAACACACAAGTAAACAGTGAAGCGTGGTGACCCCAGGACCAGCTGGGGGACCTCCTGAACAAAAGCTGTTAACAATACTGCTTTCTTCTGAGCAGCTCACCAGGGCCTGCTCAGGCCTGGGGCTGCTGGAAGAAGGAGCGGGGTTCCTGCCTGGAGGCCCAGCCTCATGGTCAAATGTCAGCCCATCAATACCAAGTGAGCAGAAAGGAGCCTGATGCTCAAGGCCTTTGTTTCTTTGTTTTTAATTAATTAGTCTTTTGTTCGTCAGTCTGGGTCGTAAAGAAATCTCTTTTGCAATCCTTTCAAAATCCAACTCCCCCACATGTACCCACATTAGTGAAAACAGAATAAAATCTGTGGTTTTGGCTCATTGCCTTGGCCATGTGGTCAAATAGGACTTTGAAGGGCTCCTTTTTTTTTTTTTTTTTTTAAACAAGTGTTTATTGAGTGACTGCTATTCACTCAACAAACATGAAGCGAGTGCCCTACTACACTCCTGGCCCTGTGCTTGGTGTTAGGGGCACAAAGATGAATAAAACCCAAACTTGGAACTCAATAAGCTCTGTAGGGGAGGTCAGAGACTGACCCCAGTTAGCACAGTGCCTGGTAGAAACTGCTAGCTGCCATGAGACACAGCCGGATGGGATGCCCAGTGAGCTCCCAGGAGGAAGAGAACACTGCTCTTGGGCAGGAGTAGGGAAGGCCCTATTTCATGACGGCATGTGAGTGCCGAAGTACTCAGGCGTGCATTCCCCCACGTGTTTACCACGTTAAAATAATAGCAAACTGGTGCAGAACATCCACTGGGTGTGCCAGGCTCTGTTCTCAGCACTTTCCCGCTAGAACTCACACAGTGATCTTTAACATGGGCCCTCTGGTTATCTCCACTTTGCAGATCTGAAGCCAGGCAGCCAGGCTCCAGAGCCCAGGCTCTTGACCTCAAAGCTCTGCAGACTCTGTGTTCCAGACCTACCATTTCTGGGAACCACCCGCCTCTTCCCCCGGCTCACCCTCCGACCCCCACCGCGGGCTGTCAAAAGCAGGGGACATATCTTACTGATCTTCATGTCCTCGGAGTCCAGCACTATTCCTGACACGACGTGAGCCTTCGAAAGAGCTGCCTGGAACTGGTGGACTGAACCCTCTGCCGCCAGATACTGAGGTCCCAGCAGGCCCCCGCGGTAGGGACTGGCGGGTCAGAAAAGCAGGGAGGCCAGAGCCGGGCCTGGGCTGGGGTGGGGTGGGGAAGAAGGGAAGACACAACAACGCGTTTCATAAGGCCTTGCTTGTGGCTTTTTCCCAGCGCAGGAATGAGAGCAGAGCTGGAATTTGGGAAGTGGAGGCCCCAATCCTGCATGACCCCATGCACATGCCGCTCCTCCTCTGGGCACAGACCTGCCCTCGGGTGCACTTTTGTGGCTGTGAGGGCAGGGTTTGGGCTTTAGATAATAATTGCATAGATTTGCTTAGTAAACACAGGGCAACCGTAGGATAATGACATGTTCTTACAGAGATGGGGCTTGGTAACTACTTTCAGTGGCCCCAAAGTATTATTTAACACATATTCTGGTTTATAAGACAGAAATAATGATGAATTTGCTTGGTAATTACACAGCACTTACCCACTCCATATCCTGCCAATAGCTGATACTTAGCCCGTCATTAAGGGGCTAGCAGTCGCTTTGGTAAATAGTAACTTCTTCTTCTTATTGGTCTCTAGGCCCATAAAGCATTATTAAAACACCATTAGTGACATTTCTCCAAAGACTACATACACAAGTCTGTGTGAGAAGCCAACTTTCCTTGAGCTAAATGCTTTATTTTTATCTTTCTGACAGGAGCAATAGAAAAGAATTAATTCTAACCTGAGGCTGTGCTCGCTGTAGACATCCCCTCAATGAAATGGAGTTGAAGAGGCAAATGTGCCCTGGCTGAGGGAATGGGAGCCGAGTCACCACCGTCTTCAGTATGAAGGTTGCTCTTTAACTCACCCAAATCGTTGCTCCAGTTGAGAAGGAGCCCCAGGTCTGGCGCCACAACCCCGGTGGGGGGCTGGGTCAGCAAACTGAGAGCCAGGGCAAACCACAGCCTTTCAATGGGTCCCGTTGGTTGCATCCTCAAGGCTTCTCCTTGGATGGGGCCTGAGAGGCTCATGGGGATGTGGGGCTTGGGGGGGGGGGTTCTGGGACTCTGGGAGAGGGGGCACCTTGGTTCTCAGGCCATTTGGGGTACACGTGGAGAAGGAACATACACACACTGGATACCAAACAAGGGAGATGCAAGTCCAGGACCAGCCTCCTTGTCCTTGGAAAGGGCTCTTGGGAAGGCTGCCTGACATATTTTGTCCGGAAGGCAGTAATTTGGGGGGCTATGGCGCAGCTGTAACTGCCCTTGGCTTAGCCACTTGCATCAGAAGAAATCAACCCTCTGTAATCAATAGGGGGCTTAAACAGGGTGGTCAACCATGATGGCTGGTGGGCAGAATAGGGAGTGGGCCCTCTAGAGCAAACAGAGCCCTCATTACCATTCCATTCCAACCCATCTCGTTTCTGGAGGGTACGATTCAACACCAAATATGAACTCAATTCCAGATCCCAACTGCCAAGGCAAGTGGCCAGTTGCAATGGTCTGTTTCTGCTGTAATGAACTCCAGGACTCTGACTTTGGCTTTGGGAGTGACTTCAGTTACCATGGAAGCCAGTGGGGAGTAGTTGGGAAAAACTTAGGGTTAAAGCCAGAAGACCTGGGTTCAGATCCCAGCCCTGCTCCTTACTGGCCCGAGAAATCTTTGGCAGTCACCTCTCTGAGCTTCAGTTTCTTTGTGTGTGAAGCAATCTGCAAAGGCTATAAACTCCATTAGGCCAGAAACCATTTTATTCACCATTGACTTCCCTGGGCCCAGCCCAATGCCTAACACTTTCTAAATATATAATCAACATATTTCACCAAATAAGATTGGGGAAATGCATCACACAAAGAGAAGGAAATAAAAACAATTATTTAAATAGTCCAGAAGATTCTATTTGATAATCCACTGAATGCACACGTGTCCCAGGATGATCTTAAAAACAAAGATGTGAAACTATTCTTCTCTCCCTTTCTGGTTGTGAAAAACTTGCTGCATTAGATGCATAAATGGCTGTATTTTGATATTGCACTTTGGGAAATGTTCTCTCCCTAAATAATAGGCAATATGTTCGTTTATCCATTCCACATAATTCACAAGTATTCCTGTATTTGGTCACAATCACAAAACCTTTTAAACTGTACTTTATGGATGATTTATAGGAGTTTCCAGGGAAATTTTGATTACACCCAGTTTTTGCCTTAGACTTAACCTTGAAGCTTACCCCATAGCATTTGGATTATCTCACAGGGTCATTGTAAGTGAGCCAGCAATGTAAGTATTGTGAACCAGAAGCACTAGACAAAAATAGCTGTTATCCTGCTCTGTGCTCTCTTGGTATGGCTACTTAGCTCGGCAAAAGTCAAGAGACTTGATTACAACCCACACCTTTTGATTTCCAGGCTTGAGCACTGGCACCTACATCACAATTTCACAATAAAACCCGTCGGGTAATTGTTAGGTGCTCACCAAAGTACTAGATACATAGGGTGGTATAAGAAAAATAGAAGGCATACGGCACTGACCAGCAAAAGCTCAATGATTCACACAGACTCAACAAGTGTTTGGCTGGCCCCAAATCACAGCAAATCTTGGCATCCCATCTGAACCTGGAGGCAGCCACTGGGGGGCCTGAGATGGAGAAGCACTCATACATACAGGTAGAACTGGCCCCAGTCCTTGCCACTAAGGCCCGTTTCTTCCCTGCTCCAAACTAATAACTGCTGTAACTATTTCCCCCTGATTCAAAGCTGCCTCGTTTCCATTTGATTTCACAGGGTTTCAAACAAGGAAAGGAAACACAATGTGATTCCTGCCCCCCATGTACTACCTATCGCCCCGATTACAGTGATTACTTCATAGGCAAACACGAATGTGTCCCAAGTGGTCCAATCAGGCCTATCCCCAGGATCACTTTTTCCACGCGGGAGTTAACATGGTAACATGCAAGACTGGAGCCCATTCAGTGCCTACCTGAAACTCGGGCCAATGTAAAAGACAGAGTCTAGACCTGAAGAAATAGACTAAGACCAGGTCCTGGAAAACTCATTTGAATGCCTAGATCCAAGTGTACCTATCTTTGAAGTCAAGTGGTCCTGGATTTTAAGTTACGTTATTCAATAAATGTAGTTTTTTGCTTCAAGCAAGTTGGATTGGGCTTCACTTAACCTCCATGGAAAGAGTCCTGACAAATTAGATGGTCATAAAGAAGGGGAGGCTGTACAGAAATGGAGAATGACATGAGCAAAGACTTAGAGGCAGGGTTATAGGTTTGGGGGCATCTCAAGCATATTCATCAAGACCATAGAAGATAAACGGGGAGGGGCGCACATATAATGAAAAACACTAAGTGATAGTGACTTGGGCTTCACCTGAACTTCTGAGAACCCAAATCCAGAGGCAAAAGGAGGAAAATACATGCCTGGACCCAAAGGCATCTCATAAGCTGGCTGGTCCAGTTACCGTTCTCATTCAGGGAAATCCCTATCGTATGCCAGATGCTGCACATCTGTGGTTCGCATTGTTCCTTTAAAGAATAGCATAGATTCTTCCCCGGGCAAGCCACACATTTTCATTAGCTGTGGTCAGGAGGGAAGCGTGCTCCTTCAGACAAGTTTCAGCTGACAGACTGCTCTGGGGCACGTCTTTCAGGGAAGCTGATTCATCTTCTCTGTCGGCTGGCTGGGGGGGATGCACACCTGTGTCCTGGGATGACTTCAGAGAGAGGGGAGACAAAAGACCACTTTGGGCTCCAGCTGCCTCTGCAGACACTCCTGCAGTGGGGTGGACACAAGTGCAGCCATGCCTGGTGGGCAGTCAGCACCGGGGCTGTTTATGTTCAGCTCCTGGGAACCACCCCCCCCCCTCCCAATGGGGACTCTTCCCCTGAGTTCTGTCCCAGCCCTCAGCTTGGGTCGGGGGGAGACTGACTGACATCTGGGCTTGATTCGATCCCCCACTTATCCACCTCTCAGCCATCCACACGCTACTCGTTCTTCAACTATTGCAGAAAGCAAGCTGTTCAGAGATGCTTTGATGGTGGAGTCCCAAACAGGGCTGGAGGTGAAGTCACAGCAGGCCCACATTTAATCTAGAAGAATTCCGCTAGATGTGGTTGGCGAGAGGGAGAAAAGAGAGACCAAAAGAGAACAATATGTTATGGACATGACTTGACCTTCCAACCCACTTAGACGGCACCTGCTCCAGAGTGACTTTGAGAAAGCGTGTCATCTGTGCTCTCTGTGTTCATACGCCTCTCATCACCCACAGCCTTGCTTTGCTGACCACAGTTGTCAGAGTAAGTAGAGCTGGCTGCTGTAACAAACAATACCAAATCCAACAGGCATAACACAATGGAAGTCACAGGGTGAAGTGTGTCTGGAGGTGCTCCTTAGTGACTGTCCTCTAAGCAGTGATGATCAGCACCTTCCATCTGTGACACTGCCATATTAAACACTCCAGAGGGAGATGACAGCTGCTGCTGGCTGGATTCCCCAGAAGCAGACTCTGAGGGTGAGATTAGAATGCACGATGTTTATCAGGGAGGGAGGGCTCCTGGGATCAACACTTGTGGAAGGGAGGCAAGATTGGGCAGAGGGAGAAGATGAGCTGCATTGCAGCCCCAAAATAGTCTCCGGGAGCCCAGTGGAGAATTCTGGAACTGGGTGGCCTCCCAGAGATGCCCTGCGTCGGGGCAAGGTGGTTATGCTGTGAAGCCTCGGTGTTACCAGTCGGTGAATGCAGATGAGACCACCCTTCCGCAGCACTCCCAGCAGCTGAGGAA
This sequence comes from Panthera uncia, assembly GCF_023721935.1. Classification (NCBI taxonomy): domain Eukaryota; kingdom Metazoa; phylum Chordata; class Mammalia; order Carnivora; family Felidae; genus Panthera; species Panthera uncia. The sequence continues at coordinate 122,521,135 of NC_064809.1, forward strand.
TTAAATTTTCACTGCTAAAGAGGGAAGTGGGTGGTGCGTCAGAGCAACCACTGCAGGGGGACTAGAGCAGATGTCCGTGAACTTGTGGTAAATATTTTTTTCCCCAGGTTTTCCCCCTTCTAGTGTTTTTAATTTTAATTCCAGTATAATGTACAGTGTTCTATTAGCCCCAGGTGTACATTAGTGATTCAACACTTCCAAACCACAGCTGGTGCTCATCGCAAGTGCCCTCCTTAATCCCCATCACCTATTTCACCCAACCCCCCACCCCACCCCCTGTGTGGTAACAATCAGTTTGTTCTCTATGGTTAAGAGTCTGTTTCTTGGCTTGTCTCTCTCTCTCTCTCCTCTTACTTGTTTTGTTTCTTAAATTCCACAGGTGAGTGAAATCGTATAGTATTTGTCTCTTTCTGACTTACTTCACTAGCATAATACCCTGTAGCTCCATCCACGTCATTGCAAATAGCAAGATTTCACTCTTTTTCTGGCTGAGTAATATTCCATTATATATATAATGGAATATATATATATATATATATATATATATATATATATATTTCTTTATTCAGCTATCGATGGACACTTGGGCTATTTCCATAATTTGGCTAGTGTAAATATCACTGCTAAACATAGGGGTGCATGTATTCCTTTGAATTAGTGTTTCTGAATTGGGGGGGGGTGGTGGTAAATACCCAGTAGCATATTTACTGGATCATAGGGTAGTTTTATTTTTAACTTTTCAAGGGATCTCCATATGGAGATTCTGTTTTCCACAATGGCTGCACCAGTTTGCCTTCCCACCTACAGTGAAAAATGTTCCTTTTTCTCCACCTCCTTGCTAATGCTTGTTTCTTGTGTTGTTGATTTTAGCTATTCTGACAAGTGTGCCGTGATATCTCACTGTGGTTTTGATTTGCACTTCCCTGATGATGAGTGATGTGGAGCATCTTTTCATGTGTCTGTTGGCCACCTGTTTGTCTTCTTTGGAGAAATGTCTGTTCATTTCTTCTGCCCATTTTTTAATTGGGTTATTTCTTTTGGGGTGTTGATTTGTATAAGTTCTTTATATATTTTGGATACTAACCCTTTATCAAATATTTCATTAGCAAATATCTTCTTCCATTCAGTAGGTTGCCTTTTAGTTTTGTTGATTGTTTCCTTCACCGTGCAGAAGCTTTTGATGTGATGTAGTCTCAATAGTTTATTTTTGCTTTTGTTTCCCTTGCCTCAAGAGACACATCTAGAAAAATGTCGCTACAACCAATGTCAGAGATCTTTCTGCCTGTGCTCTTTTCTAGGATTTTTATGGTTCCAGGTGTTTAATCCATTTTGAATTTACTTTTGTATATGGTGTAGGAAAGCGGTCCAGTTTCATTCTTTTGCATGTGGCTGACCAGTTTTCCCAACACCATTTGTTGAAGACAATTTTTCACATTGGATATTCTTCCTTTTGGTACATATTTTAGGTTTTGCAGGCCATGTGGTCTCTGTCACAACTACTTGTGTCTGCTCTTGTAGCATGAAAACAGCCAGAGGCAATGTGTAAACAAATGAGTGTGGCTGTGTTCCAATAAAACTTTATTTACAAAAACAGGCAGCAGGCCAGACTGGCTTGGGGCCATAATTTGTCAACCCCTGGGCTATCGAATGACAGAAGTATTTAAAATCCAACACTGACAATGACGTAGATCACTCCTGTCCATATTCCATTGGCCAGGACTCAGTCACATGGCCCAATTTCACTGCAAAAGGCTAGGAAATGCAGTCTTCCTGTGAGTCCCAGGAGAAAATCAATGAAATTTGTGAGCATCCAGCCAGACTCTGCCAGTGTGATTCTTGTGTTGAAAGCCATTTTTTAAACATGATACAGACCCGAAATATATTAAAGCGTTCTACATATCTATTACTAAGTAAAGTAGTATCCACTGTACTTCAAAGGAGACTTGGGAGATTTTCAAGAGTTCTTTTCATGGTGTGTGAATTTTGCTCCACGCACCCACTTGGGAACCTAATCCGCCTGTGAACTGTGATTCTACGTCAAGTGAAATGGTGAAGGGCCAAAGAGGCAGGATCTAGATAGACCCAGGTTTAGAGCTCAGTGCTGCCACTAACCAGCTCTGGGTAGCCGGTCTCATTTCCTTCTTGATCCTCAGAGTCTCTTGTTCTAAAACGAGATGCTAATAGGGCCCGCTCCATGTGGTTTTTGCAAGGACAAAAGTGCCACTTAGCAGCTGGCACATAGTAAGTACTCAACAAATGGGAAAGACCATCATCAGTTCTTCATTAAGAAAGGGGGCATATAATATAGGCGATCAAAGTCTGCTGGGTGACGAGAGGCAAGTTTGTGCGTCTCCCCAAACCTGTTATTACATTTGTAAAATAATCAGACAGTCCCCCTAGATGTGAAGTTGGGATGAGTAGGAATTTCTGTGACTCTGACAATTAAAAATAAATACAAAATGGTAGTAATACTTACCTGACAGGGTTGTTGTTGGGAAGATAAAGCTTACGTCCATAAGAATGCCTTGAGGGCAGAAATATGCCAGGCAATATAGTAGGTTCTGGGGAAACAGGCATGAATAAGTTGTTTTATTGGTTATCTATTGCCACAGAACTCATTAATTTAAAACAACAGTTTAAGTGCCACAATTCTGTGGGTTGGCCAGGTGGTTCTTTGACTAGTTTCGCTTGGGCTCACTTACGCAGCTTCACTTAGCTGGTGGCTTGGTTGTGGATTGTGCTCAGCAGGGACATCTGGGAAGGCTGTGTTCCATGAGAGCAAGCACAAGCCTGGAACAAGCTTCTGATTACATCATGATTGCTGACATCGCATTGGCCACCACAAGTCACATGGCCATCATGTGAAAGGGAACCACATGAGGGCATGGATACCAGAGGAGGAATTCATCTGGGACCGTTATTGTAAAAATTTACCACAAGTACCTTATATGCTCTTAAGAAAGCTGCCATGAAATGTCCATCTTGCTCCAGTAGACTCATTATTTTCCACAGCCCATCCTCCCTGACATCTCTAAAGGAAGCATTGGTAAAAGAACCACCTAGTGAGCTTGCATAAAATTGCATAAGTCAGAGAAAGACAAATACATGACTTCACTCATGTGAGGACTTTAAGAGACAAAACAGACGGACATAAGGGAAAGGCAATAAAAATAATATAAAAACAGGGAGGGGGACAAAACAGAAGAGACTCATAAATATGGAGAACAAACAGAGGGTTACTGAAGGGGGTGTGGGAGGGGGGATGGGCTAAATGGGAAGGGGCATTAAGGAATCTACTCCTGAAATCATTGTTGCACTATATGCTAATTTGATGTAAATTAAAAAAAAAAATTGCATAAGTCAGACTCTCCACCTAGAACATCAGGCATCATAATGTCTATCTCACACCATCAGATCACTCCTATTCAGATCCCATTGGCCAGAACTCAGTCACATGACCCAATACAACTGCCAAGGAGGCTGGGAAATGTGGTCGTCCTGTAAGTCCCAGAACTGAGAAATGGCTCAGCTTTCACAGAGACTCTTACACTGATGTTACTTCTGCCTCCACAGGTTCCTTCACACTCTGGGAAGCTCATAGTAGGATCTTCCTTTACCTGTTGGCATGGCTTGGCTGACAGTGTAGCAACTAGGAGGACGTAGTAGGATCTATGGAGGTTGGACAGTTGCCCAGGCCTCAAGTAGGTTGGGTTCAGGAACATCCAGACATTATACCATGGCCCCAAAGTCCTGGACATGAGCCCCTCAAACAGACACTGGGTGGGACAGCCCTGGAGAGTGTGTCTCTCCTTACGTTCTGGGAAAACAGTGTAGGAAGATAATTGGCTTCACTGTTTTTCTATAAAGGTAGCATGTCATGGAGTCAACTAGGACTTGTCTCCTCTTACCATTACAAAGGACGAGGACCCTTGGTTCTTGGGGGTAACCCCTACGTCTCCAGGGAGTATCCCACATGGAGTTTCTCCTCCACTTATTCTCTACTTCTCTTGTCTCTCTGCGGACCTATAATTCTCTCTTTTTAAGCCATCCCCTGTATAGTATCTCTGCTCTGCTGTTTCCTAGACATGCCAACCCTCCTTAAAGATTAGGGGGGAGGGGTATCTCACAGAATGATGGAATTGAGGGATATGAAGGAAGGCAAGATAATGAAGAGATAGCCAAGCTAAGAAGACTCAAGGGACAGAGAGAAAAGATATTTAATTGGTAGTACCAACAAAATTCGGTGATGTGGGGCTCTTGGCCTATTTCCTACCCAAGGCCAGCTTCATAATTTGCAGGCCTCAGTGTAAAATAAAAATGTGGGATCCTACTTAAAATGCAGGAAGAAAATTGCCATCAAAGGTACTAATTGTTGTTTTTTTCTCTTCTTCTACAGTCTCTCTTAGGATTTTTCATGGTACTTTTTATTTTCTATTTATTGTCATTCTAAGTAAAGAAAAATTAAAAATTATAAATTAGTAGCATGAATGTACCATTCACCTTTATACTGCTCACTGTCAATTTTAAAGTTTTTATTTATTTATCTATTTTTGAGAAAGATACAGAGAGCAAGGGGGGGAGGGGCAGAGAGAGAAGGAGACAGAATCCTAAGTAGGCTCAATGCTGTCAGCCCAGAGCCAATGCAGGACTCAAACTCCCGAACCATAAGATCATGACCTGAGGTGAAATCAAGAGTTGATCACTTAACCAACTGAGCCACCCAGGTGCAATGTCAGGTTGTTGTTTTTTTAATTTTCAAAAATGTTTTATTTCTTTTTGAGAAAGAGACAGAGAGACAGAGTACAAGAGGGGGAGGGACAGAGAGACAGGGAGACACTGAATCTGAAGCAGGCTCCAGGCTCTGAGCTGCAGCACAGAGCCCAATGTGGGGCTAGAACTCATGAACCGTGAGACATGACCTGAGCCAAAGTTGGATGCTTAACCTACTGAGTCACCCAAGCGCCCCCAATGTCAATTTTAAATGCAAATAGAAGAGCATTTAACTCCTATGCATAACCATCAAAGGTGCACAATTCATGCCTCTTACTTGCATACGTACCTCGTACCTCGTTTTTACCACAACAGTAGAAATGCTGCACCAAACTAACTCAGTTACTTTCATTTCTTAAATCACCCATCCTCTACCCAGAATTATGAGTAAGGAAGGAACAGAAGGAAAAGGAATGATAGGTTGCCTATGTTTTCCTTTCCTTCTGTACCTTCATTTTCAGCTTAAGTAAGGATCTGATAGGGTTCCTTGGTTATTTGTGGTTCTTAGAATATCATTGTTTTCCTTCTGTGTTCTAAGAAAGTTGTTTTAAGTGGAAGGTATGGCTTCTGGGGGTTGTCGGTGCCCTCATTTGGCCAATCATAGATGTGCTCACCTTGTGCACCTACATTGTGCTCACTTTGAGAGTCTCACTGAACTCCTACTCACCATGAATCTACTAAAATTTGTGCTGGGGACATGACAACTACTATATGTGAATAGGGGGACAAGGAATGGCAGACATGCAAACTGGGTGTATTTCTTCTGCTCACACACGTGCTTCATTGTCCAATCCAACTTCACTTAATTATTGGGAATTTCAAAATGGCAATAGGAGAGCATTAAACCAAGCTCAGGAGGGCTCATCCTTCTAAGCAAAGAGCTCTGCACATGCCCACGAAGCTGAAATAGGCATTTGGAATTTTCACAGGCACCTCTATCTAAATGCATCCCAAACTGATGTCTTGATCTACCCACTACCACCGCCATCAAATATTCTCCTCATCTCCTCTTCCCATCTCAATGAATGGTTCCACTCTCCACTGTCTTGCTGAAGTCACGCACCTGGTAGACACCTTCCTCTCCCTCACTACCAGCCCCTCTCCTCTACCACATCCAATGCATTGACAAATCCTATTGATTTTCACCTCCAAAATACACCCCCAATCTGTCCACTTGTATTTATCTCCACTACTCCTAGTGTAAGCCACCATCAACTCTTACTTGGACAACTGTAATTACCTCTTAGTTGGTGTCCCTGCTTCCATTCCTGCCCCTTACAATTCATTTTCCACATGGCTTTCAGAGTGATCAACATAAAATGTGAAAATGAAAGTGTGTCAACCCCTGCTGCTGAAATCCATTCCTTAACTGGCTCCTTCTGGTCCTTGAGATCAGAAGTTCAAGCGTTCAAGTGTTCCTTCCTCAGAGAGGCCTTCTTGGGCCCCCAGTATAAAGTAGGCCTGCCCTACACCTCCCCCATTCTTCTCTCTCAGAGAGCCTGTTCTTTCCCTTTGCCATGCTTATCACCACTCGAAACTATATATTTGTGGGTGTTTCTCGAGCCAGCGTATAAATTCAAAGAAGAAAATACTCTGTTTCATTCACCACCTTATATACCCAGCAACAAGCACAGTACTTGATCCTTGGTGGGAACTCAAACCTTTTTTTTAAGGAATGAATGAATAGACTCATGAGGTCAAGGAGAAGGAAGAGCCTAGGCTACCTCCCAGACCTCTGGCTAAAGAGGACAGGGAGCTAGTGGTGGCACACAGAAGAAGGAGCGGTTCTGAGGGGAAAATAATCAATTTGGCAAGAGAATGAGCTGATGTAGGTGAAATTGCCTTATAAGCTATAGATATCATAAATGCGCAGTAGGAAGTAACAGAAGGCAGTTCCTGTTGGTGTGAATTGAGGTGAACATATCATCAAAACCAGTGTACTTTAAGAGTAAATGGGACACTAGAAATAATTATGTTTGGGTAATAGGATAAGCCAAGACTAGCCAGGCAACAGGATGTATGGTCACCCTAGGAACAGATTATAAAGACAAAGACACAGGTCTATGTTATAAGGCCCAAGAGCAAGAGTGCCCTGCTTTGGCCAAGTGCCAATCCCCTAGTTCACTCTACTAGGAGCAGGGGAAGAAGACCACTTCACAGACATGGTTTCCAGGTAGTACAAGAAGCCAGGTAGATTTGATCTAAAAGAAATCAGTCATAAGATGTTAAGGCATTCCAACTTAACTGGCAAGGCATGATGGCACATTAAATAGGTGGTAGTTGAATGTTTGCAGGCTCCAAGCTGGGAAAGGTAGTCAGGGAAGACTTCCTAGAAGAGTTGCTCCTTGAGAGATTGGTAGACTTTGGACGGAGGCAGACGAACTGGAAGAGTGTTTCAGGAGAAGGGAACACATGAGCAAAGGGCAGGAGGCAGGAAAAATGAAGTTAAGTTGGTCATTCTCATTCATCCTTTGATATTATCACCCCTCACCACCATGTAGCCCATAGTTCCTTATTGTGGAGTCTTTTCTCCAGTAACAATCTGTTCGAGGATTTGAAACCTTGATCCTCATCATCATCCTGTCCCGTGTGGGTGAGCAACCAGAGCAGCTGACCGTAACTGGTGTCATCTACGGGGTCCGGGGGTCCGGACCTGGGACTGACTAATTAATGAAGCCATTTTAGGAGAAGCTGTTTTTTGACCAAGATGTCTATAACAGAGTTTTTCCAATCATGCGTGAGTGGGTCAACCAGTAACTTTTTTTTTTTAGTAATATAAAATAGAGTGGAAGAGAACATTCCAGAATTTATTACAAAAGTAAGGGTAAATATTGCTTTGTAAAACTTTTGTTTCAGTCACATTCACATGGATGTATGGGTCATGCTCACAAATATTTAAGAACACTGCCTGAGTCAGAGCCTTTTTATTACCTCCTCCTCCCGAAGAAATGGCTCCTTGGGAGAAAGCGAGCTGGAGGTCCGTGATGGTAACTGGATGCTTTCCTAAGATTCAAAATGCAGACAGAAGAGAATGCTCCAGCTTTTGGATTTTGCATTCTAAAAAGGAGCCAGAAAAGCATGTCATGGTAAATTATAAAGTGCTTCTGTTACCTTCCTTTCCTTCTCCACCTCCTACCCTCCTTCTATCCATTAATAGGTTCATCAGTGTGGACCAGACAAAACAGAGACGACACAGGCTGCCATGTAATACTGACGCATGGAGTGGACACAGTGACTGATCATGACCCTTAACCGTCTCTCTAAGATACAAAATGACCAGACCTCCCTCCTGTCCATGAACAGATCAACGCTAAGCCTCAGACAGCCATGCCAAGCCTTTGGGTTTCCCAGGTTGCTCAGGGTGAGCCAGAGACTGATAAGCAAGCTAAGCAAATTCCCAGGGTTCCAGCTACTAGGTCAAGTTCCTAAGAGCCAACGGATCCTGCTGTACTCTTCCCCACCCATGGAACATTGCAGCTCGGGTCACTGCACAGGCCGCTGAACAAATGCCCAGTTGGCCCGTGAGCCACGCCTTGATCGCTTCACTGTGGGAGGTCAGTTTCCTTTTCCCCCAAGAATCCAACATTGAACTTCCCAGTCCGTCTTTTCTCATTATATAAGCCAGCTGTTTCCTGCAGCCGCCTGCTGGGATGAGAACACTGGCCCCAGGACCGGTCTCTCCCGCAGGCCGTGGCTACGGCCTCTGTCCTCTTGGATCTCCGTTTCCTCATCTGCAAAATGGGACAGCCCTCCCTTGCCTTCCCACAGGGCCGTGGGGAGGATCTGGTGGCCTCATTGCCACTTCCTTCCCCTTCTGCGAGCGAGGTGGTGGTCGTATCATAAGCCACTGCTCCTGTCTGCCGTCTTGGGGGAGCCCGAGGGGTGGGGGTGAGAGAGAGGCTGGGGTTGGTGCTCACGCGAAACGCTGACCCAGGGATACCTCCATCGTACTTGGCCCCCGGCCCACCCACAACTTCCCCAGCAATCTTGCCGCTGCCGCACCTTAAAACCACCCAGCAAGAAAAGGGGGAAAGTATTTCTCTCAGTGAAGCCCTCAGGTCCTCCCTCTGAAACCAGAGCTTCGGGGAGAGCAGCGAGTGAGCGGTGACTCAGTGTTTAGTCTGTGGCATTTCGTGTGCGGACGGACTCCGGAGGGTCTAGCTAAGCTCCCAGCGGCTCTAGGAGGGGTCCATGTGGGAACGAAGCACACTCAGAGGGCGGCTGAGCCCGGCACAGCCGAGGCTGAGGGGAGACACCCGTCCAGAGTGAGTGAGGACAGAAAGGTTAAAAGGTAGCCCTGAGTGGGCGAGTTGGGGTCAGGCAGGGGATGGTCTGGGGCCAATCAAGATAGACATCCAGGCGGAAGCTTCTGGAGCCAACGTGAGGCAGCTTGGCAGCCAGAGAGTTTCTTCCCCCCCATGGATCCCTGGCAGGGAATGTCAACAGCGCGGGGTCTCGTCAGGGCCCCACGCGTGACCGAAGCAGGGGAAGAGCTGCCGGCCCACCTCAGGCTTCCGGTCAGACCCCCCACCTCGAGCCCAGTGAGCAGGCAGGGATGGTGCCCCCACATCGCAGCCGCTCCAGACGAGGAGAAACTCACATGAGAAACATCTGCTCCTCTTCATGGGAGTAAAATGGCCTCTGTGTGTGCTTGTCTGTTTCCTCCTCATGCCTCCCCTCTTCGATCTCTCTTTCCTCTTGACTTTTGTAAACATAAAGTGTGGTGCCAGGGCTCGCAAACCAAATCCCAGAGATATTGGGGTGGGTTTGACGTGTCATTTGCTACCGCGAAGGCCTGCTTGCCGGGGGAGACATGTCTGCGAGGAGAGGGAGGGAAGGAACGGGGGGCAGGGAGCACGTCGGAGGTGTGAAAGGAATCCAGGGAACGGGGACGAGCTAGGCTCACACCTTGGAGATGTCACCACCTTCTCAGCCCATGTGCTTAGTGACAGCTGTGGAAGCTTTGCTTGGTCCCGTCCTTATGTGGAAACCTCCTCAGCCCCAGGCCATGCCTTCCACCTGCACCTTATTTCATCCAAAGCCTACTGCCAGGACTCAGCAAGTCATAAATAACGGTAAAATAAAGAACATCCAGTGGACGTTAAATAGTTCAATAAATCAGGCTAACTAGACTTCTTCCTGCTCTCACTGGAGGGACTGGTCACAGCAAAAGCAGCTGTTCCCCACTGGCCACTAGCCACTCCCTGCATGGCCACGCCATGCATTTGGACTAATAACTCGATCAGTTTGGAGCACCCATAATTATTTCCTTCTAACGTTATTGCAAAGTCTAGCTACTCTCTCAGGCTCTGCCTTTTATCTCCTGGCTTCCCATTTCCCAGTTATAGGAGACCAGATATACTCCTGCTGATGACCCGAATGTCTTCTGAGGAATGTCCTTCTGACTCAGAGACTGAAATGTGAAAAGAGAGTGGTGTCCTGAACACAGAGGTCACTCGCTTACTGGTCTGGATAGGGGGAGATATGACGAGGAACAAAATAGTCCTTGTGTCATAGCAAGAGAGAAGGTGCTTAATCCCCTTCCTTCAGAGCATATCATTTTATCACTGCCTGACATCATAGTTTATGTTTTATATGTATCTTCTTGCTGTTCCACTACAAGGTAAGCTCCGTGAGGGCAGAGACCTTGACTTTTAGGGTTGATTGCTCACTGCTGTATTCCAGTGCCCCAGACATTGCCTGACACATAGTAGGCATTTGGTAACTATTTATCCAATGGATGAATGGTTGAATGGACCTCTCTGATCAGATTGGATCATGCATGACAAGTAAAATGTCTAACCACATGCACACAATGAGCACAGATATGCACGTGCACCCACACACAGGGGGTAGTGAGGGTTTGTGAGTGAGTATGATAATGATTCTATTAATTCAGACAGTCATGGCAAAAAGCCAAGCTTTTCTGTGCCAGGGATTGTGCTAAGAGTTTATGAGCATTGACTCAGTCAATACTCCCAATGTCTTGTCCTATTTTAAAGCTGATAGAACTTTCAGAGAGATTAAATGACTTGGCAAAGTCAAGACTTAGTTAAGAGCAGACCTGGGACTTGAAATCAGGTCCATCTGCCTATAATGTCCCTACCTCTTAACCGTGATACTTCCTCAAAATCATCTTTTCAGTCAGACACTCATTGTGTTCAGCAAAACACTATTAGATGATTATTATTTGACTTCTCATGGTTGCCTTATCTCCACTACTAAATTAGAACTTCCTAGTGAGGGACTATATCTTATTTATTACATTCCAAACAAGACCTCGTACTCTGACCTGCACATAGCAGAAACACAATGCGTGTCTATTCCATTAGTTAATTAATATAACCATTGGGTACATAACAAAAGAGAAGTCAACCACAGATGACACCCAAAGAAAGAAAGAAATGATAAGATGAAAGTGTCAAAATGGCCCTACCTGGTGGGAAACCTCTGGTTTCTAGGGTCAAGTTTTATTCCTCTTTATATTTTCAATTGTTCACAAAAGTCTTGGCATCATCTTTGATGCATGAATTAAGAAAAACTGGTTCACAACCTGTGAATTTCAGAGTAATGGAATTAAAGAGTCTTGAGGGGTGTTTTATCTAGATATTCAAAGGCTTTGATGGATAAGCACCTATTATGATGCACAACATACAGAAAATACTCAAACACCTTGTTGAATGAATCAGAATGGTATCTGACATAGAGAGAGGATTCAATAACTGGTTGCCAAAATGTACGATTAAATGATTTTTGCTGGTCTAATAAAAATGTCTCCATTTATCTAGTCAGGCACATTTTTGCATTTATTATTTCAGTTAATCCTCATATCAACTCTATGGATCAATAATAATATAGGAAACTAAGGGAATGGCCTGGGAAAGAGGGCCTTCACAATTCCATCTAGGCCTTGTCTGATGTATCACCTGTATTTTACAGGTAAAGAAACTGAGCCTCAGAAAAGTTAAGTAATTTGCTTAAGGTCCCACAGATATAAGGGGTGGATATAGGAATTGAACTGCTTGACTCCGAAAGTTTAGCCATGATGCTTGGTCCTGTCCTGTCGGTTCCTTCTGGCAGAAGTGCTATGTCCTGGCATCATAATAGTCCTGGGAAACCCCTAAGCCAGCTACTGGAAAGAACTTCAGATACATGGCAGTGGCTTAAGGTGGCCCTCAGTCTTCTGACTTCCCCAGTGTTCCACAGCCAGAGTCCTCCCTGCTCTCCCTCCTTGGCAGTAACAACTTCAAAGCATGGGAAAGAACACACAACAATTGAGGGCTCTTGGCCCAGTGAGGTGTCCAGTATCCAAGTTCTTTGCTTTTGTTATGTAATTTAGGTCTCTCGAAAACATATGAAGTGGATATTGATCTTATTCCCATTTTATGGAGGAAAATACTGAGGCTTAGGGAGGTTAAGATATATGTCTAAGTTCACACAGCTGGTAAGTGGCAGAGCTGAGTTCAAACTCAGGTCATCTGGCTTCCCAAACTCTTAAGCACCATGACTGCTTTATTTACATTTATGGTGTTTAGAAACTACCAGTTAAGACATTACTGTTGATATAATAATTATAATCATGGCAATCATGTAGTTACTTATTGTTTGCAAGGCATTTCAAAGTGTATTCTTCATCTGATCCCTCTGCTAGTGTTATGGAATGAGTAAAATGCCACATTTTACTGATAAGAACCTGAGGCTAATGCAGGGAAACAACTAAAGAACTGGGAATTTGAACCCAGGCCTGGATGATTCCAACAACTGGATAACACCAACACCCTCCTGGTATCCCTGTCCTTACCCTTAAATTTCCTGGCATTCTTATTTTGATGTTGCCCTTGCCCTTGAAGTTGTACTACACACCTCATCTGCTCTCCATGTCTTGTACTGTATATTTCTTGGGAACTACAGTCAGGAAGATTACAGGGAAATACAAAGACTTGATGTTGATGCCTCAACCCTCTACCTTCTACTGCACCGATCAGCCCTGGTTGTCTGCCCTGTCCCACAAAATTATTAGGGCTCTGCTCTCACAAGGACTTTAAAATAGATGGACGCTGGGGCGCCTGGGTGGCGCAGTCAGTTAAGCGTCCGACTTCAGCCAGGTCACGATCTCGCGGTCCGTGAGTTCGAGCCCCGCGTCAGGCTCTGGGCTGATGGCTCGGAGCCTGGAGCCTATTTCCGATTCTGTGTCTCCCTCTCTCTCTGCCCCTCCCCCGTTCATGCTCTGTCTCTCTCTGTCCCAAAAATAAATAAAAAACGTTGAAAAAAAAATGTTTAAAAATAAATAAATAAATAAATAGATGGACGTTGGAAGGATGCTCCTGTTCCACCAGAATGCATTTGGTTAGAAAAAATGTGATATGGGGTACCGTCTCATTAACGAGCAGAATGGCTTCATCAAGTAGGATCTGAAATCATCCCTTTAAGCAACTACTAACCAACAGAAATAGAGGTAAATATATGTGCAGAGTAAGAAGTGCAGATGTTAAGTGGAATGCCCTTTAGCATGTAGGTTTAGACCCTTTCAAATTATGTTACAAAATCTATAAAAACCTGTTGGAAAATGAGTAATTCAAAGAGATGCCTCTGGGTGTTTTCCAGAATAAGCAAGTTTTGTTGTTATCATTAGAATCAACATTGTCAGAGCGAGTCTTACACATTAATTGAACTAGCAAATGCTTCTGAGTATAATTTTAGCAATCAACGAATTATATTAATAACCCTTAATGTCTGTATGAATTTATGGCATGCAATATTTTTTCACATATAATGTACTGTTTTGTCCTTACCCCAACCATTGAGATCTTTCCATTTAGATAGAAGAAAACGAAGGTTCAGATCTGAGATCCCCTGAATTCAAATTCATTGTTTTTATTTTTCTATTACTCTTAAATATAATAATAATAATAATAATAGAAATTAAGGGAATGGCCCGGGAAAAGCGATATTCTTTCCCACCCTTACAGTTCTGCCTGGGTCTTGCCTGATGTATTGTTCTTCTTGTATTTGACTAAGGATGATGAAAAATGAGTTAAATAGATGTGATTCCTCCCTTCTGGATGATTACATTTCGATAAGGCAATAGTGATGCCCATCTAAAGAGTATGTATTTCTTCATTCATCAAATACAAGGACATGGGGCTTTGCTGGCACCTAAGGAGGTCTTGTGAAAATTACAAAAAGGCTCTTCACCTTCTGAGAGGATGTGACCCCAGATAAAGACACAACTACCAACCAGCAGAGCACTGGTCAAAATTTTAGCCCCCACTTGTCCCTCAAGCTAGATACCTTTGTCTAGTGTACAAATTTCACAACCAGAGGCAGAGACTCACATTCTAGAGGAGGAGGAGAATATATATATAAATAGATCATTACAGTGATGCAACAAATTTCATTTAAAAATTTTTGAAAAAGACACTACAAGAGAATAAACTAGGAGTTCCATTCAGAATTTTACTTTCATACTCTTGCTGAGGTTTGAGAAAGCCCAACTAGTGATGTCCTTTTTTCCCTTCCTCAGAACCAATTGGAAGATAAAATTTAGAAATAAGCTGTTATCAGAGACTTTAGGTTGATGGATAAGTAGACTTCTTCGTACTAAAACCCCAGAATCAGACTAATTTACCCATCTGGTCAGTTGCAAACAGTTTCAGATTTTCACTGCATACCACCCACCTGGACCCACCCTGGGGCCTAGCCATGCCAAACTCAATTTTTGGAGAAGGCCAGCAGAATGTGTGCTTCCTGCAAAGTGAATTATATGCCAGAGAAAGAGGGAAGAAAAGGTGGTGACTCTCATTCCCAGTCACCTATCCTAAATTCACAATTTCAAACATTTGAAAGGCTGGGAGCTCTAACAGAGCTTCTCCTCCATGGAAAGAAACACCAGATGTGAGGAAGAACTCCCAGTCTACCCACTTCCCATTTAATGAACAGAATGATGTATTCATTCCTATTCCCAGAACCGGACCACAAGCAGGGGCCATAGCTGTGCCACTTTCCATTTTATCTCTGTGGTACCTAGTGGGAACTCATTAAACATCTGTTGAAAAAAATGTGTTGACTGAAATGATCAGAAAGTCTTCCAGAAAGGAAATAACATCTGGGTTGAGCCTTAAAGAATCAGTAACCAAGAAACATCAGTGATTAAGGGGATTTGGAAGTCGTTCAATAGGGTCACAAGATTTTGTGAAAAGGGGAAGATTGGAGGCAGCACGGGAGAAAGCGGGTCATAAAATGCCTTGTGTGCCAATCAAGCAAGTATTGGAATACAAAGAAAAATAAACAAGGATGAACCATAGATGAATGTAGTAATATCTGGGTTCACATGATAGTAGATGTGACCTTATGGGTATGCCTCCTCCAGACCTCCTATTCAAATACCCATGGAGATGCTCCAAAAGGTAAAAACATCTTCAACAGGGTGAGAAAGATAAGGAAGCATAGTAAAGTGCATGGTTTCTGGAAGCGATACATATGGTAAAAATTTTGAGAAGAAACTAGAGCAAGGTAGGGAGTCAGAAGTGCTAAGTTGTTGGATGGTGGGGGTGGAGCAGGTCGTAACTCTTTCCAGAGTGTTTAGGGTAAGCCTGCCTGAGGAGGTGGCATTTGAGGAAAGATCTGAAGGAGCCGTGGGAATGAGTATCTAGGGGAAGTGTGCCAGGCAGAGGAACAGCCAGGGCCAAGGGCCTCCGGCAGGGTGCACCTAGACATTCCAGGAACAACACAAGGTCCAGGGTGGTTGGCGTGGAGAGGGCAAGGGGCAGGTGGGAGGAGATGAAGAAACGGGGCAAAAAGGGATGTCACCACAGAGGCCTTGAGGACACTTGAAAGACCTTTGACTCTTCCCGTGCAGAAAACTGGAGACTTTGGGGTTTTAGTAGATAAGGGTGTGATGTGACTAAGTCTCTAAAAGGGTCACTCGGATGCTGTATTGAGGCGAGACCATGGGGGGACCAAGGATGGGAGCAGGGAACCAGTGTAGGGAGCTATCACAGTAATCCAGCTCAGAGAAGGCGGTGGTTTGGACCACGGTGAAAGATGGGAGATGGGCTTATTCTGAACCTATTTTGAAGGGACAGTCAGCAGGATCTCCTGATGGATTGCTTAGAGGTGTGACCGCAGGGTCAAGGATGATAACACCATTTGTGGCCTGAAAAACCAGAGGGGTAGAATTGCTGTCAAATGACTAAGTTTGGGAAGACTTTGAGGGAACAGGTTTAGGGGATAAAAATGTAGTGAAGTTTTGACACGCTGAGTTTGAGACATCCATCAAACATACAAATGGAGATGTTGGGTCTACAGCTGGACATTTGAGTAAGGAGTTCAGGTGAGAGATGCCTGGGATGGAAGTTTCAGTTTCAGAGTTTTCAGCATGTGAGTGGCATTGAGAACCATGAAGCTGGATGGGATTATCAGGGGAATGAGTGTAATCCAGAAGACCAAGTCCAATTCTCAGAGCTCTCCAACAGTAGCAGAGGAGGGAATAGCAGGGGAAACAGGGAGGGAGAAGCCAGAGAAACAGTAAAACCAAGAAGGTGGTACTCTGGAAGCCAAGGGAGGAAGTAAATCGAGAAGGAGAAAGTGATCATCTATGTAACATGCAGCTAATAGGCCAAGTAAGATAAGGACTAAGAAATGACCCTTGGATATGGTCTCAGGTTAGGCAATGGGGACCCCAACCACAGTACTTTCAGTGGAACAATGGGGCAGATCAGAATGGCCTTAAGAGAAAGTGGGAGAAGAGGAAGTGGACACAGAGTATAGACACCTCTTAGAAGGAATATAGCTGCAAAGGGAATCAAAGAGTAGAAAGGCTTTGGAAGAGCAGAATCATGGGAAGTTCATTTGTTTTTAAGACGTAAGGGATAACAGCACATGTGCATGTTTGCGGATTTGATCTAGCAAAGAGCAAAGATTGATAAAGTAGGGAAAGAGGAGAGAATCATTGGAGATACTGTCGAGTGATTGGTTTTAGATTAAAGCCTGCGTAGCACATTTAGTGTAAAGAAAGGGCTGGCAAAGAAGGTGGGACGGACACTTCTATGGCATGGACAGCAGGGCAGGTTGGTCATGGAGTAAAGGGCTGGGGGTGAATGGGGACACTAGCTAAATATATTACGGTATTTCTGAATAACCAGTGTACGTATTTAAATTGAAAGTCCAAAACTATAATAAAAACTAAGATGTATATGGCTTTACAAAAATATACAATATTGACGGTGATGACAAGAAGAAGCTGGCTCTATAACTCAAATTTAAACTTTAAAAAAATTAGGAAATACGTGGTAAAGGGAGGCAGAAGGTGAAAAGATAAACAAAACTCCTCATGGATTCAGGGATTAAAAGCAATGGACCCTCAACTCTGATAATTAGAGAAATATGGATTTCAAGCATATTTTATAATTTCAGAGATAACAAAATCTGTAGTAGAATGTAAAATAAGTATTTGAAATTTGGATGCCCTAAAATCCAAGAAGTCTGATCACTTTTCCCTATAAGCCACATGGGACAGGCCAAAGCCACGCCCAGAATGAGGCCCCAGGAGTTTGAAGGCTCTGCCGGAGAAGCAGGAAGTAAGTAGCTAAGCAGCTTACTTCACTTTTATGTTTCCTTCCAGGGGATTTGAATTATTTGTGAGATTTGCAAATTTGAAGGCAAGCAAAACCCCCCACATATCCATTGAGCAAACAAGGACAGGTTCTGTCACCTGTAGCCATCATCAGTGTCATATAGATTATAATCTTGGGGCATCTGCTGAGTTTGGCTGCAGGAAGGTCTCTGCTCCTTCTTAAAGACAGTAAGAAGCCCACATTCCTCTTCTCTGCATTCTCAGAGAGCCCTGCTCCACCCACCCTCCCTTCCTCTCCTTCTCCCCAACTGCTACCCTTCCCTACACACACACACACACACACACACACACACACAGAGCCCCACTCCTTCCCAACACACAAGCAGCTGGGTTCTCATGATTGGAATGATACGAGGTCTATTTATTTTGGGTTAAGAAGAAAATGTTTATAATTCACAAAGTCAATGAATGGTTTCCTAGCAACTTCTTGTACAACTATTGTGAAATAATATTCCCTTTCTTTCTCTCTCTCTCTCTCTCTCTCCTTTTCTCCCTCTCATATCCTCTTCCTGACCACCAAGGATTCTTTTTTTTTCTGTTTTAAATAACAGAACACATTGAGGGTTTTATAAAAACTGGGAATCTTTCTGTAGGAAATACATGTAAATATGTACATATTCGCTCACAATTCAATTGTGATGTACTCAATTCCATTCACGATTCAAGGAGTTCATGGAATTCCTGAAACCTACCCGGTTAATAACCCTGTCCTACACACAGGTAGCATAACATTCATTTTCCATCCCTCTCATCCAGACAAGGAAAAAACAAAACAACAGCACGTGGTTATCCCTGCAAAAATATGATGGACTCCACTCACTTCAGAATATTTCTTCCACCCTTCCCCAACATTATTCATTCAAACCCCAAAGCATCAGTGCTCCTGCCCAGAGGGATCTGATCTGCCTGCTTCTGCCTGCATTCTCCCAGCCAGCAAGCATTTGGGAAATGGGAACATACCTTATGATGGCCTGAGGAGAATGCCATTAACATAGGCAACTCGAAAGCCTTCCAAACCCAATAAAAATGGCATCAGTGGTCTCCTCACCCGGCTCCATTTCACAGGCTCATCACCACTGGGTGTTGACCATCTGTGAGTGCCCAAGAGCCAAGGCCAAGTGCAGAGGCTGTACTGCCCTGGACCCTTAACAGAGCCCAAAGTTGACTTCATTGCGTCATGAGGCCCCAGGGGCCTTTTAAATGTCAGCTTAGATCCTTGGTCACATCAGTGTCACCAAGTTGGAACATCTTGATCAAATCCTTTACAAAATGAAAAACACATTGAATAAAAGAAGATATTAACAATTGTCTTGCCCTGAATATTCTTCTTTAGTTCTCCTCAGAAACAACCTTCTGAAATATCACTTCAAGGAGCCAATATGGCATGAGGATTAAACAGGTAGCCTCTAGAGTCAGAGTAACCTGGTTGGAAACCCATTGCCACCACATATCGGCTGTGTGACTTTGGACATGTTTTTTATCTCTCTGTGCCTCAGTTCCGTCTGTAAAAGGAGACCAATAATGTTGGAAAAAACCTCTGGTATAGGGTTGTCATGTGGATTAAATGAGTCACTATGTAGAAGACACTTGAAACAACATCTGGCGATAGGAAGTGCTCAATAAATATAAGCCGCCACCACTCTTCCCATTTTACAGATTAGAAACTAAAGCTCAGAGGGCAAAGTGACTCTCTCAAGATCACACCCCTAAGCTACATCTCTAGCAAGTGATTCTAAGGACTGGGGTCACAGCCAATCTGTGATGCTTCCAATCTTCCTTGAACACCAAACCCTTCAAAACGATCGCCTTTTTAAAATCAGTCTTTGTGATACTGCATCATTCCTGTGATAGTACTGCCTAAAATGCAAACCTGCGTCTTACTATAAGGAAACATCACACAACCCAAATTGAGGGCCATTCTTTAAAAACAACTGGCCCATACTCTTGAAATATGTTAAGGTCATGAAAGACAAAACGTGAGGGCTATTCCATATTGAAGGAAACTAAAGAGACATAACAATCAAGTTTAACACACAGTCCTGGATTGGACCCAGAACCAGAAAAAAAATTTTTTTTTGCTACTAAGGATGTTATTAGGTCAATTGGCTAAATTTGAATAAGGTATGCAGGTTAGATATAGCATTATATCAACATAAATCGCCTGATTTTGGTCATTGTAAGAGAATGTCCTTGTCACTTAAGAAAATATACATTGAAGTATTTCAAGATAAAAGGACACTGTGTCCACAACTCCCTTTCAAGCAGTTCAGAAAAAAAAAATATATATATATATATATACACATATACATATATATACATACATACACACACGCACACACATGGGGCGTGGGGGGAGAATGACAAAATAAATGTGGCAAAATGGCAACATTTGGGGAATCTAGAAGAATATGAGGGAATCTTTGTGCTATTCTTGCAACTTTTCTCTAGATCTGGAATTACTTCAAAATAAAAACATTTTGGAAAAAGAAACACAAAGAACCAATCTTCTCCCTGCCAGTGATTGCCCCTGAGCATACAAAGTGTGGGGTAGAATTTCTCTGCGGCCTCACCTACAGATACAGCTTCATTCCAGCGAAGACTTCCTTGTTGATGTTAACACAGTTGATTTGTTTTTCCAAGAGAAGATACTCCACCACCACCCATTGGACCCTTATAAAAAGAGAGACATTTCAAAATTAGAAGGCATTATTCTCTCTTGTCCAAGAGGATGTAGCAATTTCTCACTCCTTTTCCCCACTCCTGAAAACTGTCCATGGTTACACTCATCACTCGACACCCACTGACAAAACCCTTTTTTGTCTGCCAGATTTTCACAGGCTTCTAAAGAATGCGGCGAATTTGCCCTGCCTGACTGTGGTTCATTTGTGCAAAATTCCTCAACCCCCTTTTCCATTCACACTTTCATCGTCCGTGCCCTTTTGTCCCATAGGCCCCTTAAAAACAGCACCACAGAGTGAGTGGATGGTCAGGGCCAGGGGGGAGGCCGCAGGCCGCTGAGTCAGCAACGGTAAGCACCTACTGGCTACTGCCAACTGAGCCAGCCGGGAAGGAGGCAAGCCTGGCCCGCCCTCACAGAGCTTCCACTGGGCAAGGGAAGTGGAACCAAAGTTTGGGGGGTGTTGCCGAAGGGAGATGCAAGGTGCTGGGGGCGGGGGGGAGCTGTAGAAAGGGAGCCGACTTATCCTGCCCAGGTCAAGGGAAATCCTGTGCCATGGATCAGGGGGAGTTGGGTGGGGAGTGGGGAGCAAAAAGAGTGTTTTCCACTCATAAGAATAAACACCTGTACTTTTTTTGGAAACAAAACAGCACCAGGGGTAGAAAAAGGAGTGAGTGATTCTTCCTTATCTTTTCACCCACGGGGATACCTATTCTCAAACTCCGTGTGCACTTCCCCTCCTACCTCCCTGCCACCTGGGGTCACCTGGCCACACCCAAAGCTGGATGGCCAGTGGAAGGAGAGCACTTTGACTGGCACTCACCAATCATGATTCATCCCAGGGCTGGGTAAGGGCTCAGCCTCTCCAGAACAGCACAGCCACCATAACGCAAAGCCAAGCTGTTCTCCCGGTGGTGGGTAAGGTAGCCCTGGGGCTGCTGGGTAGGAAACCAAAGGTATCTGCCTCGTCCTAAGCCAATGTCTCCAGCCTTCCCTCACAACTCAGACAATCCGGTTTTGCATACAGCCTCAGTGCAGTGGTCCTCCAACCTAAACACGCATCATTATCACTCGGAGACAGAAGCTTCTGTGCTTGGCATCCTTCCAGATTTTGCCCTACGTACCACTTTATCAGCTATTCATTTGTATCTTTTATAATGAAATGGTATCATAAGTATAGCCCTTTCTTAAGTTCTGTTAGGTCATTCTAGTGAACTATCAACTGGGAGAAGGCACAGGGGTCATGGGAACCCCCACTGGTGGCTGGCATTGAAGAAAGGGCAGCCTTGGTGGGGAGCTTGCCCTTCGACTAATGGATCTGATGCTAACTCTGGGTGGTTAGGGACAGAATTGAATTGAATTGTGGGACACACACTTGTCAGAGATCTGGTGTAGGAATGCACTCATTTAATCCTTATATATATCACATTATCATCATTGTCCCCAGTTTAGAGACGAGGAACAGACTGACAGGGTCCCACATTCCCATGGTCACATAGGAAGCAGTGGAGTCCAAACCGAAACTCAGATGGGGGTCTCTAGAACCTGAGCTCTAAATCCAGGTGACAGCTGAACACAAGGCCAGGGTACCATGCACCTGTTGCGTATGTGAACGATGCTCCGGTGTTGCACCACATGGAGCCCCGTAATCACCTCCCCAGTCCGGGTTAGACTCGTTCGGTCATGAATCACCTGGGGCATTTGTTAAAAATAGGGATTCCCAAGGCCCTTCCCCTGAGGACTCTGATTCAGTACGTTTGGGGTGAGCCCTGGGAACTTTTATTTTTAACAGGCTCCCCAGACGGTTCTGACCACCTGGCAAGTTTGGCAAACGTGGTGCTGTGCCACTGTTAGCAGCCTCCTTCCCCAGCTGCACGGGAGGGCCAAAGAACCTGCCTTGCTGCCACCCAGTATTTGTCTGAGTACCTGACACGTCCCTATACAGAGATCCTAAGAGCTGGATATGGTCTCCTCCAGTCTCCACACCGTGGCTCAGTCTTCCACGTGGAGGAATTTTAACCAATTAGGCAGTACGAAACCAACGCGACACGGCCAAAGCCAAGCCCATCCACAGCCCCACTCCTGCTTCCTGCTCTTCCTCCTGTGTTCTCCAAGTCAGCAAATGACCCACCATCCACCTAGACGTCAGGGCCACGAATCTGTGGCACATCCTTCCTGCACTTTCTCCTTCACTCCTCCACTCCTGGTCACCGTTTTCTAGCCATTTCTTCCTCCTTTGTGATACAAACCAGCTCGTCCTCTTCTTCCTTCCGCTGGAGGACACCCCACTCTATTTTTCCCCAGACCTGCTTACTCACCAGGCTTTCTGTCCTCGTCCTTCACACCCACCCCATACATGCACCCTCTGGAGGCAGACTGTATACTCCAAAGATGATTACGACAACATCTCCCATTTCACATGCTCTTCTAGAATCTTCTCACTATTCCAAAAGAGGTAGGGTCTAATGTTCCTTCTCTTGAGCATAGGTACATTTTTGTGACTATTTCAATCAAGAGAGTATGCAGAAGCGATGTTACCTGACTTCTGAGGCGACTTCCTGGTGGTGACTCAGATACCCCTTTGCCCACTGTGACTGACACTCACTCTTGAGACCTTCAGTCTCCACCTGTGCCTCCGTGTCGGCAATCAACTGCCCTGAGACTGCCGAGCCAGGAAAGAAGCCCAAATTTGCCCACACTCAGAGACCACATGGAACGGCCCCGAGGCTACGTGAAGAGAGATGCCTGACAGGCTCTCAGGGGCTCCAGCCCCTTCGGCCACCATTTGGCTGCAACCACGTGAAAGACCCCAAATCAGAATTGACCAGCTGAGCCCCTTCCCAAATTCCTGACCCAAAGGAATTATGAGAGATGACAAAATCATTGTGGTTTGAAGCCAGAAAGTTTCTGGAGTGGCTTTTGCATGCAGCAGCTGCTAACTGGAACCCTCTTTAATGGACACACAGTGGCCAGAACTATATGAAGCCAGAGAGCAAACTATTTGTTACCACTCAGCATGGATATTGAGAGGAAGTGCTTTTGACAGGGGGATTTCCTCCTCGTTGAATCCTGTCTTAAAAAAAAAAAAACAAAAAAACAAAAAAACAACTTGGGCTTGTGCTTTGTCTGGATTTGGGCAGATCTGGGTTCAAAGAAACCACTTTGGCTGGGTTGGTTAGACACCACCCTTCTTGGAAACTGCACTGCATTGAAAGAATAAAGAGAGGCCATGGATGAGGAGGGAGAGGAAAAACACACCAGGCAGAGGCAGTAGTGGGGGGGGTCCCTATCTAAGGCAAGAAAAAGAGCAATATGTACTCAGGACTGCAAGAAGGCGAGGGGCCCTTAGACAAGTGCCCACCTTGGAAAACCCTGTTCCAGGGGCTTAAACAATTCAAGGTTTATTTTTCTCATTATATTAGAATCGTGTCCATGAGACGCCCATATGATCTTGGCACTGGACAACATCTGTGCCCACCAGCCAGTCTTCAACTGCCCAAACTCGCAACTGTTTAGGGGCTTTTTCCCAAGTCAGAGCAGGTCACTCTGCCCTCGGGTAGGAGAACCGAAGTGTGCGTTCCACACTGGCTCCCACAGTCCCCTCGAAGGGTGAAGCTCCAGGTGCCCATGAGGGATTGTACTTCATGGCTCACCCTTTATTGCCTTTCTCCCCATCCTTGTCTCCTGTCGCCTCTCCCTTTTCAGCATTTCCTGGGATCACTTACCAAATAAATGACTTGCATTCTGTGAAGCTAATGCGGCAGAAGCAAGATGGGGAATGGCAGGTGCCGATGCTGGAAAAGTAGGCAGGGACCAGAGAGGCAGGGACTTGCTTGAGGACACACAGAAGTTAGAGGCAGCGCTGGAATCGGCCTTGGCCGATTGGGCAGCACATCTATCCATTTCAGGCTGCCCTAAGCTCACTAAGAAGCCAAGAAACAAAATCACAATTTATAATCTTGGTATTTCTTCCTGCAGATGACCTCACCTGAATTCTTACCTCTCATGGCTTCCTCCCACCAAGTAGCACCCACCACAGAGCATTTCTCTGATGCTGAAACCATCAGCAGACCAAAAAGCAACAAAAACAAAGACTCAGTAGGAGCTGGGAGCGCCTTACAAGTATACCCACATCAGTCAGCTCAACGTCAAAGAAACACCCCAAGTCAGACTCTGCCCAGTGTATGCCTCCTCCATGTGCTAGCTGTGTGGCCAAGGACAATTTTCATAACTTCTCTGTGCTTCCTCTGTAAGTACAGATACACTCATAATGCTACCTCGCTGGGTCATTTCACAATAAAATGTACAACATGAACAGGTGCCTAGGTCACGCCTGACCACCGTATATGCTTGGGTAATAGCCAGCCCCTCTCATTCCTCCTACACATTCGCTTTTTCCGAACAGAATGAAAGATCAAGTAGAGGTGTATTGGCCAAATAATGGACTCCATTTGCCTGGCGTTTCTTAGCCTACTAGCTTCACCTGATTATTTCTAGGAGGCTAATACCTCATTACAATAACACTGCACTCTAATACCAGTGGGCCCATAAACAGAGGCCCCACTAAAATAAAACCATTATAATCATGGCTCAGATTTAATCACTGGCTAGTGGGCTCCCCAGTGGTTTGACCAAGAGCCAGGCAATAGTCAAATAATCAAACTGCAGATGCTGGGATAGCAAATCAGCTCAAATTTAAACAGTGGCAGAGACCCAAACTACAGTGGGGAGAAAAGGGGGATGGGGAGGGGGGGAGACGCAGGCTTACACAACGTCGGAATTTCCCTTCCACGGCCTCCCAAGTTAATTGGCCCGTAAAATAACTGGGCTTGTTAATGAATAATAGGCTCGTTCCTGAGAGGCATCTAGGTCAGGCAGTCACTCTGGGCCTGCTGGCTGTTGAGGCTGCTCTTAGAGGTGAAAGGGAGCCCTCTTGAAGACAGAGGCATTATGATCTCCATCCTACTGGTTGCTCACGGGCACTCCGCTGCTTGGAAAGAGGACCCTGAGCCATAGAACCAATAATGGGAGGGAAGGAGAGGCAGGTCAGTTTTAGCGGGCTGAAGCTTACACAGTTTGAGTGCCCACTAAAGAAAAATAAGACTGGGCACCTGGGCAGCTCAGTCAGTTAAGCGTCCAACTCTTGATTTTGGCTCAGGTCAGGATCTCACGGTTTGTGAGATCGAGCCCCGCATCAGGCTCTGTGCTGATGGTGTGGAACCTGCTTGGGATTCTCCCTCTCCCTCTCTCTCTCTCTCTCAAAATGAATGAACATTAAAAAAAAAAGAAGAGACAAATAAGACAAACTATGCATATAAAACATGTTCGACCATTCAATACCACCTTGCATGAAAGAGTGGTCATGCCAACCAACCAACCCAAGGAGAAGTTTGAGGGAGGGGAACTGGAATGGGAAGAGTTAGCAGTCTTAGCCCACTGCAGCTCAAACACCTTACAAAAACGTAGGGCCACGTGGGCGTCAAGCTAGAGCTGCTCCTCGGCGGGTGAGAGGTCTGAACCTTCATTAGCTTCACGGTATGCCCACTGCAGTAGGGAACTAAGACCACCAACTCCTGAGTGTTTCCCGTTTTGCTTCCCGCTGTCATCCCATCAGCCCATGAATGCTGGTGCTACCTAACTTCAGAGATGGGCTGCCACTAAAAGCATGGCGAGTGGAGCCCATCCCGGGGTGAGTGTCTGAGGGCACACCAGACTCTTTCCAAACCCGAAATGCCAAGTGCTTTTGATTTCTCGGCGGGCAGTGCTCTCCATGAGAAACTGTGTATTTAAACACTAGGTGCTTCACGAAATAGGTAGACATATTGTTTCAAGGAACCCAGACGTTCGAAGAGAATTGCCATTCAGACCCTCCCCAGGCAGGCTGACCGTGGCAGGAAGCATTGTGGCTAAGAGGAAATTCAGCAGATTTGGGTTCAAGTTCTGGCTCAGTCACTTGCGAGCTCTGTGACCTTAGGTAACTTACTTAACCACCTTCAACATTGATTACTTCTTTTCTTAAATGTTTTATTTATTTATTTTAAGAGAAAGAGAGAGAGAATATCCCAAGCAGGCTCTGTGCGGTCAACACAGAGCCCAACATTGATTACCTCTTATGTAAAACTGAGGTAATGATAATATGTTTCACAGAAGTGGAAAAGGCTAATGAAGGTAAGTCACATAAGTCACTTAACCTCATTTCTGACACATAATCATAGGAGACCAAGATTCCCTGGGATTAAGAATAAATCTACTGTCCCTTCCCATTATAGAAGGAATGTCTATTCAACCCCGCCCCTGCCCAAATCCATACCTTGAAGTCCCAACTGCCAGTGGGACTGTATTTGGAGACAGGACTTCTATGAAGGTAATTAAGGTTCCATGAGGTCATGAGGGTGGGTCCCTGCTCCAATGTGATCAGTTCCCTTATAAGAAGAGACACCAGAGAGCTCTCCAGCATGTAAGGACACAGGAAGGAGGCAGTCATCCATAAGCCAGGAAGAGGACCTTCGTCAGACACAGATACTGCCAGACTTTGGCCTAGGACTTCCAGCCTTCAGAACTGCAAGGAAAGAAATGTCCGCTGTGAAACCACCCAGACTGTGGTGTTTTGTTACGACAGCCTGAGCACATTAACACACTTTCACATCAGTCCTCTGCAGCCAACATTGAACTTTCTTTTTGCAAATGTGATCAGTCCAGAAGGAAAGCACCATCCAGAAACATTGAGGCTGGTCCTTCCAGACTGGGTTCTCAGGGGCTCAAGAAGGAAACAGACATGCATGAATAACTTCAAGTGATGGCCTTCTTGCCAGGATCCTTGGAAATGTGAGAAATGGAGGGAGAAATCGACACACTGTACATCAAGAGTACAATAACCTCATCTTGTTCTCCTTTGAGATGGCTTCAGGGTGATGGCAAATGTTGCCCACTGAGGCTCAGAAAGCAACTTAAGTGAGGGGACCCATCCTCCCTAAACTGAGCCTTCATTTGTTCTTCCTATAGTGAACACAGATTTTTATTGTTCAGGATCCCTTCCATCCTGCCCACTCCAACTCCTAGCTCTGGGGACTGCCAGTCCCCTGCTCCAGCTCCAGGATGACCAGTCAGAACACCTTATTTACCTCTCCAGCCACAGTGATTGCACAAGAGGGGGGCATTTGGCCTGAGCCGAGCGAGTCAGTCTTCATCGAGACTTTTCAGCTAAAGCAATCTGGGAAGATGGCTTCCTATTACGGGATTGCTTGAGAGGATGTGAAGTCAGGGTTTTTGGTGGTCGTCTTCCTCCATCACAAGGAGTTAACCTGTCTGTAGGAGAGAATAGGAACAATGCAGAGAGGGAGGAAAAAGCGTAAAGCGATGAAAAAATAGAGTACACTCTGAAGATGCCTGAGGCCTGGATCCAGCTATGCCTGAAACCTGTGGACTTCCCAGTCACGCAAGCCAACAGCTTGCAAGTCAATCAGCTTATGTTTTCCTTAAGCTGATTCGACTTGGTTGGGTTGATTTGTTGGTGGTGGTGGTGGTGGTTTGTCACTTGTATCAAAGTCTTAATACATTTCCCATGATGCCCAACCTGACTAGAAATCGTTGGCACCATCTGGTCAGGTGGGTCACTTTCGGGCAGCAAATTTCCCACAGCCCTTCACACTCAGCGGGGGCAAGACTCCCTTGCAGCCTCCTCTTACGACTTTTCGGTCCTCAGCCACCAAGTGGCTCGGGTGGCATCACATCCGCAGCTACCCACACCGCAGCATTTGAAGCAGGAGGGACAGAGCGGAGGCCGCGGGGCTGGTGTCTACTCCAGGCACCTTAAAACCTGCAAATCCAGTTTTCTGAGGGAAAGTTAGTGGAGTGCCAGCCGAGCAGGGGCAGCACGGAGCAGTTACAGCTTTCCTGTCGCCCAGACGGACGGCTTCCAAAGCTGGTACCACACGTCCAGCGTGTGCTCTGGGGAGAGATGCAGTTCGTCTGCATCTTTGTCTTTGTGCCACGGGGAGGGCGGGGCAGGAAGAGCCAGCCCCTCCATCCACAGGACACAGAGACGTGAAGTCAGCTTGCATCCGAAGACCATCCTGGCCGTGTGACATGTGACCAGGGCACCAACTTCCGAGGAAAGCACAGCCCCACGTGTTCATTGGATAGTCCAGGGTCTACCAAACAGACCTGCTCCTGTCACCACCCCAGCCCTGTGGGTGACAGCACATCCGGGAAGTAAGAATCCACAGCTTGATGGCATTTCCTTCCCTTCGGACCCGTGAGGGGCTCTCACAGGAGTCGGCTCCCACCAAGTCTGAGGACAGGAGGAGGGGACAGGGCAGGATTGAGTCTCTTCCGTGTGTTTCATGGAGAGAATGAGGTTAAGTGACACCAACTGCTTCCTCAAAGCCACATTGTCAGCCCCATGCCTCACTTTCCCTTCCTCAGCCTCTCCCAGCTGTACCTCATCTTGGCCTCTGGGCCCATCCACCCACAGAACTCATGAAGACTTAAGCAATCCTGTGGCAGCCTGCCTGACCAGCCGGGACTGAGGCAGAAATTTCTTCAGCACACACACAAGCAACCACCTAAACACACACACATCCTTACACGTATGCCTATACACACGAACATACGCTCACATGTTCCCATGCACGTACGTATACACTATACATTCACGCATACAGGCTCGTGACAAGCACACACGCAAACGTCCATGCAAATAAATACGCAGCAGAAAATCACACCCACACATTCACCTAGGGTGGCCTATCGTACCCTGGCACATTTTTTAGTCAAGTTCATAAAACTGAGGCCTTTTTCCTCCATTGAGCTGAGTCACTGAGCCCGTAAATCCCTCCCCTCTACCCCCCATTCCAGTTATTTCATCCAGGATGAAGATCTGAGTTTTTCTTCACTTACAGCCTCTCACAGATGCTCCAAAGATATAGCTCTGTCAATCTGTCACTAACATATGTGGAAATGAAACAGAGAGGAGCCAGTGGAAAGACCACGGACTCACTTGCGCCAAAAGCCCAACACCGAGAGCACACAAATAAAAAACCATAGTCCACAGGGGCGCCTGTGTGGCTTAGTGGGCTAAGCATCCAACTTCGGCTCAGGTCATGATCTCGCGGTCAGCGAGTTCGAGCCACGTGTCGGGCTCTGTGCTGACAGCTCGGAGCCTGGAGCCTGCTTCAGATTCTGTGCCTCCCTCTTTCCCTGCCCCTTCCCCTGCTTGCATTCTGTCTCTCTCTCTCTCTCTCTCAAAAATAAATATTAAGAAAATTTTAAAAAACCATAGTCCATATTTACCAAAATAGATGATAAATTCCAAATGAATATTAACAGATCGCTCTCAGCACTCTAATAACCGAAATACAAGCATCATGAAGTAAGGCATCTATTATTGTAATTCACTCCATTAACATTCAAAACTAGTTATTGTGTTATTTGAATACTCACTCTTTGCCAATGTAGTATTGGCTTCATTACAGAGAATCAGAGCAAAATAGATGGATGAATATGATGACGCCTATAAATACATTAACAGAAGAGGAGATTCCAGAGACGGACCCACACAGAGGGAGAAATTTAATGGTAAAGGTGACAATTTATTTTTTTAATTAAATATTTTTTTAATGCTTTTGTTTATTTTTGAGAAAGAGAGAGAGAGACAGAGGACCAGCAGGAAAGGGGCAGAGAGAGAGGGAGACACAGAATCAGAAGCAGGCTCCAGGCTCTGAGCTGTCAGCACAGAGCCCGACATGAACTGCGAGATCATGACCTGAACCAAAGTCGGATGCTTAACCCACGGAGCCACCCAGGTGCCCCAGTGACCGTTTAAATCAGAAAGGAGAAAGGAAAGACCATCAGTATGTGGCCCTGACACAACAGTTCATTTACAGGGGAAAAATAAAATTAGATCCTGCCCCACGTCATTCAAAACAATAGATCCCAGATGCATGAAGCTTCAGTATAAAAACCCAAACCAAGAAGCTGACTCGTAACTACAGAGAACAAACTGAGGGTTACTAGAGGGGAGGTGGGCGGGGCGGCGCCTTAACTAGGTGCTGGGGATTAAGGAGGGCACTTGTGATGAGCGGCGGGTGTTGTTGGAAGTGTTGAATCACTACATTGTACACCTGAAACTAATATTACACTGTGACTAACTACCTGGAATTTAAATAACTTAAAAAAAAAAAAACCACCAAAACTACAGAGCATGCCCAACTGCAAATGAATTCAGATAACATGACGGGGCTTGCCAATTAGCACAGTAACACTGAGTCCACATTTTGAGCCATAATACTTTGGGCCCCGCTTCCAGCATTATGCTGGGGTTTCGGTATGCTAGGAGAGAACACGGTAGAACATTCTTACAAGCTTTGGACGGAGAGACGGTCTTCCTAAGCAAGAGGGAAATCTCGAAGCTGCAGAAGGAAGACTGACAGATGTGGCTGAATCAGAATTTAAGATTCTAGGGGTGCCTGGTGGCTCAGTTGGTTGAGCGTCTGACTTCGGCTCAGGTCATGATCTCGAAGTCTGTGAGTTCGAGCCCCGCATCAGGCTCTGTGCTGACAGCTCAAAGCCTGGAGCCTGTTTCGGATTCTGTGTCTCCCTCTCTTTCTGACCCTCCCCTGTTCATGCTCTGTCTCTCTGTCTCAAAAATAAATAAATGTTAAAAAAAATTTTTTTAAAAAAAAAGAATTTAAGGTTCCATCAAATGACCACCAAGTGAAAGTTCAAATGTGAAGCGCTACATTTTTTCAATAGAAATATCATCAGTGTGTTCGATTACATCATTTATTATACAGCCTTAAGTAGTGGTTACCAAAAATGATGCAAAGTTGTATATAGAGGTTTGGTAAAATTTCCAAGACACAGAGCTAAGGGTCCAAAACAAGTTACAGAGCTGACTAGATAGACAGATAGATCCCATTCATGTTTAAAAAGTGTGTGTGGTTTGGCCATAAGAGACTCTTAAAAACCGAGAATAAACTGAGGGTTGATGGGGGATAGGAGGGAGCGAAGGGTGGGTGATGGGCATTGAGGAGGGCATCTGTTGGGATGAGCACTGGGTGTTGTATGGAAACGAATTTGACAATAAATTTCATATTTAAAAAAAAAGTGTGTGTGAGGGGCGCCTGGGTGGCTCAGTCGGTTAAGCGTCCAACTTTGGCTCAGGTCATGAACTCACGGTTTGTGAGTTTGAGCCCCGCGTCGGGCTCTGTACTGCCAGCTCAGAGCCTGGAGCCTGCTTCAGATTCTGTGTCTCCCTCTCTCTCTGCCCCTCCTCCACCACACTCTGTCTGTCTCTCTCTCAAAAATAAATAAACATTTAAAAAGTTTTTTTAAGTGTATGTGAAAATTATTATAAAACTTCATGGAGACTCCTTTTTAAATTTTATTTATTCTTGTTTATTTTAGAGAGAGAGAAAACCTTAAGCAAACCATGCTCAGCGTGGAGCCCGACGTGGGGCTCGATCCCACATCCCTGGGATCACGACCTGAGCCGAAAACAAGAGTTGGACGCTCAACTGACTGACACACCCAGGCGCCCCAGCGGGGACTGTTATCAATAGAGAACAGACTGAGGGTTGCTGGAGGGAGTGGGTGGAAGATGGACTGGATGGATGATAGGTATAAGGAGGGCACTTGTGATGGGCACTGGGTGTTGCACGTAAGTAAGAATTACTGAATTCTACTCCTGAAACCAATATTGCACTGTGTGTTGGCTAACTAAAGTTAAACAAAAAAAAAAAAAAAAAAAAACAACTTTATGGAAAATGGACTGTATTCATCCATAATGAACTGTTCGTGCTGGTATCTCTGGGCAGGAGGCTGGCATCAGAGGGTGAGGGATGGATTTCACTTTCTAGTCCATAAGCTTCTGAATTACTGAGTTCTTACAAAAAGAACGGATGCATGCATTTCATTGTGTCACAGGTAAGAGACAAAGAAAATCATAACATTTGGAATCGGGCCATTGTCCTGACTCCCATGTATTTTTAGCTTTGTCGCCTGTGGCAATTGGCTCCATCAAAATGAGGCAATAACCGCCTGCCTCATAATAATGATTTGAGCACTGACTAAGATAAATTACAGCTACCCTTTATTGAGCGCCCACTGTATACCGGGCTTTATAAATGCACTGTTACCTTTTCAATATACTATCGGCTAATTTTAGTGATTTGCATATAAGGAAACTAAGGCCCAGAGAGGTGAACTAACTTACCCAGGATCACAGAGCTGTTACGTAGCAGAGCTGGGGGGAAACCTAGATTGTTCTGATTCTAAGATCAAGCCCGTTCACCCATGTTCGCCACTCGAGCTCCTTTTGTTTGCTCTCCCAGAAGGGTTCTGGCACTGGCTTAGGCAACACCCAGGGATCGACCAGCTCTAGCACAGCCCCCAGGCTGGACCCTGCAGAAAGGGGACCAGGAATTCCTGACTCATAGCCACAGCCGATTGCTCACAGGCCGTGTCTGGAAGCGCCCATCTCCCACTTCCTCTGAAATAGATAACAGCTATTTTAGCCTCAAATGCCCCTGGCATAAACACATGAACAGTAATAAATCTGAACTGAAAAAAAAAAAAAAAAAAAAAAGAACCTCCTAAAATAGCAGCCAGGGACCTGCATTATAAAACTCTCCACCCCTCTACAGCCTGCTAGAACCCTCACTCTGAGGACCCCACCCCCCCCCTCCACCAAGGAAAGGGAAGGAAGAAGAGATCAGGAGACAGGTACCACAGTCAGTAGGGACTAACTAGAAATAATCAGTGGCAGAGGCTAAACATATGTTAAGGACTAGGAATGGCTAATTGGGTATTCTAACTTTTCAGAGTATACACAGTCTGACTTCTCTCTATGAACCTGAAATTGTAGGTGAAGTCAGATATACCTACAAATACTAGCTAAGCCCTTCAAGGACTTACCATGTGCCAGCAACTGTTTTAGGAATCTTCACAAATTAACGCATTTAATCCTCCGCAACAACTCAATTTTTACCCCAATTTTCCAGATGAGGAAGCTGAGACACAGAGAAGGCAGGTATATTCCCAAAGCTAGTAAGTGACAGGCCCAGAACCACTTCAAACCGCCTCCCACATGCTTGACGTGGGGAAATTGTTTGCACTGAAATCAAAGAAGGAGCTGGAAGTCTGGATTTATGCAGTGCAGAGAGGTTAGCCTCAAGACGAAAAAGACCTTGAGGATATCAAGATACTCAGAAGTCTGGAGAGAAGAGAGTTGGATTGGCCAGTGAATGGAATGAGGTTTCAAGCTGATCTTATCTGGATCAGAAGGTTCAGAGACCCAGCTGTCACCTGGGTTATGTTTCCGAAGGATGTTACCCTTCCTCTCCTCCAGATCGCCCTTGGGGGTGAAGAAGTCCTACTGTGTGCCTGGCCTGGCATCCTCTGGTCCTTGGCCACTGGGGTTCTCCCTCCCAGTTCCCCTCCCAGGTGTCCCACTTCTGCCATACCACTGTCCTTGCTTCGTATCACTGGGACTTCGTATCATTCTAACTCTGCCCCACGACCTCCAGGACAAAATACGTCTAGAACTATAATCACAGAGGTCAAATGAAGGATACACAGCCCGGCTATATTGTTGGTATCGCCTGAATGGAGGGCATGGCTGGTACTCCCTGGCTAATTGGTTCCATCAGCTTTCCCTGATGTCTAGCCCAGTGCCATCCAACGGAACTTCCCGCGATGAAGAAGATGTCCTGTATCTGCTCTGTCCAATAGGAAGCCACAAGCCATGTGTGGCTACTGAGGAGCTGAAACGTGGCTAGTGCAACTGAACAAGTACATTTTAAATTTGTACTTAATTTGAATGCCAAGAGCTATATATGCCTAGTGGCTACTGTTTGGGACAGCACATCTCTAAACCATGGGGAAGAGCCAGACACCATGGCAGCAAGAAGGGGAAAAGAAGCCTAATGTCACTGGAGTCTGTATTTGTTTCCTATTGCTGCTATAATAAATTACCAGAATGTAGTGGCTTCACGCAACACAGCTCTATTATCTTATAATTCTGGTCGTCAGAAACTCAACACATATTTATTTCACTGGGCTAAAACCATGGTGTCACAGGGCTGCATCCCTTCCGGAGGCTCTAGGGAAGAATCTTTTCTTCATTCCTTGGCCCACAGCCCCCTTCCTTTATCTTCACAGCTGGCATTATCAACACATCACCTTCCCTCTTACAGGGATGCTGTGATTACGTTGGGTCCACACAGATAATCCAAGAGAAGCTGCTCATCTCAAAATCCTTAACTTAATCACATTTGCAAAGTTCTTTTTTGCCATGTAAGGTAATATATTCCGAGATTCAGGGAATTAGGATGTGGACATCTCTGGGAGCGGAAAGTCATTATTCTGCCTACCACAGAGCACCAAACTGGGACAGTGAGAAATGGACTTCCAGATCTGCCTCTAAAGCCTGTCTCTGGGGCCTGATCCAGAGGTTTACCCCATTGGGGCTGGAATTGGAAAAGAATACAGGGTACCTGGATCAACTCCAGGGAGTGCAATTTGCTCCTTTTATGTAAAGGAGACGCCATGGAGTTTTTGCAGCGCACAACCTGAGCAATTGTACATGGGGCTCTGGGAGAAAGCTTCTATCCAGCAGACAGGCCATCACAAAAGGAGAGAGAGAGAGGAAAGGTAAGCACACATACTCAATTCCTTTTCCTGGTTTGGTGAATCAATAAGGCCTTCTTCATCCCTTGGGGAAAGATTCAGTGAACAAAAGGTAGGAAATGCATTACTTCCAAGTACTTTCCGCCTCTCCTGGAAAGTGGGGTGAAAGTTCCTCATAGAAACATTAGGATAGGAAAAGAAATTTCCACTAAGGGGCTGTCTAGCTCAAAGTATCCAGATCCTAGTTGGCTGGAGATTCCTCCCCACACCGCAAGACATATCCAATACCTCCCCACCCCAAATGCTCTTGGACTGACGCAGCCACAAGACTGATAAGACCAAATGTCCCTCACTGGCAAGGATCGCCCTTTACGACAAGCTCACAAAAATGTCCTGTGACACTTGGCCTTTCCCCACTGTGGAGGACTCAGTGAAATCAGCATTTTTTACAGTTCTCTCTGCCTTTGGCCAGTTAACTGAATCCCAGCTCCCTTAAAGAAGAGCGTTTGTCATTTTAGCCTAAATTTTCCCCCTGAAATTCCCAGAATTTCTCTGGCTCCTTCCCCACAGTTGGGCAAGCTCTAACTACCACGGGGGAGTTCTCTGGGAGTCCTCGGGGAGGGCTCATGGGTACTCAGCAATGTCCCCTCGCAGCCACAAGGTAGCCTCATCGGACACTTTCTCTGCTGCTCCAGCAATGACATCTCGTGGCCCCTCCCAGCGTCCAGGTGCATCCGGGCCTCTCCAACTTCTCTGATGGTGTGGCAGGCTGGGCCTGCTCCCAGCTTGACCGCTCTTTGTCCCAGCCCCTCCCACAAAGGCTACCACCTGAGCTGCCTCGAGTGTCCAGGGTCTGACGAGAGCCACCGGCATCATTCCCTTAACGTCGCCTCCTACTTTGTCACCATGGCCCCTTTCTGGGGCTCTGTCTTAAATAGCAATGAGTGTCAGGAAAGCAGTGAAACACAGAGCTATGTGTGTGACTTGAGGGCGACGGGAGGGTAACTTTAATCAGGTGGGCGTGACGTCTCCTCTGAGGAATAAGATTTGATTCCTCCCTTAACCTGAAGGAGGAGACGAAGCAGCCTGCAAGAGTGCCCCAGGCAGAGACCCCCAAGGCCAGAGCAGGCTGGCTTCCGTCTGAGGAACAGAAAAAAAGAGCAGGGTAACTGGCACTAAGGGAGTGAGGACAGAGGGCCCAGAGACAAAGTGGGTAAATGCAAGAAAAGAAAGTGGTCAGGTCATCAGGGCTTTGTCGGCCACAGCCAGACATTTGAGTGACTCCTAAGTTGGGGGGTCTCGGAAACTCAGTAGTTGGGGTACCATTTACTGAGGTGGACAAGTGGGAGAATAGAGGAATGGGTCTGTGAAGGATTGTGAGGTGGAGTCAGACTTCCCATCCAATGGAGCCAGTAGGACTGACTGCCGCGAGCTTGACGCTTGGGACCGTTGTCCCAGCGAGAAAGGTGATTTGAGCAGGGTGGCCCACAGTCTCTCTTGTGGCTGCAAAATCAGAACGAAACTCATAGACACACTGACAGACGGCATTCCCACTCCATTAGCCCCACCCTCGCTAAGTCAGCTAACAAACTACTCTGTCCGAAATATTAAAGCAGCCACGATTTAAATCAGGTGGTTTTGTGCTCCCGCTGAAAACCTTCTGCTGAGCTCCCATTACAATTAAAGGAGAAAAAAAAAATCATGCCCCCTTTCCAGGTGTTGAGGCAGCACTAGCTGCCTCTCAGGCACATCCCCGAATCTCAGTGGCCAAACCCAATAGAAGTTTACTTCTGGCTTATATGCTTTAGACTGTGTGCCCCGCAAAGACATATGTGGAAGACATAAGCCCCAGTGTGATGGTGCAAGGAAGTGGGGCCTTTAGGAGGTAATTAGGTTCAGATGAGGGGTGAGGGTGGCGCCCCTGTGATGGGATTAGTCTCCTTCTAAGAAGAAGAGACTAGAGCTCTCTCTCTCGCTTGCTTTCTCCTTCCTCTGCCACAAGAGGATACAGCAAGAAGACAGCCTTCTGCAAGAGGGCTAGCACCTGACCTTGGACTTCCCAGCCTCCAGAACAGTGAGAAATAGATGCCTTGGCTAAAGCCACCCAGTATGGTATTCCATGATAGCAGCCCAAGCAGACTAAGACAATCAGCGCAGTCCAAACAGGTGATCCTGGTGAATGGTCAGCAGGCCTCCAAGTAGTGACTCAAGAATTCAGGTCCCTGTCATCTATGCCTCCACCATCCCAAACATGTGGCTTCTAATGTCACCATATTGGAGAAAGAACAGCAAGCACTGCACCACTGGAGGTGCCATTGGCCAGAGCTCAGTCACATGACCACACCTGCCTGCAAAGAAGGCTGGGAAATGTAGTCTAGCTGTGTGGCCAGGGGGGTGAGGAGGACAACATCTAATGGGCTCTGCCCTCCACGCTTCCAGAGTCCCTCACAATCTGGCTCTTGTCTACATCTCCAACCTCATCTGCCACAATTCTCCCCTCACCTACTATGCCTCAGCCTTCTTTCTGTTTCTTGAATACCCAAACCCAAGCCTTCCAAGCCTTTTCCTGCCTCAGGACCTTTGTACTGGCTGTTCATCTACCTCTCACTGGCCGATTCTTCCCATCATGCTCACTTTCATTCAGAAATTACCTGCCAGACGCCACAAGATTCCAGCTTCCAGTCAAGTCCCAGTCCTTGATTGGGACTTTGATTGTCTTAATTACATTTGCAGCATCCAAAACTATATTATTTATTTGCTTATTTATTGTGTCTTCCTCTATTAAAATGGAAACATCAAGAGTCCAGGAACTTTGTGTTGTTCTCCGCTGCACTCTCCAGCACACATAGGGGCTCAACAAGTATGTGTTGAACAAAAGGATCAATATCACCAGGATTGCATCTCTATCAGGGATCCCCTCGGCACTTTCAAGGCAGCCTGGAGCAGGGCTTAAAGTGTGAGTTTTGCAACCACGCAGCCTGGAATCAAATCTCATTTCCACATGGTCTGGGACAATAAATTGACAAGCCTCTTAGCCGTAAATCGTAATTATACCGACTTCAGTTTTTGTGAAGATTAGCAGTAATGTCTCTTAGATGCCTGAGACGTTATAGGTGCTCAGATAGGTGGTAAGTGTTGAGAGAAATAAACGGCTATTTTAACTAACTTTTGAAGAGATTCCACTCCATGCCAGCCACTGGGCTGATGACTGGGATGAGCGATCGTGGTGATCATATCATGATCATAAGAGAGGGACTCCTCCTATTCCTACTGTGCAAATGAATAGGGTTGCCAAATAAAAACATAGGATACTTAGTTTAATTTGATTTTCAGACAAATGAATGATTTTTCAGCATAAATGTGTTCCATGCAATATAGGAGACATACCTATGCTTTAAAAAATTGAAACACAATGGTACAACTGAGTTTTACGTTGAAATCTGTATTGCATAATAGATGTCAGGCATGGCCTAGTAAACAAAGGTAATAAAACCGAATCCCCGTCCCTTGAGGAATAATGATGTCCCAGCTGCGAGCATTCTGGATCAGTCTTTTGGGGGGAAATTTGGCAATGACTATCAAGGGTCTTAAAGACATTCTCATTCCTGGGGCACTTGGGTCGCTCAGTCGGTTAAGCATGACTCTCCGTTACAATCTCACAGTTTGTGAGTTTGAGCCCCGCGTCAGGCTCTGCACTTTGGATTCTCTCTCCCTTTCTCTCTGCCCGTCCCCTACTCATGCTCTCTCTCTCTCTCTCTCTCTCTTTCTCTAAATATAAATAAATTTACAAAAAAAAATTGTGAAATATATTAAGGACTTAGAAACTCAGCCAAAAATGAATTTCTGACATATTAGCGGATTTTCTAAGTCCTTAATATATTTCACAATTTTTTTTGGCAAAGCAGGTTACACTTGCAAAACATCTGTTGTTTCATCAAGAAAAATAAAAAAGAATGATCAGGACTAATATCCTTACGGTAGTAATTGGGAACTGTTATCAATTGAAGTGTGTCCTCCCCCCAAAAAATTCTGCTGGAGACCTAACCCCCAGGACCTCAGAATGTGATAGTACTTGGACATAGAGTCTTTGCAGAGGCAAACGAGGTAAAATGAAATCATTAGGGTGGACTGTTATTCAATATGACTGGAGTCCTTATAAAAAGGGAAGGTTGGGACACAGAGACAGACACACAAGAGGGAAAATGATAGAAAGAGGCACAGGAAGAAGGTGGCCAACTATAAGCCAAAGAGAGAGGGGACAGGTCATTCCCTCACAGCCCCCGGAAGGACCCAACCTTGCTGATATTCTGATTTTGGACTTCTGTTTAAGCCATTCACTTCGTGGTATCTTGTTACGACGGCCGTAGCAAACTCACACAGGAACATCTTAGCTCATTTTCAAATTGGGGTATGAAACTAATCATGAGTTTCTTTTTCCTGTTTTTTTTTTTTTTTTTTTTTAATTTGGCACACGATTTGAAACCCATCTACCTTTTGGGTTAAATGAATCGTGGTACAATAGAAAACACAGCAGCCATAGTTATGCACAAAGTATTACTATGGCAAGATATTCCCATCTATTGTTAAATGAAAAACATCGGGGGTCAAGCTGCCAAGATTCAAATACTGGCTCCATCACTTATCGCTGTGCCACCATATTTAACCTCTCTGTGATTCCGTTTCCTCATCCCTCATTTGGGGATGATTGTATTAATACTTACCTCTTAGTATTATTTTGAGGATTAAGTAAGCCAGAACAAAAAAAAGATTAGAATAATGCCTGCACATAGAAGGTCCTCTATAAATATCAGCTATTAGAATTAGTACAGTTTGATTCCATATTTGTAAAAATCACTTATTTAAATGATATAAATGGTGTCAGGGATAGAGATAGAGATGATAGAGAGTGAGATATGGAGATGATAGAGCGAGAGAGAGAGATGACAGAAGAGAAATAGAGATGATAGAGAGATAAATGTCCTAGGTAAATAACAGCTATTAATTCTGGAGGTGGGATGACAGGTGATTTCTATCTTCTTTTTTTTTCTTTATATTTTTTAGCTGCTACAAGAAGCATGTGTTACTTACATAGCACATTTTAGTGAATATTTTCGTTATTTTAGAAATGTTGTGTCTTTTGACATTCCTAAAATTATACTGCATCACAGTGATACAGAAGGAGTTGATCAACAGCCAGTTAACAAAAGAGCATTTCATCCCTGTGGCCTGAGCTTGGGCTTTTGGTGGCAGAGAGAGAGACCAGCAAGTTTGCCATTGGCAGAGCTTGGCAGTTCTTGTTTTGGGACGGTCAGCCTGAGGAGGAGGACTGTGGGCGAAAAGGGGAAGGGGTCACGGACCGCAGCCCAGGAACAGAGGGAAGAGCTAACCTCTGCCAACAGGTGGCGTTTTGATGATTGCTTCCTCTGTATACGATGTGTGCCTACATTATATGACGCGTGCCTCACGTATCTACTCACGTATGTTCGTTCTACTTACGCGTTCAAGAAACATTTATGAAGCGTCTACCGCACGCCAGGTCCTATGTTAAGGATAAAAAAGACAATTCAGATGTAGTCCGTGCCCTCAAAAAGCTCACAGTCCAATGCCGAAGACAGACGACAGATGCCACACCATGAACGGTGACAATACACACCAACAGCCACAGCAACGATCCACGCGGGAATGCAAAGGCCCTCAAGAAGGCCAATTGAGCCACAGGAGCTGTGGCCAGCATCTCATCTCAAGGACTCCCGCAGAGCCTGTCTGGTTGATTCGGAGTTGTTACACCCCATACCAGATCCCCTGCACCCCTAACCCAGGGGCAGGGTCAAACACTGCCCTTGACATTTTGTTCTTTGTATTTATACAACCAGCTGCGGAGATGAACCCGGACACCTGAGAATAAAAAACATTCCAGTCCCACCAAATGCAAGCATTCCACTTTCGGACACAGGTATACCCCTGTTGGCTTAATAACAGGCATCGTAAAAGATCCCGGCCGGTGTTGAGAGATACGTCAATGTTCCAGTAACAAGCAATCATAACTGGATAGCATTCGATAAACTCACTCCTGAATCTCAGGCCTCGGGCCAAGAAACCGCCACTGTTTCCTGTTATGGTCTCCGGGGCCTTGCCTTCCTCCTCAACGCTGAGCCGTCTCCTTTTAAAAGCTCACTCTGTGGGCTGTTCTTTGCAACAGGTGCTGCCTGTTATCCTCAGGATGCCAGAAAGACCCAGGGCGAGGCTCTGAGGCGGAGGTAGGTCGGAAAAGGAAAAACAAATCTGAACCTGGGAAGGAAGGAGGAGATGAACGAGTCCTTCTCGTTGCCACCGATGCCACTGCCACCATCACCGTCATCAGCCTGCCCTTGAGGAGGTTTTATTGAGCACCAACTCTGTGCTCAGCATTACTGGGCCTGTGGCATGAGCAGCACAGAGGAACTCACGTGGAACTCCCATGCTCCTGGAAGAGAGACAATAAAAAGTTCTCAGAAATTTCCAGATGATGATGAATGTTAGGACAGAGATAAAACAGGGGCACCTGGGTGGCTCCGTCAGTTAAGGTCTGACTCTTGGTTTTGGCTCAGGTCATGATCTCACAGTTGGTGGGATTCTCTCTCTCCCTCAAAATAAATAAACATTTGGGGCGCCTGGGTGGCGCAGTCGGTTAAGCGTCCGACTTCAGCCAGGTCACGATCTCGCGGTCCGTGAGTTCGAGCCCCGCGTCAGGCTCTGGGCTGATGGCTCGGAGCCTGGAGCCTGTTTCCGATTCTGTGTCTCCCTCTCTCTCTGCCCCTCCCCCGTTCATGCTCTGTCTCTCTCTGTCCCAACAATAAATAAAAAACGTTGAAAAATAAATAAATAAATAAATAAATAAACATTTTTAAAAAAGAAAAGAAAAGAGCTACAACTAGGTGATGTGCTAGCGAGGAGCTTGGGTGAGAAGAAAGCTTACTAAGGTGATGAGAGGGTGTATCATTGGAGGTTAGAGCCTGGTGATAAGAAAAAGCCACGAGGCCAAGAACCGGTGAGGAGAGTTCTCAGCACAGAGGGAGCTGCATGTGCAAAGGCTCTGAGGTAGGAATGGGCGTGGCCTGTTTGAGGAGCCGAAAGATTGGTGAGCTTGCACAGCAGACGATAAACTGCTGGGAGAGGGTAGGAGATGGAGTGGGAGACACACAAAGGGCCGGATGAGGTGGGGCTTGTAAACCATGACCAGGAGATTGGATTTTGTTCATAGCTTTATTGAGCACCTATTGTATGCCGGGCGTTTTACGGACACCATCTCTTGAAGTCCTCCCATAGTGGACGTAATGACCACCACATGATAGACGACGATGGTATGACACAGAGAGATTACAAGATGTGTTTTATCTTGGCAGAGTTAGAACTGATATCCACATTTGTCGGACTCCAAAGCCCGCACAGCTAACCACTACACCATGCTTGGTAAAAAGATAGGACTTTAGCGGTGACAGTCCCTCCACGGGATCCCCTCTCCTCTCTCCTCTTCACACCCCCCAACTTCCTGTCCCCCCCTCACTTCCCCTGCTCTTCCCCCTCAGACTCCTGTAGTATAGGAATAACTGGAGGGCCGGGGCAACACAGCCTCCCCCAAGCCTGACACGACTCTCAGAGCCCAGGACCCAGCACCAACGACCAGTCCTCGTGCTTCCTCCCATGCAGTGCAGGAGCTCCCCTGGGGTAACTCTCTCTGCTTCTCGGGGCCCCTCTCTCCCCTCCCCCCAGGGCAGAAGGGCTGACAACGTGATTGGAGAGGTTGAAAGGAAGCCCCTTTCCCTTCCCTCTCCTCCTCTCTCACTTCTTCCTTCCCCTTCCTCTTAAGACCATGTTGCCCCCCCACAGCACATCCGCTGTGCCCTCCCACATCATGGCAGGCTCTGACCTCACTGGGGTAGGTGGGCCAGGGCTGGCTGCCTGTGGCTAGTGGGCAAATTCGTCCATTGCAGGGTTAGCATCAGAACACCCACGAGTCCGCCATCTGACCCACAGCTAGCTCACCTCGTGCGTTCTGAGGAGCAAATGGCATAGAGGAGCCATTAGTGTTCAAGGGTGCAATGCCTTTATTAAACAGCCAGTGCATGCCACCATCATCCACAGGCCTCCGCTTAGGTCCCCTGAGCGTGGTTGGCACAGCAGGAACAGTTGAGTTAATAATCTGAGCTCTGCTTACCTCCCTGAGTTGCTGTGGGAACCAGCTGGAACAACATAGTGAACAACAAGGTGGTCCATATTCAGAGACCTGGATAATTGGAGCATGAAATTGCACTCATAGCCAAGGTGGCTTGTTCAGAAACAGACACATGAATCTCTTCTCATTCTGAGACTTTAATGGAAACTCTCAAGAAGAGGGGATATCATCCGATTTTGAAGTGGGTAGATTATCAAACTGGAGCTGCTGGAAGAAAAAATTGTCCCAACAGGCAGCCTGATTGAGAAGCAGATCCAAGGGGTAGAGAAAATAAGACGAGGGCCTGATGACATTTTCTGAACTCCTGGATCTAGCCATACCTGAAGCACAAAACTTTTCCAATGCAAATAAATTATCTTTATTTTGCTGAAGCCAGTTGGAGAGATAACCTGTTACTGAAAGTTTCAACTAATTGAGCATTTAATTTAATAATGTAGTCCAAGTGCTTCAAGCCATGCCTGGCACACCGTAGCTACTCAATATCTCAAGGCCATTATTCTCAAGCCCGTATGAATCCACCTCGGTAATAAGGCCTGAACTGAAGGTCTTAAGGAGGCTTAAGTTAAGTCTATATCATAGAAAGCAAAGGGCACTTTAGCCCTCTTCTACAGCTTCTTGCCTCCTACAAGGAGCCTGTGAGGCATCTCTGACATTGGAGCCTCTGGCTGCCAGCCAAGCACTGTCTGACACACTAAAGTTCTGCCATCCTCGGGACACTGAAGGAAAGGTCTGATCCCTTCTTATGCCTCAAAGCAGATCCAGTGACTTCCTTCCTCAGTTACATCTAAGTCAGAGTTCCTTAACCTTGGCACAATTAACACTCTGGGCCACATAACTCTTTATTATAGAGGACTTCCTGTGCTTGTAGAACATCCCTGGCCTCCACCTCCTGGATATCAGTAGTGCCCCTAGGATTGCAACAACCAAAATGTCCCCAGACCTTGACAAATGTCCCCTGGTGGGGGGGGGGGGCGGGGGGGAGTCATCCATCTGAAAATCACTGACCTAGACCAAAGCCATGAATGTTCATTTCATTGAGTAACCTTGGTATTGAAATGTACAACCCAAAGACTCCACAATTTTCAAAGCACAAGCAGTGTGAGGTTAGGAGAATTTAGTGGACAGCTTGGACAGCAAATTACATGATAGTGGCGAGAACCACTCCGTGGGCAAAAAATACAACAAAGCTTGTGAAGCATTGTCATTGTCATCATCATCTCCATCATCATCATCACCATCATCATCACCATCATCACCATGACCATGACCATCACCATCATCACCACCATCACCATCACCATCAG
The DNA here is from genome assembly GCF_023721935.1 of Panthera uncia. Lineage (NCBI taxonomy): Eukaryota > Metazoa > Chordata > Mammalia > Carnivora > Felidae > Panthera > Panthera uncia. Next base: position 122,565,360 of record NC_064809.1, read on the forward strand.
CATCACCATCAGCAGCATCATCACCATCATCATCACCATCAGCATCACCATCCTCATCACCATCACCATCACCATCATCACCATCACCATCACCATCAGCATCACCATCATTATCATCATCACCATCATCATCACCATCAGCATCATCACCATCATCATCACCATCACCATCACCATCAGCATCACCATCAGCATCATCATCACCATCATCATCACCATCAGCATCACCATCATCATCACCATCACCATCACCATCAGCATCATCATCACCATCATCATCATCACCACCATCAGCATCACCACCATCATCATCACCATCATCATCATCACCATCATCATCATCATCACCACCATCACTACCACCAGCATCATCACCATCATCATCACCATCACCATCACCATCATATCATCACAAACCAGCATGTATTGTGTGCTAGCAAGCACTTTTCACTTATTATCTTTTATAATCCTCATTGAACAGCCCCATAAGAGGCACAAATATTAAGACATAAAGCACAGATGGGTAAACAGAGGCATAGGGAAGTTAAGTAACCTGGCGGAAGTCACACAGACAGCAAGGGGCAAAGGGCTTGTCTGGGATTCAAACATAGGTAGTCTGACTTCCCAGCCCAAATTTTTAACCATGATGCCATATTTAGATTTTGTCTGAGATCCATCAACTGAGTGCTAAATTTATTTGATAATAATCATAGGTGACATCTAAAGAATTCCTGAGACATAGCCTAGATAGATAGATAGATAGATAGATTATTGATAGATGATAGATAGATAGATGGACAGAAAGACAGATGATAGAATCAGAACTATGGAGCCAGAAAAGGTGTTCGGTATCATTAAGATCTGTGAGTCCCATCTGGAGTCCTGGTATTCCAACACTGCTTACACTGATTAGAAGCCCTATTTGGCTACCAGGGCCATCATAAAAATTCCTAAAATGTGATTTCCTTATACAATCAGAAATACTTCCATATCTGAATCATAGATAGCAGAAAAGAAAATTAGTTACTATTTAACAAATAGTCTGCCCTGAAGATAGTATCTTTCAAAACACAGGGAGGAAAGGAATCAGAAAAAAGTCCCAGGCACTGAAAAGTGTGAGACCCTGCTTCAGTCTGATCTTGTTGCTTCTAATGAAGGTGGGAAATTATGTGAGCCAACGTAGACAAAACCATAAAAAGAAAAATTCAATTTTCCTAAATTCATAGTCCTGTCATAGTCCTGAGGACACTATCAGAGGAAGATGTACACATACAAGTGTATTTTTTTTTCCAGTTATGCGTGGACTGAACTTTCCAAAGGACTTCTTATTATGGCCAGCTAGTTGGCCAACCTTTCTAGAAAGGGAAACATTCCCATAGAGCCTCATAAGATGATCATGTGACCAGCAGGTGGCTCTGGAGAAGACAAAAGAACAGAATCACCAGCCTCCTGTATCCTGCCCGGACTAAGCGGGAGTCGGAAGAAAGGCTGGCTTGTCCAGTTCACACAGACATCGATGCAACACACACACATTTGCAGATGGAAACTATAAACCCCAACAGTTTGCCCATTTACTGATCTCCCTTACAGGGAGACTATAACCTCCTCTTTGCATCTCTAGTGCCCAGCACATTTCTTGCCATACACTCTATGAATGCTGGTTGAGCCATACAGTAAGCACTCCATAAATGTTGGTTGAATTAATTCATTTGAACAGACTAAGGTGTTACTCAACAATGATTAACACAGACTTACAGAGGACTTACGGACCCACAATTCAAATCCTGACTCTCACTGGAAAACTTTGTGACCCCGTCTAGGCCTCCTTGACTTATCTGTAAAATGAGTAAATTTGAAAAGTAAAAACTCTATGTCGTGTTGGTGGAAAAGTAAGTCATTACGGACATTTCAGAAAGCAATCGGCCAGCCCTAAGTGAAATGAAATGTGTATATATCCCGCTGCGTGCATGTATCCCAGAGAAACCCTGGCCTGTGGTAATGGGTGACACTGTTGAGAGGTGGTATGGGGGGGGGGGGGAACAAAGTGAAACTGTGATGAATACGGTCTGTGGGAAGCAAGGCCGCAGAAAGAAGCAAGAAACTAGACATCCCTAGAGCAGCGTGGACAGATTTCAATGCAGTGTTAATATGCAAAACAGGCAAGCAGCCAGAAACACATAGAAAGACCTACGCAAACTAATAATAATAAATAGAATGGAAGCAACCTGAATTTCCAGCAACAGGAAACCGGTGGAACAGCAGGCAACTGAAAAATCACCACCGCAAAGAAAGACCAGAAACCAATGTTAATAATGGTTACTCTTAATGGGTATGGGGGCCGGAAACAGGCTCGAGGGGGAGGGATGCAAGGGAGAAACCTTCGAGCGGAATTTGTAATTTACTTTTGCCTGTTCAACTATGCAGTTTACGTAGTCAAAAAGTAAACCAAAGAGAGAAGGGGTGGGTGGGAGACAAACCTCAAAACTGAAAGCAAGCTTTTGAACACAACGTCCTAACTGTTCCTCCTGGAGTGGACTTTATTCAAAGAACCGCACAACAACCCAGGAATTTTGCAAAGAAGTCTTAAGCTTCACTCAGTATCTTTATCGTCAGTCGTAACATTTGTGCTTTTAAAAAAACCATAGTCTTGGGTGAGAAACTAAGGAAAGAGTAAGATTTCTAGCACAGTGCCATCTGTGAACATTAGAAACACATACACCGATGCCACCTGACAAGGACGCACCCCTATTTGAAGATGGAATTAGAGGGAGTGCCTTCTTGGGGAGAGGGAAGGTCACAGGTGTTGGGAGAAAGCGGGAGATAGAGGGCGAGAGTCTTTGTGGGACTAATGGTGACAATGTGCTGTGACTGGAGTGACTTACAAGGTTCTCAGAGCTGAGGGAAAAGGTAGTAGGGACATAAAACAAATGAAATGAATGGTCGGACTTGAGTAAATGTCTGGAATAATTTCTCCTTGCTCTTATCTAAATTTTAAAGAAAGAAAATTTGAGAAGGAAATGAGCTACCTGATGTCATTCTTTTGCTTCCAGAACCCAGAACGTCTGGCTTATGACAGGTGCTCATTAAATGTACATGGAGTCGATGCACATACAATATGAAGTGCGCTTGACTGCCACACGAAAGAGAATTAGAAGTAGGCAGTCCAGGACAAGGATGGTGGATCCCTGGTCGTTAGGGTCACAGACATTTATCTTTCTGCTCCACTGACCCCCATCTTACAGCTTTTGTCCTCAAGGTCACTTCATGGTCCAATACAAATGCCAGAGTGCCGGTCATTTCATCTACATCCCAGGCTAGACGAGGGGGGAGATGTGGAAGACCAAAGAGAAAGAAGAATAGCTTGTCCCCTCCCTTTTAAGGAAACTTTCTGGAAGTACTAAAGAGTACTCGCCATTACATTTCATTTTATATAACTTAGTCACTTGGTCGCACCCAGATATAAGGGCCCAGTAAGGGAAGCTGGAAAATATTGTCCCTTATTTTGGATGATGTGCCCAGCTGGAAATTGGGGTTTGTTACTGAGGAAAGATAGTGATAGTTAACAGGTGTTGGGTAGACAGCCAATAGTCTCTGCCACTGGAGAAGGAAACGATTTTGGTTAGCAAAACCGAGTAATCCTATACCCTTAGGACTTAGTAAAGGTTAGCAGTTGATTGGGAGGCATACGGCTTAGTGGTAAAAGAAGGCAGACTCCAGAGTCTGAGTTCAAATCCACATTGAGGATATGAACTTGAATAATTTCTTAGCCTCTTCCTACGCTTCAGATTCTTTTAATCAAAAAGTCTCTCTTAGGATGCGCTTGTCAGGATTAAGATGAGCTACGTGAGCAAAGAACCTAGGGCAGAGTATGTCTAAATAGATACAGGAAGTGGGGTTTGGACAATGGACCCCAGCCATCATCTTGTAGTCCCACCTCTCGGACACCCAATAGGCTGTGGTCCAGATAACACCTGTTACCACTGACCCTATACGTTTTGTAATCATGACTATGACCAATCATGATGATTAATCATAATAGCAGCAATTGTAATCATCCATCCACTGCACTTGGCAGGATAGGAGACCCATCCCCCGCACATTAGATCTTCACTGTATCATCTATAAAACACCAAGACGACACCCACCAGTGGCTGATACGGCTAGTGAATGAGATCCTGTGTGTTGAGTGCCTGGCGCATAGTAGGTATTCAGCAATCCTTGCGCTTAATTCCTATACTCGACCGCATAGCCCTAGGTGTGCAACAAATATCAAAGATTTATGTATTGACCACTTTGTAGATTTGAGCATTAAATGTATATTTATATGTGTCTCGAGTATATATGTATGTATTAAATATTTACCAGAAATAAATGTCTAAAACGAAGCGATTCTTGCCAGAGCTACTAGTCACCCTCGCAGATGACTTTTCCTGGTGTCCCCTACTGCGAGATCTGAGTGTGGCTTGTTTGCCTGTAGCCTGGCCCTCGCACCAGTAACTCAAACCTCTTTCGATCAATGGCCTGTGTCTGGATGTGCTCCAGAAACCCCGCATCAGGAAATAGGCTCCAAATGAGGGCTTTTTAGTTCTTTCTGGTATTGGCCTGGATTCAGAGCGAAGGGGATAGGGGGCAGAAGGAAAGAACTACACAAAGGTGCCAGACGGTGCCCAGAGTGCTGGACGCACCAGGGGGATCCCATGCCCCACAAATGCTGAGATTTGTGCCGTCGTGCCCAGGCACAGTCCTGGGTGAGTGGGATTCTCAGGACTCCATCTCACTTCCTTTGCAATGTCGAGTGGGGAAGGACAGCGAGGCTGGGAGAGCGTTGATGTCTGGTGTGGGTGGGCAAGACAGAGACAGGTGAGCTCTCCCGATGGTGGTCTCCAGAAGGGCCTCAGACATCCCTTGTCTACATTTGAGGTTGACAGAGGGCAGGCCGTGTCACAAAATAAATGGTACAAAAGGGGACCACCTCGGTGTAGATATTAGAAAGCGTATTTTACCAAATAGGGAAGATAAAGTTCTGCCATGCTCAGGCCTCGCAAGCAAACGGGACAGGACTGTGTCTGGCGGGCTCCTGCTCCCATTCAATCCATCTATCCAGAGTCCTCTGAGCCAAGGACTAAACAGGATCCACCTGGCTCTTCTTTCCTCGGAAGAGATCTGAACCTCGACTTTCACCCAGCAGCGACATCCCATGTGATGTTCTCAAGGCTTAGGTGACCCGGGTTCAAGTCACTTTACCTCCCCAAGGGGCCTCAGTTACTTCATCTAAATGGGGATAATAAGAGCCTCCTGTGGATTAAATGAAATGACATAGGATGATCTGTCATTTGTTGTGGGTCATTTTTTTGGCTTCCCTACATCTGAAACTTCTAGGTCTACAACCCAGTCCAGAGAAAGCAGGCGCACCTGCCCAGGATTTCAAATCTCAGAGTGAGTATCCACAGAAGCAGGGAAGGAGGAGGGTCCATTTTGGCCATTCTGACCCGGACCGTCTCATTTTCTAGGGCAGCCAAGCCCTGTGGCCAGAGGTCAGACCCGGCTGAGGTAGCAAAGCAGCCAGGAAGGTGGTGGAGGTCTCCTCAGCAAACTGGCTCTGTGGCCCGATTCTGGCTGAGGTCTGGCCACTCGCTTCCTTTATATTCCCAAGCCTTTAGTTTCCCAAGCCTTGTTTCCCAGACCTTCTGGAGATTCTGGGAGTCATCTCCCATCCTCTTCTGCTGAGATCAACTGGGGCTCCTCTCTGGTGTTTGCCGCTCAGGGCGTGGTCCGGCCCAGCAGTGGGAAGGACCCACCACAGTGCCTGGCCAGGAGCAGGTGCACAGGGCGTGCTCAGCTCCCTCGGAACTGGTGTCCTGTTTGTACGAGTTTGCTAGGGCGGCCACGGCAAAGTACCGCAAATTTAGGGGCTTAACACAGCAGCCACATGTTATCGCACAGCTCTGCAGTTCAGACATCTGGCTTGACGTGGCTGACCTCTCTGCTCAGGGGCTCACAAGGCCGTAATCAAGGTGCTGACAGAGCCGCATTCCTTTCTGGAAGCTCTAGGGAAGAACCCACTTCCGAACTCATTCGCAGTGTTGACAGAACTCAGTTCCTTGCAGCAACAGGACTGGGATTCCCGTTTCCTTGACCTGCGGCCCCTCCATCTTCAAGCCAGCCATGGCTGGCCACTGAATCCTTCTCGTACTTGGAACCTCTGTGGCTGTCCCTTACTTAGCCTCCCTCGGCTGCCGTGAAGAGTTCCTGTGATCGCACCTGGCCCACCTGGGTCTTCTCCCTATCTTAAGGTCAACTGATTCTCACCCGAATTACACGTGCCAGGTAGGTAGCCCATTAGGGCTGGAATCTCGTGGGGGCCCCAAACGTGCCCACCATAGCCTCCTTCCCAAAGCCACTCTGCGATGCGTGAAATGCCCCTCCTTGCTAAGCAGGTCGATGTCACCTAGAAAATGTCTTGAAGTGGGGTCGGATGTATGTTTTAGAACGACAACTCCAGAGTCTGCGTGCCTGCGTGCAGGAGTGAGAAGGGGCAAAGCAGTTGGGGAGTTCGGCTCCTGAGAGAGAAGGTGAGGGTGAAAGCCAAGGTGATGGTGGTGGTGGTGGAAGGAGAGGCAGCCTGGAGACAGAGAGGGGGAGGAGGAGGGGGGAGGGGAGGGGAAGGGAAGCAGGGCTGGCTCCTCCCAGGTTTCCATCCTGTGCATCCGGTGCCATTAAGCAAAATGGGAAACCAGCGAGGACGGGAAGCAGGTTTCCTGCGCGGGAGGAAGGGATTCTGATTTGAACGCAATGAACTGGAGAGGCCTGAAGTGTATCAAAGTGAACATGCATCCCCAAGCGCTGCGAGGATGCAGGCGAAACCTGAGAACACCGCAGCTGAAGCAAAAAGAAAAAAAAAAAAAAAAAGAGCGAAAGCAAGTGAGAGGGGAGGAGGAAGCCGGAGAAAGTGCAGTCGAAGGAGGAAGGATGAGACACATGGCGAACATATGACCACTCTGCCTGGGAGTCAGATGCTGCTGGCTGTGGCCGCGCAGCTCCGCCGCGCGATTTAGGCTCCCATCTGCGGCAGCACCCTGCGCGGCCGCCTCTTCCCAGAGCACAAGGCTCGTGTGCTTCCGTGCGAAGCTACAGCCCAGCATGCACCTGCTGTCCCGATTTTGCGGGAATAAATGCTGCTTTGGGGCTCCGTGGAGCTCCAGATGGCACTCCGGGATTCCTGCCCACACGCCTTATGCTTCCCAGCCCCAAGAGGGTCGTTGCCACCTGAATGCCCCTCCACTGCCGCCCACCTTCTCCAAATGTCCCGCGCTTCTTTGCCTCGCTCTCCTTCGCCCTTCCTCTCTTGCCTCGTGCCGCTGCCCCATGACACGATGGAAGGATCATGGGCTCTGGTATCCGACAGACCTAGGTTACTACCTTACTTAATAACCCAGCTCTGTGGCTTTGAGCAAGTTACTTAGCCTCTCTGAGACCGAGGTTCTTCACACATGGAACGGAACCCGTAACACCTGTCTCAACGGGCCTGTCACATTAACTGCCTAGTCCCTTGTCTGACACAAAGATGAAACCCAGTCGATGTCAGTCCCCCTCCTCCAGCCTGGCACGCGGGCCTGCGGGTCTCTTGGCAGAGGCAAGAAGGCACTGTCAGAGGCACCACGGGGACTGGTGAGCGCGAGCTGTATAGTGAGGGGAACGAGCCGTCATCTGTCTTTGCCACATCTTATTGCTAGAACCTTGGGCTTGTTATCTGGCCGACCGCTCTGAGCCTTGGTTTCCTTGTCTAGAAAACAGGGACAATGGCAGCATGTGCCTCTGCTGGGCACCTCCCACCCGCCCCTCCAGAGACACCCTCCGTCTTGCCCCACTTTGCTCAAGGTGACCAGTGGCAACTATGCCAACCGAGATCCCCGCCAGCGTGGTCATTTCTGAGCTTCCTCCCCATAGGGTCACGGTCGAGCAGAATTCCGCACACCAGCTCCAATCCCAGCAAGGACTCTAAACGCTTCTGCCCCCTGCATCTTGGTACCGGAGTTGCAAGAAGAACATGACACAACCAAGTACCGAACAGAACAATGCTTTCCATACACAGAGAAGAGACAGAACAAGGTCAGCTTCAATAGTGGGCATGGGTCCCCAGGGCTGGTAGGTCTCTCCCAGTGGCCAATGCAAGGAAGTCGGCCTCTGGGCACCCTTCTGTGCCACGGCAGAAGACAACTCTCCTCTCCCCATGGAGGACAGATCATTAACAGTGGGGTTGGCCAAGCACCATATGACATGCATGCTTTGGACAAAAGAGTATCCGTCCTGCCTGAAACAGGGGAAGATATTCCCACACAAGGGGATAAGCCTGGCACGGGCCATAGAGGGTCCTTATCTCCCGGGAAGGCCTGAGAAGGCCTGTTCTTGCATGGCCAAGTGGGGCTGGAAAAACTGCACAGGAGACAGCCTTTTCCAGTGGTCACCTCTGGCCAGCCGCTTTGCCTGATGACAGCTCCTGTCACGGAGGCCTTCCTGACATAGCTGTGTCCTTCTAGAGCCCAGGACCCGCCCCATCCTCTCTCCTTCTTCATTACCCCTGGGTACTGAAGTTCCCTGGCGTCTGCCCTACTCCCTAACCATACCCCCAGAAACTGTCCTTTTATGAAAATCTCCTCAAGTTATCCTATTTCGTGCCAGAACCCTGCTGGTGAGAAACGAGTGAATAGATGCCAAGGGCTTAGAACATTTCCTGGCATAAACACTAAATATGTGTTAGCTCTTATTGGGTCATTTCATCAGGTTTTCATGAGAATTCAATGAGATCATTTTTATAAAGTGCTCAGTAGCCTGTCTGACACAGAGGAAGACCTCAAGTAATGATGGTACCAGGAGAGCATTTACTGCTCCCGTTTGGACAGAGGAGGGCGGATGTCCCTCCCTCTTGACAGAAGGGAATATTGGTAAGAGGGGCACACGCTGTCCTTACCTTTTCTCCTCTCTCCCATGGGGCGCAGCAATTATCTGCCTGGTCAGACCGGAAAAGGGGCATAGGGCAAGCTCCCCTGGGGCCATTTGGGGTCACTCTTTTCTTACCATCTGCCCACAGGAATTTCAGTTTCTTCCCCTGGTCCCAGGTGATACATCCTGCATGGGGGAGGCTGTGTCCATCCAGTTTCTCCACCTCTCCCTGCCTCCCTTAAAGACAGAAAGAGCAAAAGCCCCAATATGGCCGAGGGCCCAAGCCATAGCCTCTAATTTTTCTTTATCAGCAATAAAGCTAGTAATCAAGCTAACTACCTAGGTGGGTTTCTCCATAGACTCAGAGCTGAGAGTAGAAAAAGTGAGATTATTCGCTACCTTATCAATCTCAAACTGGAAGTTAATTTTGTCTCATGATTATTATTATGATTCTACTAGAAGGTAATTTGCAAGCAGGAAAGAATCAGCGTTCGTTGGTGGCTTTGTGGGGAAAAAGGCCACATGCGCCTACTTTGCAAAGCTCGTCCGACCTGGGCCTTCCATGCAGCACACTTCACAGTTCTTGGAGTTGGGGCTGAAGATGGTATGTGCTCAAACTTAACTTTCCCTAATATGGTCAACACTGTGGGGATTTGTCATCCTATCTGGCTACCTAACATATTTAAGGCATGTGCTATGTCCAAAGACGTCCCCATCTTGTGAGGCATGATGCAACGTAGAGGTTACTAGAGAGACCGGGTAATCACTTCCACTGCTATCAGAGTGCAGGCATGCAACATCGTCCCCACCAAATCCATGCTTAGCTTTGACCCAGGTACAGACCCCACAGAGGGTCTATTCTAGGAAAGGTGGTGGCAGCTACCTCCAATTTTCAGAAGCAGTCACCGTGACAGATACTGTGTTAATAGTGGCCTGTCCCCAGCATTACCCTGTCAGATGTTGGCAGTGCAGGGGGCAATGTCTATGACCACTGGGGCTGGCTGGGGGGGGGGGGTCCCCTCCTGACAAGTTCTACAACAGAATTCTGTTTCTGCACCTATAGTCTCAAAGTCTGGCCTTCCTGAAGGTTCTGTGTTTACTGAATAACCTTCAATAATTTCCATTTCTGCATAAAAGAACCAGAACTTGGTCTGAAGTGTCTGAAGCTAAAAACTCTGACTAATACAGCCATTGAAATGACAGCCCTTTGGACCATGAACAATGTGAGGGCAGAAGCCAAGTTTGTCTTCATCACCACTATTCTACTAAGAGTTTCTTTTGGCTTTTGAGTCCATGTTATGCTCAGAGACTGTATCAGTCAAGAATCCTTCAGTTGCAAGGGACAGAAATCCAAATCAAACTAATTAAGCCAAAAACCAAAACCCAAAGCAAAAAACAGGGACTAAGTCTCATAATTGTAAAGTCCTGGGTTAGTGTTTGCTTCAGGGACAGCTGGACCCAAGAGTTCAAATAAAGCTACAATACACATTTAATTTACCTTCTTAGTTCTGTTTTGTTCTCTCTTGGCTTCATTCTCAGGTCATCTTTCTTACCACCTGGTGATAAAACTGGCTGCCATTAGTATCTCTAGGTTTCCATGAGTCCCATGGTCATTCCAAAAAGAAAAGAAAGAAGGAAAAGAATACAAGTCACTCTACCCCAACATGCACACTTAACCACCCACATGGTACTGCTGGGCTCTGTTTTGGAGTGAACCCAGGACCAATCATTGGGTCCAGGAGAAAAAGAAATCCAACCAGTTAGGGTGGGTGAAGAGCTCATTCCTCCTTCAGGGTAGAAGGTGACGCCCGCCTGGAGCCACCTTGCATTGGGAGTGGTTGATCCCCACAGAAAGTGGTGCAGGACCAACAAAAAGAGCAGATTTGTATTATAGAGCTTTCAGTGACAGAATATTATTCAACAAAAGCTACTAGAATGGAAACTAAACGGGCTCGTCTAAGACTGATACATTTCTCTGTGTCCCTCTCTCTGTCTCTCTCCCTCCCTCCCTTTCATTGTCCCCTCCCCCCATGCACATCTCACATATGCATACAAGGCAGCGATTTCAAACAGTCCCTGTGCCACTAACAGAGGAAAAGGACCGTGAGGATCAATCCCAGAATTGCTCAGAGGACAGAGCTAAAGTCTCTTGTTACATCAAGAGGAAAAGAAAAATCATGAGCTGAAGCATAAACTTCCAAATTGTAAGGACCATGATTGCTGGGCAGCGAAAACCTCATCATTCTCAACTAGACCATAATCTTCAGGAAGCTTTCAATAAATAACCTGCTACTTTGACATGAATAAAGTTGAGAAGAAGTGAGCTGTGCTGCGACAGTAAAGGCTGAAAGAGAAAAACAAAAGTTGTTTCTGATGTCCCTTGGTGTCGCTCTCTTATCCAGACACTGAAATTGAAGAACCACAATGAGCCAAGTATCATATTCTCAAAAAATCTGCCAGACATTCCTGCCATTTCAGCTTTATTGAATTACTATGGAGTGCAAGCTTAGAAATATAAATCAAGGGGAAGCAGGAAGTGCGTTTATTTCATTAACCCATCTAGCCTTCATCTGAGGCCTGCCGGTGCCTCTGTTGTAAACAGCCTTGCAACCTCACCCTGCAAATACGTTGCATTTTGTTTTCCAACGGCAGCAAACCAATGATAGGCTATCGCTTTGTTCCTGCTCTCCTCAGAAGCGTTTTCTGCCCAATTTAGTTGCCCAGATGGAGCGCAGAGCTTTAAGATGAGAACATCTCTGTGTCCTTTTGTTTGTCATTTCTTGGTCTCCCAGGCGCTCGTTGGCCAGACTTGCTTTTCACATCCATTCCAACCGACCAGCCACAAAGGGGAAGAACTGGTTCCCAAGATGGGCCACAAACATCTGGAGGACACGCATGAGCCCAGATGACCTTTGGCACAAAACGTAGTGCTGTGTAGAGGGGTTGCACATGCAAAATGCTTAATAGATGGCAGGGGTAATGAAGGCAGAGATTTTTTGGTCAAAGCAAGCAACTTTGCATTTTCAGATGACAGAGCAGACTTGGGACGGGAATCCCCGTAGTCAGATTGACTGAGTTCAGGTTCAGACCATGCACTTACCAGCTGCATGACTTGAGCCCGTGACTTCCCTTCTCCAAGCTTCCATCTTTTCTGCGGTGTTGATGTTTACTTCCAGGGACTATCGAGAGACAGGACAAAATGAGCTTGGGGGGGACCCGTAACCTACAAGATGTCACTCACCTTGGTTGTCATTATGACACCCAGACCGAAGAGGGCAAGAGCCAGATCCTTAGACGGCTCAGCTTGAGGCAAAATTTCAGTCTCTCTTGCCACCTTTCTTGTGAGAATTCCCTTGCCTTCGCCTTCTGTCCCAAGGATTCCCAAGGGGTCTGTGCTGTTCTCCATTCTTACTCCCAGTTAGCACTTAATAAATCTTTCCTGAAACATTAATGGCTGGCTAAGGTTCAGCTGACAATAGCTTAATGTGTGATATCCTCCCAGGGATCCTGGTGCTTATTTTAATATGGGAAGAGGCCTTAACTTCCCTCCTAACCACTCAGAAGTTCCACCAGAATCCAGGGAGAGACAAACCTACAATGTCACCATCTGGGCCCTTTCCACATGCTCACGTTAAAGGTTTGGGGGAGTGAGCAAGGAGAGGGGGAAAGACAGTGAAAGAAGATCTTTAGGAGTTCCCTCTCCCTTCCCCTCTCAAAGAGAAGCCTAGTGCCCGGAACACAGTAGGTGTTCCATAAATAATCTTGAATGGATGAATCAATGATAGAATTGGTAAACGAGTCAACAAATAAATGAAGAGCTGTCCCACGCTTTCTTCACTCACTCACCGGGGAAGAAAATAAATGAAAGCTCACTTTGGCAATGGCACCTCTGAGAAGCAGCCCAACTATAATAGCAAACTCCCTGGCTAACCCTTTTTACTGAAATTACCAGCAAGCAAAATAACCAATTTGCTTTTCACTGATAGAATTTTTACTTGACTTCTTTCTGGAATGTGATATTTTAAAAAGAGAGAGAGAGAGAGAGAGAGGTTGGGGGGAGAACAGGATCTTGATAAGAGTGAAAAACATAGGGGGCCCCTGGGTGGCTCAGTTGATTAAGTGTTCAACTTCAACTCAGGTCACAATCTCACAGTTCATGAGTTCGAGCCATGGGGCCCTGTGCTGACAGCTGAGAGCCTGGAGACTGCTTCGGATTCTGTGTCTCCTTCTCTCTTTGCCCCTCCCTCACTCACAGTCTGTCTCTCTCAAAAATAAATAAATATTAAAGAAAAAAAAAGAGTGAAAAACATAGGCTTTGACGTTTGTCATATCTGAGTTTAAGACCCAGTTCTGCCATCGCCTATCTCTGTGATTGGGCAAATGGCTTAATTTCAACTTTTCTTCTATCTATGAAGGAGAAACTCCTATGAAATACCTCCTAACCCCATTGTAAAAACAAAATACAAGACAGAACAGATTATATTAAACAATTGTGCTCAGACATCAGGCAACAAGCAATGTAGAACTATGATCCCCAGTAGAAAAGAAAACACAAGGTAAACCCTCCAATTATACCAGCTTAACCTGGGGGAAATTTCTATGATAAATCTCTTCCCCAGAAGGAGGAACCCAAACAGAGATCATGAAGGCCATGGGCAGCTAGATTGTAGGGCACAGAGTACTGGAAAGGAGGGCACTATACAATCAAAGAGCTCCAGAAATCTGCATGGGGATACTGAGACTTTAGATAAATACTGATCCGTGCATGTGTAGGGAGAAAGCCCATGAAGCTGGGCAAAGGAAAATAACAGGAAGAAGAAGAAGAAGAAGAAGAAGAATCATCACTGGGAAGCTACAAGCTAAACAGTTCTCAGAGTTCACCCAGGGCTGGAAATATTCATGTTTCCACCAGCCAGAGTACAGAGACATTGCTGAATGCATATGTATACCAAATGGAACTTATATGGATGAAAAACACAAAATCTGAAATACAATTTCACTGGGTGGAATTAAAAGCAAATTAAACACTATCAAAGAAAAGATCAGTGAATTTGAAGACACACCAAAAAAATCCAAAACAAAGCACAGAGAGAAAAAAAGATTGAAAAATGTCAACAGCCTCATTGTCAGAAATGTCGACAATATCAAGTGGCATAACATGTATGTAACTGGAGTTCTAGAAGGAGAGGAAGAAGAGGAATAAATATTAAAAGTACTTGAATACATAATGGAAATTTTAAAAATCCAACTTTTGGGGACACCTGGGTGGCTTAGTTGGTTAAGCATCCAACTTCAGCTCAGGTCATGATCTCGTGGTTTGTGGGTTTGAGCCTCACATGGGGCTCTGGGCTGATGGCTCAGACCCTGGAGCCTGTTTTGGATTCTGTGTCTCCTCTCTCTCTCTCTGCCCCTCCCCTACTCTCACTCTGTCTCTGTCTCTCTCAGAAGTAAAAATGGAACATTAAAAAAAGTTTTAAATACAAGTTTTGATGAAATCTATAAACTTATAGACATAAGATCAATGAACCCAAAGAAGGCTAAACACACACACACACACACATACACAAAGTATCAAGAGAAATCATAATCAAATTGCCAAAGGAAAAAATAATAAATAAAAAATATTAGGTGTTGCACAGAAAAGAAAAATGTCACAGAGAAGAGAGAGAAAAATGATCACAGACTTCTAATCAGAAGGTATGCAAACTAGAAGATAATGGAGTGATAACTTTGAGGAACAAGAGACAAAAATGATCACCTAAAATATTATAACCAGAAAAAATATCTTTGCAAAATAAAGTTGAAACAAAGATTTTTATTTCAAAGAAAGAAAACCTGAGAGAAGTAGTCTCCAGCTGACCTTTACTAGAAGAAATGTTGATGAAAGTTCTCCATGAAGAAGTATGATACCAACGGGCAGCTTGGAACACAGAGGATAGAAAACACAGCAAACATAAAGTTATGTGTAAATATGAAAGATATTGTCTGACTTTTAATTTTTAAGGTAATTCTATTTATTTGTTTCTTCATTTAAAAGGTCATTTTAAGGTCATTTAAAAGAAAACCAGTAATAATGCATAGCCGTCTCAACAAATTGCTCTCCAACAACTGAAGATCTGTATGTAAAAAAAATGAAACTCGACCCTTTCCCACACGGTAAACAAAAGTTTACCTCAAAATGGAGCATACACCTAAGTGTAAAAAATTCAATGTAAAGCTACTAGAAGAAAACAGAGAAAACATCTGCAACACTGGTGTAGGCAAAAATTTCTTTGGACACGAAAAGCACAAACCATTGAGTATTTTATGAAAAGGATTCTGGCAAGATTCAAAACATCTGCTTTTCAAATCACTCTGTTAAGAAATACAAAGGCAAACAAACAGAATGGGAAAAATATCTGCAAACATATATCTCATAAAAGCCTGTGTCTAGATATATAAAGAACTCCTACAACTCAATAATATGAATATTACCAACCAAATTTCTAAAACTGGCAAAATTTTGGAGAGATACTTTACAAAGGAAGATACTCAGCCCAAAAGCACATGAAAAGGTGCTCAATATCATTAATCATCAGGAAAATTCACCTTAAAACTATAATGAGATACTACATACCCACTAAAGTAACTAAAATTAAAAAGACTGACAACATCAAGCGCTGGAATAGATATGGAGCAGCTGGAACTCGCCTATGTTTTCGGAAATACTGTCACACGGTACAACCACTATAGAAAACTCTGCGGTTCTTTTAAAGTTAAGCATACATGTACCATAAAATCCAGCAATTCCACTCCTAGGTATTTACCCAAGAAAATGCTAACATATGTCCCAATAAGGATTTTTACGCAAATGTCGAGAGAAGCTTTGTTCGTAATAACAAGTGGTGGTATGTTCATACAATGGAATACCACATAGCGATAAACAGGAATGAACTACAGGGGGCGCCTGGGTGGCTCATTCGTTAGGCATCTGGCTGTGGCTCAGGTCATGATTTTATGGTTCATGAGTTCATGCCCCGGATCGGGCTTCCTGCTGTCAGCACAGAGCCCACTTCGGATCCTCTCTCTTTCTCTCTCTCTCTGCTCCTTCCCTGTTCACTCTCTCAAAAATAATAAATAAAAAAAAATTTTTAAAGGAATGAACTACGGCTACTTGCAACCACATGGATGGATCTCAAAAGCGTTGGGCTGAATGAAAGAAGCTGGACACAAATGAGTACATGCTGAAAACTTTCATTTATATGAGATGGTGTCAGAAGGCAGATTGGGAGTTTGCCTAAGACCAAAGGTGTGGAGCGTAGACAAACTGGGAAGAAGCATTAGAAAGACTTGCGGGTGGTGAAAATGTTCTCTATCCTCACTCTGGAGGTGATCACGTGCACATACTCATTTTTCAAAACCTCCTCAAAACTAAACTCACGTATGTTTTATTGTATGTGAATTGTACCTCGATAAAGCTTATTTTTAAAAAGACACCCCCTTTATAATGGTACAGATAATGGAATAATAGCAGCCTCTAGCATTCTAGGTCGTAGTGATGAGGAGAGATGAGATGTGAGCACCGCGCCATGTGTCACTTCCAGTGGAAACGTAAAGAGCCAGGACGCATTTCCGCACCCTCCCTTTCCAGTGGGGCACTGGACACAGAAGAAGCACATGTCAAGATGCTCTCTCATTAGCTCCAACAGCCTCAAGGGCAGCAGCATCCCACGATTCTGGATCCCAAAAGGATCTGAGCATGTGATTATGAGTTGTTTCTCTGAAAAGGGGAGCTGATGTTTCCCAAGCCTCCACGAGTCTTTACTTTATCACCATGGTGCCCAGATTTACATGTTTATGAGAAGCCAGTCTAAGCAGCTTCCCCTGCCAGGAACCATCTGTAACCCACAGGGACTGAACCCACAACCATGGCCTCTTAGGAGCTGACCAGCAGGCCTGGTTCAGAGGTCTGCATCTGGCTTTCTGCTCTGCACACATCCTTTTGTCTGGGCTCCAAAGCCTAATGGTTGAAGCTTCTGGAATGCCCCAGGCACTGCCGCATCAGATGTTTTTCAGCCTCAGCGATTCACAAATTTCTATTTGAAGTACTTTCTCAGGATAGCTATATTATTGGAGCCCCTTTTCTCCAGCTGCCTCCAAAATGAGCTGTTCCCCACCCTCAGTTTCTCCTGACAGGGAGGTGTTCCTCTGGAAGTCTGATTTGAGGCCATGCCTGGATTGTCACCTTGCCCTAGGTTTTGAAAACACGGTGATGTTCTGTTTTTTGTGATGGAAGTTTTCGCAATGCCTGATGCCAAGCAGGTCTGTGCAGCCAGCCTGGCATCCTGTGTTTCCATGCGACTCCAAAGCAGTTGCTTTGAGCTTTCAGCCCTCCGATAGTGGGCTCCCCTGAGATGACACATCAGCACAGGAGAGAGTTTATACAGCACTGTTGGGTGTGTGTGAATACACATCTTTGGACAGAAGAAATCTAGCCACTGAAGGCCTACTACTGAGTTTGGAGCCACAGCATGTGCTCAGAATAGAGAAAGACTCATTCTCCATCCCGTTCCACTCAAGAGGAGTTAAGACACCTGAATCCACTCTATTAATTTTATCTACTGAGATGAAATCTTCTAGACCCTGGCACCATATTGTTCGGAGAGTGCATTGATTTGGGCCCGTGTCTTCATTCCCGATTGTGTCCATTTAGCTCCTGCAGGAAAATGCCATTTACATGGACAAGGAGAGTGACAAGAAGGGCCTTATGATCAAGGAGTTTGGCTTAAGGAAGGATCATCCCAGGGGCACAACACAGCAGTTAAGAGCTTGGGCTCAGAAGCTAGTCAGCCAGCTTGAATCTAGCTCCACATTTAATAGTTGGGTAACTCAGGCAAGATGCTGCACGTCTCCAACACCGTTTCCTCATCTTTAAAAATGGAGATCAGGAAACATTGAAACATTAAAGGAGCATTAAAAGGGATGATGTATGTAAAGGGTAAGCACACTGCCTGCAGCACAGTAAGCACTCAGTTAATATCAACAGAAATGACTTTTCTTTGTGCTGGACCTCCCTGTGGAGAGCAGACATAAGCTGTGGAAGAGCCGTTGTTATGTGCCCATCTGACTCCATTTTATTTTCCACTTTTTAAGTGTTATAGGCTCAAAGACTACCCGGGAAATTAGGTTGGAGTCAGGTGACTGAGTTGTGGCCAACGGGAGGAGGGTACACGTGATGTATACACATTCAGGCCTGACCCTTACAAGGTCCTCACTTGTGGTCTCTCTATCCCTCATTTGCATATCTAGAAATGGAGGACCCCAAGATGGCGGACCCACAGGATGGAGGAAGCTCAGATCCCTGAGCGCCTGTGTGGAGAAGACATGACAAAGAGAGCTGCCCCACATGTTTTGGACTTGGAGACAGTAAGAAATAATCGTTGATCATATTGAGCCACTGACATTTCGGGACTTGTTACTTTAGCATAACACAGCCTATCCCGACTGATTCACAAATGGAAACCAGCACAGGGGCTGGATGGGGAAAAACTAGCGGGTCGTGGCGCAACGCACATTCCCAGTCAGGTGGAGACGAGCACCATAAATTTTCCTTCACTAGGAAAATAATTGTCATGATTTAAAAACATTGCCAATTCCCCCCCCCCCCCCCCCCCCCGCCAATTTCCCACTGGAACTAGACGGTTGTGACAGCACGGGGCAGGTTTTGTGACATGAAACCCTTCGTCTGAACTTTCTGGTCTTCATACAGCACTACTGTTGCTCTGCTTCCATGCCCCAAGCTTTGCAGGAGTCTGCGGATTAAAAACATCTTCTCCATAAACTTCAATAAATTGGCAGTGATTTTTCTGCAGTGGAAACATATTCTTATTTAAAATTGCACGTCATGGCATGTATCTCATCTGGGGACCACCTGTCAAAGGAGGCAGCCATTTGTAATTAAGGGTACACAGAGTCCTAAATGATCATAGCCAGTCCATGTTAGAACCTGACCACATATGTTTAGCAAAACCCCAGACTCCCGGGACCAGGATTGTCCTATGCCAATGGGCCAGAAATTAACCCTGTAAAGCTCTGATTTGAAGACCCCAGGGCCTTTGCATATACTATTCCCTTTGTCTAGAATGCTCCCTCTTCATAGAACTAGTTCTTCTTCCAATCTCTTACCAAATGTCACCTCTTCAGAGATAACTTCCCTGACTATTCTTTCTATAAAAGGTACCCCCTCCCTTAATTCTCTATCTCTGTACCCTATCCATATCCTTCATAGTAATTATTACAATCTATAATTTGGGTGGGTTATTTGTTTACTTGTTTATTATTCATTTTCTCACTCCAGTCCAGTTTGAAGGAACTGGGCCAGTAGTCTCTTCTGGAACCCAGAACTGAGACTACCTGCAAGGTATGGGGTAAGTCATAAAATCAGGGAGAAAGCAAGGTTACAAAAGGAGGAGAAGAAGAAAGCTGGTGTGCAAAGAAGGGCAGAATAAAAGGGCCTGGAGTTCTCTTGGCTCCTACTGCTCCAGTGCTGGTTCCAGCTGCATTTCCTTCTCCAAAAACTTCAAATAAATTCCCCTTTTGTGTTTCAGCTAGCTTGGGTGGGTTTCTGCTACTTACACCCAGTCTGTCACTTAATTAACTCAGAGGAAAACAAGCAAATAAAGAAGCAAGGTCCCAGTTCAGTTCAGTTCATTGCAATTTATTTAATTTAAAAAATAAAAACGGAAACAAAACAAAACGAAAAATGAAAAACAAAACAAAAATCAGTTTCCAATGAAAATACACACACTTTGGGTGGTTATCCAGCTTTTTCCCCCTGTAGGCTGTTCTGGGCTCAAACCAATCAAATGAATGAAAACCAATTTTGACCGGAGCCATAAAGCATGTTGCACCAATTAAATTACACCAATATATTATTATAATACCTTTGAAATGCCTTTCAGACCAATAAATAAAAAAAGACAAATTCAAATAAAAAAGTCAACTTTTTATTACCAAAAAAAAAATAGAAATTAAATAAAAGTCACAACACGGATTTAAAAAAAAAATGTGCAGTCAAGTTTCTCTCTCTTTTTTTTTTTTTTTTTTTTCTTCTTCTTCTAGGAATGATACCATGCCAGTAAATCCCTACAAAACATTTCCAGTTTGGCAATAAGCAGTCAGTCGATCATTCACATTTGTACTCAAGACAGCAGGCCAAAGCAACACTCACCTGAATTCCCCACCCCCCGCAAAGGGCTCCCCATCATCTGAAGAAGCAGCACCTTATAACAGGGATGGAAAGTCAGAGAGCACTTAGCATTTTCATCTCGCCTAGGGTCTTGAAGCACTTCCTGAAAACTGATCATGCCTTAAAATTTACCTGTAAAAAGAAGTAGAATTCTACTCCTTTGGCAGATGTGTAAACTAAGACACCGAGAGGCCCACAGAGGCAGGGAAAGGACCAGGACAGCTGACATGGATTCTCCTGCTTGGTCCACCAGGTCATGAAAGTGTCTCTCACCTGTTAATTCCATGGAAATGAATCGAGCATGACTTCCTTGGTTGGGGATTGACTGGTAGGGATGATAGGACTTAATCAGGAAGCAGGGGAGCTGCTTGTCAAGAGCTCTTCTCTCTATTCCAAGGTTTTCCTTGAAAGGACACAGTCAACATGGCATCTAGAATCACAGGATGTTAGCAGAATGTCGGAACCAGGCAGGGCCTGAGAGACTGGCTAATCCACCCCTCCAGCCCTCGCTGAAGGGAGAATTTAGCCCTCAAAACACTGCAGGTGCCTAAGGCCATCAATTGGTTAGCAGCACACCAGGACTCAGCTCGGAACCTCCACCTCTGGGTGGAGGCTGTCTTTGCCACAACCCACTGTTGGTGTTTATTGACAAAAGAGAACATGCAGGTGTGGGGCTTTGGGGGGAGGGGGAGAAGCAGAGTGATTTTCCTTAATAGTGTCATTTTAGAAGGATGGAAAATATTAAACAAATGCAATCACTTGGCAAAAGGAAAAAACACATCAACCAGTAGGTAGGCGCTATACCTTCGTAGGTGTTATACCTTAAGTCATACTGACAGCCACCAACTAGGCTGGCCGAGCTGCCACGCGTGACGGACCAGCAGTGTGGCAGTATAGGCTGTTCAGAAAAGGTTGCATGAAACGAGACATGGAGTGGGGAGCTCACAGGCTGCAGGATGCCCTCCATGCACCCACACATCCCCCACACACAATTAGCTATCTACAGATTTTTTTCCCTTTGAACCTATACTGGAGTTCAGGAAGGAGGCGGCATTGAAGGAAAGAAAATCGAGAAGCTTCCCGTAATGCACCGCTCAGTTCAACCTGAAGGCACGCACAAGCCACAACCCCAGAGCTAGCGACAGGGGGCAACTGGAGCCATCTCCTCAAGAAAAGGGCACTTTCATTCCAATGACTGTTCTCAGTGCCTTAAGGTGAATTCTTTCTCATCTCTTTATGAACTACTGTCTATTGGTTTTCCCAAAAATACCCCCAAGACTAGTCCTCCTTATATATCTATGCGGCTACCAGAGGTTGGCCATCTTGAATCAAAGGGTTCAATTTTCCCAGGCCAGTAGGATCTGAAGTCATCCCAAATTCCCCAAAGAAACCACTAATTCCATACCCAGTATCTGAAGATGTCCCACTGTGAGACTGACATCTTACCACCGGCAGTCTGGGGGTCGAGAAGTTAAATACTTAGTTATATTACTTTTTAACCGAAGAGTCCTGCTACACCTCTTTCCTACCTCCTCCAGAACCATCTGGATGGCTCCTTGGGAAATGTTCCCTCTCCTGTACGCTTTCTCCCAACCCACTCTGCTCTTTCAA
This sequence comes from Panthera uncia, assembly GCF_023721935.1. Lineage (NCBI taxonomy): Eukaryota > Metazoa > Chordata > Mammalia > Carnivora > Felidae > Panthera > Panthera uncia. The sequence continues at coordinate 122,587,138 of NC_064809.1, forward strand.
CACCTTATTCATTTGAATGGATTCAGCTTTCTTTTCCCCCAAAGCCTAAGAGTTCAAACCCATGACAGAATACTTAGATATGGGCGGGGGGGGGGGGGGGGTTGGTGAGGGAGTACCTTCTGCCTAACTTTCCTTTTCTCATCCAAATATCCCACACCAAACACGAACTCCCTGGAAGCAAACTCACCTGCCTCTGTGGATTCCACACTCGGTGGATGGGAACCCATCTGCTATTAGCAAACAGGGTAAATGGTTGAGCCCGTGACTCCTATGGCAACATCACATCCAATTCGTGCAGGTGAGAACCCCAGAGGCAGCATTCCAGTTAACAGTGAGATGTTAAAGAAAGCGACAAGTTGCCCCCTTGCTGGTGAGGATCAATTTCCATTCATCTGCCCAAAGACCACAGAGGGTCCCGAGCTCAGTTACACACCATGGTTTGACCTCTGATGCCACCAACTTTTTCCCTGTCCATCCTCGGAAGGCTGTGCTGAAGAGCAAGGCAGACATCAGGAAAGAAGTAGCAGACGGCAAAAAAAGCCCCCAAATCACCACGGGCTGACTCTTTCTTCTAAGTCCTTAGCAGTGTTCAGAGCATTCTCCTCTGACCGAAGCCCTGTCTTCCATTCCAGGCAGACTAGCAAATTAACAAAGGTCACACTAGCGGCATGAAGGACAAACACAGAGCCCACAGGATGCCTTGACCCAACACTCCCAGGGCTGAGCTGGGTCCAGGATGGCGACTACGTGGCGTGGGCACTACCACCCTCTCTTTCCAATCCCGTGGCACCACTGCGGTTCAATCACGACACTCCTTCCCATTGTGCCTAGGCGACTCGAACCAGCACCCCCGGCAGCCACTATCAACAGATCACTGACTCAAGTTCAGGTTGCTGAAATCTACTTGCCGACCCCATGCAGTCAGACCAAGCCTGCCAATGTGAGGAGGAGAGAAGCAAGCTCTGAGCTCACCCCAAGCAGACGGCCCCAGGCTCTCTTGCCCCTCCTCCAGAAGCATTTGGATGATGTTTAGGGAGATGCCCCCGCTCCCATATGCTTCCTCCCCACCCTCTTAGCGCTGGCCACCACCACCTCCCCCGGACAGCCGGTCCTCCGAGAGGTGCCTCAAAGTAAATGCCAATTCGGACCCAAATTCTGACTGGCAGCTGGCAGGACTGGCAGAGAACCCACTTCTCCCTTTCAGGTGCTGGCGCAAGGCTGAGGACTTGGCCAAGCAAGATGGTACCAATCCTTTTTCAGTCTATCATCGTGGCCAGCAAAGAGGTAACCAGCTCACAAGCACAAGTCATTGTTCCCACTCCTCCCCCAAAACCCACCCACAACCCACCCCCTGCACCCTGGGGAGCTAGTTAAGCTTGTTGCAGATCTCCAGCGCTTTCTTGTAGACCTGAGTCACATCGTCCATGTCCACGAGGAGGGAGAAGCTGCTGTCTCCCAGCCGGTTCCGGTACCGCTTCAGGTACTGGGGCCGCGGCCGGTTCTGGAGCCCCTCAAAGTCCTGGATCTGGGGGAAGTTTTCAGCAGAGACGCAGCTGCGGATGCGCTGGCGGGCAGGGCGATTCTCCTGCAAGTCCAGCAAGTCGAAGGAGTCGCTGGACAGGACGCTGTCGTCACTGATGACGCTGGAGGGCCGGCTGTAGCTCCGGGAGAGGCCTTCGGCGGGGACGCCGGGCTCCAGCAAGGATTCCAGTGTGGGCATTTCGGGGCTGACGAGGGCCGGGTCCATGGTCCCTGCTGAGTACTTGCTGCTGTGTTTCAAGATGCCCTTCCTGCGGCAGGAGAGGCTGTGGGAAGTGCCCCTGGCTGGGTCTGGGGGGCTGGGGGATGGGATGCTGCTGCCCAGCCCATCGTTACTGTCCAACAGCTCGGAAGATTCGCTGCGCTCTGGGGAGGAATAGTACCCCGATTCTCTCTGCTGGGTCTTCTTCAAGATGCCCTTCTTGGGCATCGTGGCCGACTGCTTGGGGCTGAGTTTACCCGGCACCTCTGCCTCGGGGGAGCTTGGGAGGGGCACACCAGTCCGACACAAGTCCTGCTCCATCTTGAAAGCAGAGGGCAAGGCAGGGCTGACCACGCCTTCGATGAAGCCCGTGCTGTGGGAGCGATGTTCGCTGTTGCTCCGCTTCTTCAGGATCCCTTTGGGCCTCTTGGAGCTCAGCTTGGATGGGCTTTCGGGCACCGAGTCCTGGCCAGACTGGGCAAAGTCATTCTCTTTCTTGGACTTTTTCAGCGACCGCTGCCGCTCCAGCATGACTTCTGAGGCCCCGGGTTTGGCCAGGCCCTTCATTTTGGCTTCAGCCTCGGCCTGCAGCCCCGTGGAACGGTGATGCCAGTCGATAATGCGAGCCAAGAGCGGTGACTCGGAGTTGTGCAGTGCGTCACAGTCACAGACGCTGCTCTTGTAGCCCCAGTTCACCCACCAGTGGTTGGCGATGTCCTCAATGGTGGCCCGGCGATCGGGGTTCACCATCAGCATCCACCGAATGAGTCCTCGAGCGTCTGTGGGACAAGAGAAGAAGAATGATACGTCGCACGGAAGCCTTTGGCCTTGACGGGGCCACCACTGTAGGGGTAAGGAGACCCTACTAGGGAATGGGAGCCAATGTCTTCCAGACAGTACATCAAAAGCATCATCAGGACGCAGAACCACAGGCCAGTGCATTGTCACATCTTAGCACGTTTTTCCATAGAAATAAAGGAATGTCCTAGAACTACCAAGCTCTCCATCAGCTCAGATCTTCATTAAATGGGGAAGTCCAGGTAACCAGAACAGATTCCAGACCCGACCCCAAGCAGGCCCCATCATTCCTTCGGTGGCTATCGTTTTACCAAAAGGGAAAACAGGTGGAGGTTACCGAGGCTTTTCTTTCGACCTCCAAGGTAGGCTCGTGGAAACACACCATGCTCAAGGTCATGGGGAAAGTGTGTCAGCATGAAAAGGAAACTGAGGGCTGAGATGGTGAGAAAAAGGCTCCTCATCAGAGAAGGAAAGACAGAGAAGGGTGGAGAGGGGCTCACATCTGGCATACCTGGGCAGGGAGAGGGGCCATCCCCAAGGCTGGCCTGACCCCGGGCCTTGGCCAGGTTCTGAGACCCACACCCTGTGAGCTCACCTCTTCTCCCTCTCTGACATAAGCTGACGCCTACTGAGCTGTCAGATCCGAGAGCTCATCTAGATCTGCTATCTGCTTATAGCCTGGCTGAGATATACCATGTGCAAATCTCTGCTGCCAGAGGATTAGGGGAAAGGCCCAAAGGGATGTTGAGGAGGCCACAGGAACCAACTGACTCTCACAGCTTATAAATTGACTTTTCAGATCAAACTGTGCTTCCCCCAATGGGAGTTGAATTAGATCCTGGGAAGGATCTAAACTTCCCAGGCCCCACCTCCCCCTCAGCAGCTTGTGTAGGCTAATGAGTAGCTGGTGGGGGCCAGGCAATGAGACCAGGGGTGAGCTACACCCCTGAAAAGTAACAGGATGATCGTTCCCTTCAGACATTCAGGAAATATCTTCTAAATTCCTGCAATGTGCCAGGAACTGTGTTTGTGTGTTGGTTAGCCGATGAGGCAAATAAGACCACCGCGAGGGTCACCTGGAAATTTCTTAAAAAAAAAAAAACAAAATAAAACAAAAAACACCAGGCTGGCCTATTTAAATAAATAAATAAATAAATAAGCATCTACATATATACATATATGTATAACACAGTAGTCAAGAGTCAACCCTCATTCTTCACCTTCTCCTGCTCACTAAAATGGATTTGTAACCCCAAAACCAATACCTGGCCACTCTCCCTGTCATTTGTATACATTTGCAAAGTGGCAAAAATTTGAGTCACCCCCAGCCTGTATGTGTGTTCCCAGCTGAGTTCGAAGGAGGTGATGACGCCCTGCCTTCTTCTTACCCTCATACTGTAAAAATGTGTACTTTTTACAGCCTGTAATAGTCCATTTTTTTCCATATTTTTGTCCTTGTTTTTTGGTGATTTCACCGTGTAAAATGCTCCCCCCCCCCCACCATAGTGCTAAAGCACTGTCTATGGTTCTTAAGTTCGAGAAGGCTGTGACACACCTTATGGAGAAAATACGTGTGTTAGATAGGCTTCATTCAGATAGGAGTCATAGCGCTGTTGGCTATGAGTTTGATGTTAATGAGCCAATAAGATATTTCAAATGAGGTGTCTTTAAACAGAAATATACATAAAACAAGATCATATGCTGATCAGTTGACAAAAATATTGTGACCAGAGATTGAACCCTGTATTTCCTCTCAGAGTCGTGCTTCAGTATTCACTACCTCAGTGCTCAGAGCGACTTTGTAGAATGTAACTACTGGGAAGAATGAGAATCCATTGTGTGTGTGTGTGTGTGTGTGTGTGTGTGTAGCATGTCTATCTATGAAGGTCTGTGTTAACTACATTTCAAAGATGTGCACAGACTTTCCATCCACACATGACCTTCTCCTATCAAGGGATGAAGCTTATGACCTTGGCTGCTTTGACCCACAGAACATGGCAGAAGTGACATTATCTGGCTTCCCGGTGCTGACATGAAAAAGGCCTGGAAGCTTCTTCTTTCTCTGTCTTAAGAGCCCTGAGCTGTCATGTTAGAAGTCTAGGCTTCCTCCTGGAGAGAGAGGCCTGGGGAGGGACTTCGTGGAGGGGAGCCCACGCGGAAGGGCAGTGAGCAGGGGTCATACAACCAGACCCAGCCAGGTGGCCATCTGAATACAACTGTAGGAGAAACCCAAGCACGGCCAGGAGAGCTCTAGCCAACCCAGGGAATCGAGAGATACGGTACCTAGTTGTTGTTTAAGCCACTGAATTTTTTTTTTATTGATTACTGAATATTTTATTTTGTGATTCAATTTTATTTTGATATGAGAAGAAAAATCAGGAATTGAATTAGATTTGTTATCCAAAGTAGTAAAACAGATCAGAAAAACTTCATGAAAGAAGAACCATTCAGAATCCTTCATGACCCAGCTCGTCTATTTTCATCCTAAACATACAAAGAAAAGAGCTAATTCAGAAACCACTAACTAGCTGGATGCGTTTTGATAATTGTTCGTGAGTAAGAATATTAGAGACCCAGCTCCTTCTAAACCCTTACGTAGCTACTATTTCTCGAGGTGTGTATAGTTCTTCTCTCACTTCTGATCGGTAACTATAATTCATGAGAGAACGCCTTATTCTGTAAGAGTAAATGTCCCCTGCTTTTGTATATTCAGCTCAGCTGAATTTGTTAGTGCTGTCTCTTACAGGACAACTGGTTAGGGAAAAATTTAAAAACTGGATATATTTAAGGCGTATAACATGATTGGTATACATACACATAATTAAATGATTACTACAGTCAAACCAATTAATTCATCTCCTGACATAGTTAAACTGTGTGTGTGTGTGTGTGTGTGTGTGTGTGTGTGATGAGAGCATCTGAAATCTATTATCTTAGCAAATTTCCAGTATAAGAAAGAAAGAAAGAAAGAAAGAAAGAAAGAAAGAAAGAAAGAAAATAAACCACCAATTTACTTGGAGTGGTGGGAGGAGGGGTAGAGTTGCTATAGCAATAAATGATGCAATAAATGATGCCAAGCGCCATACCACATGCCCCTGGGGCACAGCAGTGAAAAAGAGCGGTTGCCACCCTCCTGGCACTGAGTCTAGTTGAAGGTGGTTTATATGACTGCATGGGCTAGAAAGGACTTCATAGGATATCTCTTCCAAAATTAAAAAAAAAAAATTAATGTTTACTCATTTTTGAGAGAGAGAGAGAGACAGTGAGCATGAGTTGGGGAGGGACAGAGAGAGACAGACACAGAATCCAAAAGCAGTCTCCAGGCTCCGGGCTGTGAGTACAGAGTCCGATGCAGGGCTCGACCTCATGAGCCATGAGATCATGACCTGAGCCGAAGTCAGACGTTTCACCGACTGAGACACCCAGGCGCCCCTCTTCCAAAATTTTAATTAACAGTGGAGAGACTAAATCCAAATGGTAAGGGACTTGCCCAGGTTCGCGTAAGCAGGACTCCTAGCCTGCCTACTGTATAGAGCATTTGCTCTAGAAATTCCATTTGGGAAGGTTTGGGCAGAGCAGCGTTATCAAGCCAGCTTTGCCAAAAGGCAAAAATCTGAAGAGGAAAAACAGGAGACTCCTTATAGACATTCAAACAGAAGCAGCAAGTGTGAGCAAAGGCAGGACAGCCAACCACTCCGCTCGACCTCTGACCCTCCAAGGGCACCGCACCTGAGGGCTGCGTGGGCTCCCGATACTCTCCACTGCTGATCTGCCGAATGAGGTTTTTGTGATCGAAACCATCGAAAGGCATCGTTCCATAAACGAGGGTGTAAAGCAACACGCCCAGGGCCCAGCTGTCCACCTGGAGCAGAGAGACAGGGTAAACAGGAGCTCAGAAGCAGGTTCCAGGATGCCTTCCAATCCATCGGCCTCACTGCCTGTGAGCAGCCACCCACAACGACCCCAGGAACTGAACGTAGCCCCTGGCAGACAGGTTTCCACCCGCAGCCTGACAACTATAGGCAAGGCAGCTGTGGGCTGCTTCAGAGCCTGACCTTTCCATTTCCAACAGAGACCGACAGTACCAATCTACGTGAGAATTTTCTTAAAAAGATTATCTTCTTGGATCCTCAGTATAATGTGAAATAGGTAGGGCCTGGATTATATTCAACCCCATTTGACAGATGAGACTACTGAGGCATAAGAAAGCCAAATGATATTTCCCCAGAGCCCCTCTCTGCCAATGTGATGGGTACAAGACTGGGCCATAGGACCCTTCATTCTGAATCCAGGAATCAATTCCTTCCTGCACCTTCTTCAGATGGGTCAGGGGCTAAAGACTCAAATGCTTATGAGAGCCAGGCACGCAACAAACATGAACAAAGCAAGAGAGAATCTGGTGTACGACATGGAGCACTGGGGACGGAGACAAACTGTAGAGTGCATCGATCCACCTTACAGAGGCAGCCTCCCCTTGGCAAACTGCTTCCACATAGCCAGGCGAGCCCAGCACTGCCAGATCCTCTGGTTTTTCAGGAGAAGTCAGAAACTGGACTTTGATGTGAAATCTCCCAATTATTAAAGGTTTGGTCAATTTTCTTTTAGAAAGACTAATGTGGCCAAATAAAGCCTGCTTGCTGGCCAGATCACAGGCTGCCAGCTTAGAACCTTGGGAAGAGATCATCGAAGATCAAAGAAGCATTTATTACCGCTGATAAATGTAGTGTGTCAGGTTTTTAGAGTTTCGTAAATTGAGTCTGATGCTCCTTCCTTACACTCTTATTTTAGAAAGACTTTCTCTTCACTACAATTGGTAGGGGGCCTTGGCATCCTTCTTTCACCCTTCAGCCCTGCCTTCAAACACTCTCAAACAGATAAATATTTGGAAGGAAACATTTCAACCCACTGAGCAGCTGCTATTTAAGGGATAACCAGCGGGTGGATCTCTCCATAAAGAGAACCTTCCTTTTAAAGAGAATAATCACTCACAACTCACGCATTTTCAAAATAGCATTTACACATACGCATCTCTCACAGTGGCCCTGAGAGCCTTTAGGCATATAAAGAAATAAACACATTTCTCTTGAATTAGAAGGTACAATTAAAACTGTAATTCCTTAATCAAAAATACATGCTGTCAAAAATACATGCTAAAAGACAGTCACTGCAGAGTTAGGGGTTTGGTGGTTTGTTTTTTGATTTGTTCCAACAGGGAAAAACTAAAAACAATCTGTCTAAATCTAGGGAAGTGATTAAGTTATGGTATATTCATACAATAAAACATGTCTTTATCAGAAACCGCGCTTTTAAGTAATAACAAATTTAGAAAATGTCACAATATGATTTTAAGCTAATAAAAAGCCAGACACACATATGTATACACATATACATAATGACTGCAATTATTTTTTGAAATGCAGAGATCTACATTGGAAAAAAGTCTAAAAGAGAAGTCACAAAAATGTTAAGGTAACTTTATCTTCTGGATTTCTCAAATTTTCTCCCAGGTGTCTACATTATGGCTTTTATAATCATATAAGGAAAAGTCTTCTTGCATGGCATGCTTTTTTGTTTGTTTGTTCTTAAGTATTGCTTAGATCCAATTCTCGCCCTCCCTCCTCCCTTTCCTCCCCCACCTCCACCCCCCACGCACCAGCAGCTTGCTCACCTCTGGCCCCCGGTAAGGTCTCCCATTGACAATCTCAGGAGAAGCGTAGAGCGGGCTCCCACAAAATGTTTGCAAGAACTTGTCCTTCTGGTACAGGTTGGAAAGCCCAAAGTCAGCAATCTACAAAGAGAAGCAAGGCCAAGGGGGGCCTGTTAGTGTTCCAGTGAATGTCTACATTAGATCATCTGAGCACGAGGGCGCCTGCGTGGGTCTGCGGCTGGGTCACCATTCTCTCTCCGGTCCTTAGTCTTCATAAAGGAAAGAGTCCACAGGACCGGGCCAGGGACTCCCAGCTGCAGTCCCTGCCACCCACCACAACTCTGTCACATCCGCCCACTACATGCTCTCTTACTTACTCAAAATTACTCCCCGCGTGGCCTTTACCTTCACTGCAGTTTAGGCCTGCCCTGAGAAACACCCAGGAAATCACTGGCTTGATGTTTCTGATGCACAACGAAGTACACAACTATTAATCTGGAAACCGCCCATCTGTGGCCCGGCTAAACTCACTCTGCACCCACAGAGCGTATCACACTTTGGAAAACCCCGACCAGTGCCGCTGATACCCCGGCATTTTCATCTGCCCGCACTCTGACCAGAACCGTATTTTGCCAAACCTTGTGACCCTAGATGAAATGGACCCGGAGCCCTGGATTTTGAGTCATTGTACAATCAGGCCAAGCTCTGCCGCCAGCCCTCTGTGCGACATGGAACAGGTCCCTTAGCTACTCTGAGTTGAACCACCAGAAAATGGGAACCCAGGATCCTTTCCTGTTCTGGATCACAGGATTATTGTGAGAATTTAAAAAAAAAAAAAATCAATCCAGATGAGAACATGAATGTAAACCTTTAAGTCTTCAAGCTCCACGCAAATGTTTTACCTAACCCTGTTTCTCTGGTACTGCACATCCCTTAGAATCACTGTCTTCTGTCCTGGTTTCACTACCCTCTATGGCAGTACTCTTCTCTGTGTGTGTATGCGTGTGTGCATCATGCATAAATATATACATCACATAAATACACACCCATATTTACAGATATTGTACATTTATGTACGTATATATACACACATGCCGTATATATAACTTTCCCTTGCCTGTTAGACTCCAGTCCCCGAGGCAGGTTGCATGTTCCACGTCTTCCCTCCCCACCCAACGAATACTTGCCACGCCAATAGGCAAAATATTTTGAAAAGCACAAGGTAATTAATAGAAAAATGAAGAAGGTGGAGGAGGAGGTGGAGAAGGAGGAAGAGAAGGGGAAAAGGAAGGAAGGAAAGAGGAAGGAGAAAAAGAAGGGGAAGGGGAAGAAATTTGCACCACTTACTGGACAACCTCCAAGTATCGAGCACTGTTCTGAGCACTTTCCCCTTCTCTAATCTCATCCAAAACCCCATTTACACAACAATGCAAATGTACTTCATGCCACTGAACTGTGCAGCTAAAAAGATGGTTAAAGTGGCAAATTTCATGTTATGGATATTTAAACACAATTTTTTAAACAGATGAGGAAACGGGTTTAAGGAGATGAGGTGATGCATCTCAGGAGAGCGGACTAGTAGGCGGCCGTGGAAACCCCGTGCCTCTAAAGCTTCAGTCCACTGCGTGCACAAGACCACCCCCCGATAATCTGCAAGCTTCACCCCAGCCTTCCGAGCTGAGCTTCTGCCATTCTCCAAGCCGATTTCCATTTGGGGCTTATAAATAGGCTGAGTGATTCACATGCCCAGAGCTCAGCCTGGCCCCAGTGGCGCTGAGGCTCTGTCTTGAATGCAGCCCCCAGAATAAGGCTATTTTCTAAAAGTTGTCCCTGAATGAATGAATGGAATGTCATTGAAAGCAGCTGGTGTATAACCACGCTCAGAAAACGCATTCTCTGGGCTCACATTGCACTTAATTGCCCTGAATTCCACTTTCTTATCAAGGCCTCCGATTTGCTTGCAGGAAGTTGGTTGGAAGCTTATGAAGTGTGCCCTGTGGATCAGGAAAGGAAGGGAATGGCTGGATGCCCTGGGGCCTGCCCCGAAGTCCCAGGGCTTCGGCCTCTGCAACCACAGCCAAGGCAAGGTGCAGACACAGCGCAGTGTGCGTCCCGAGGAAAACATATCCCCTTCCTACCCCGCGATGTCCACGGTTGCCAAATACATGCGTGAGAGGCACCCACCACCATGGCGTGCAAATCCCTGCACGCACACACTCGCACCAGACTTCTCTAAGTCTGGGCACCCTTGCTTTCTGTGCAGCTGTCCTGAGAAGGATGTTTATGTTAGGGACCCCTCCCGTCCTCTCAGACTGATGCTTATCAGCCTTGCCCAGTAAAACTGTCATTGCCACTGACAGATTTATAAAAATGTAGATTAGCCCCGTGTTCTTGGCACTTCAACGGAAAAGAAATATTAATCAACACACACACACACATACACAGAGTTCTTAAACCTTGAACCACCTAAACTTAGGCTCCAGCTCTAAGATTTCATACCATTGGGAGTGTCTATCGACTATAAGAGCAGAAATGGCCACTGGTTAAAACTTCTCAAAGCCTCAATTTCTTATCTGTAAAATGGAGGTAGGGAGGCGCCTGGGTGGCTCAGTCGGTTGAGCGACCCGCTTTTGGTTTTGGCTCAGGTCATGATCTCAAGGTTCATGAGATCGAGCCCTGTGCCAGGCTTGGCACCAACAGCAAGAAGCCTACTTGGGATTCTCTCTCTCTCTCTCTCTCTCTCTCTCTCTCTTTCTCTCTCTTCCTCTGCCCAGCTCATGCTCTCTCTCTCTCTCTCTCAAATAAAATAAAATAAAATAAAATAAAATAAAATAAAATAAGATAGAGTTAGGAACAGTACCCACCTCCACAGTGTCATGGTGAAAATTACATGACAAAAAGTATGTAAAATGCTTAGGACAGACATTGGCACAGAGTTGGGCCTCCATAAATATTTGCTCCCCACCATTAAATCTGTATCCATAGCTTTATCAACCTCACGATATTCAAAACAACACTGGCTTTCCAGTTCAGGAAATTATTTAAGGCCCCTTTTTCAAATTAATACACTTTTTACAAGTGAACGGAACAAAATAAAAATATGAAGTAAAATAGCACAGAAGATACGAGGGAAAGGCAGAAACCATGAAGACAGTGTAATACAAAAAATCTGGGAAATTTGAAAAACCTGAAATTTTGGAAATAGTGATTTTAAACATAATAAAACAAAAATAACCGAATTAAAGTCGTATTTTGCCGACACATCAGTAACCTTTGGAGAAGGTAACTACTTTGAATTTTTTCTGGTGATGGGCTTGTTCTGCCCCGTATCGGCTCAAAATCACGTCCCCACACTGGGCCAATACCCGTTCAGCCTGGGCCCCAGAAAAGAATCTGAGAAGACAACATGCAGGTCCTTAATTTTTGGAGTTTTTGTTATTATCAAGCCATTCTAGAAGGATGTCCTGCTGGATAAAAATCAAAGGTAGAAAGATACGGTAGGAAGTGATTATTCACATTTCCAAATAGCCTCGCGACAACACAGATGCACTTTGAAGACTCCCAGCTAAGTGAAACAAGCCAGACACGAAAGGGTAAATATTATATGGGTCCACTTATACGCGGTACCTAAAGGGGAGGGGCGGCAGTTAACCCTGGGTCTCTGTGAATAATTGCTGTGAGCTCACAGGATGAAAAAGGAAGTATCTGCTTGCCGGTGGGTAAACGATGGGGGAAAATGCTGACGAGGAGGGTGTTGGAAGCAATGGTCTGACGGTCATTTGCAGTGTCTAAGAGGAACTGCAGCAGACTGGACAGATCAGAAGAATCTGGGGCTGACCGTGGACGTGGCACTGGTGGGACCTGCCACGTAACTCAGTTTCCTCACCTGCAAAATGGCACTAATAATAGAACCCACCTCGGAAAGCTGCTTGAGAGAGAAGAACAGGCACGAGACGCCCTTGGAATAGTCCTGGGACGACAGACTCTAGATTACAGCCATCATGATGTTGCTGGTGGTTTGGTCTGCTTAACAATTGTTTGCTAAGAAACAGTGCCCACCAAAGAGCCAAAGGGAAATTACCATCACCCGCTTCTGGAATAGGCATGCCCAGGGTGGGAGGCTGTTCTGCATGACGGGAGAAGTAAGGGATGAAGGGTTTGAGGGTTTGGGTTCAAATCCCAGCCCTACTGATTACCAGCACTGAGTTTAGGCGGTTCGTTAATCCTTCCCTGCTCCACTGAGGTCCGCGGGTCAGCAGCTTCCGCACCAGCTGGGAGATGACCAATCCCAAGTGACCTGGGAAAGCTCTTAACTGAGAGCACCTCCGAGAAGCAGCTTCTCAGGGGATGCTAATGAGCAACCCATCACGGCTCACCACGCACTCGACTGGGGCGTCCCGACACAGCTGCCCTGGCCATCATGACTCCGGCAGCCTGGCCGGTGGCTACCAACAGCTTTTGGAGAGTCCCTCCTAGGAACAACTGTCTACAAGCTGCCTCCAGACAAGGCAAGGCAGACTGAAGCAAAGGCCAAGAAAGTGCCTGTGTGTGATGCTCGCCTAGATTTGGGGCAAAATTGGGTAGTAGTGGTAGAAGGCAGAATTTATCAGGTGCCTGGGTGTTTAGAGTCCGGCGGCCTTAGGTTTGCAGCCAGCCCCATTGCCAATATCAGCTGCAGGAACCTCCTCATCTGTAAAATGGGGATAATCAGACCCACCCCAGTGGAGACATTCTGAGATCCAAATGATGTAAGGCATGTGGCAGGTCCGGCACAGGACTCCAGCTTCTAGCAGAGGCTCAATGAAGGTCACTTTCCTTTCCCAGCCTCTGTGCACTATTCTTGTGCTTGCTGCTCCTTCCCTGCAGAAGGCTGTCGGCACATTTCTATCAAACTCCCACCCATCCTTCAAAACCCAGTTCAATCACCACTGCCTCAGCAAAGGCTTTTTGGTCCTTTTATAATTAACAGAATCACTACCTCCTGCTCAGCACTTCCAGAGCACATTATACGGGCACTATGAGGCACATAGCAAGGCCATCTGGTCCTGCCAAGAGAGGATCAGGGAAGGCTTCCTGAAAGAAGAGGCATTCAAGCTGAGACTGAAAGGAGGGGTAGGCAAAGAGCAGTGGGAAGAGCATTCCAAACACAGGGAACCACGTGTGCAAAAGCCAGATTGTCCTCACCACCGGACAATTACATTCTATATCTGTTCGTCTGTTGCTTGTGTCCCCAGCTGGAATTCTAGGTCAAATTCAGTACCTTATCTTCCTCACTCACCTCTATATCCTTCTCATGGCTCATTATGCTGGTTTAACAACTGTGAGATTCCGAGCTCCGAGAAGATAAGGACCTGGCCCTCTGGTTCACGCTTAAATCCCAGCATCCAGCACGCGGCCAGGTACACAGTAGGAATTTAGTACATGTCTGTGGTCGAATATGTACTGCCCATAGGACATAACTCAATTTGCTCAACAAGTAAGTGCGGAAATAGATGAGTGAATGCAGCCACGCACGGAGACACGCATATACACAAACACACACGTAAATGGGTGAGTGAACAAATGAACAGATTAATTAATGCACAAATGCAGAGTTCTCACGCGCATGTAATCAAAGCCCAGAGGCCATATCCTGAGCTGCCCCATTTGGCCTTGTGAAGCCTCAGAGATTTCTATCTCATCTTAGCCCTAGCCATTCAAATTTCTTTTCTTGTCCGCAGCCGCTTTGAGTCCATTGTCATCAGGGGCAACAGGCCATCTCCCCTATGCCCCTCTACTCTGAGCCCTGGGAGCTCACCAAATTCCCAGCCCTCTTTGAGGAGGCGAGCTGACCCCAGTGCTTGGACCTCTTACTTCAAGGCATTTTTACAGGACCCTTCTATGGGAATTGTCAGCATTCCATTCTCCCAGAGAGTGGGATGTGAATCTGGCCCATTTTTATTAATTGCAAATTACTGCTATGCCGGGCGTCTATTTTAGTAGACATAGGCTTACTCCACAGAGGCTTTAACAGGCCTCTCCGCAGTACGGAATGCAACCCAAAGAGGCACATTGCTCTCATTCTTTCTGCCAACAGACTATGTGAATATTTTTAGAAGCCACGCCCTCTCACAGTGGCCCGATAAATAATTTCCAGTGCCAGATGTGCCCTTTGCAAATCAACACCAGGCAGAGAAGAGGGGACAACGAGTTACCTGGCTCGCACCAAAGTGCAGCGGCATGGGTCACATTTAAACCAGTAGCATGCTCAGAGGCTTCCTGGGCCAAAGCCCCCCTCCCCCCACCCCCAGCCTTGGAATCCCGGAGAAGGAATCGGAATCGAGGCTAGGGAGGCACCAGCGGGGGCTGTGAGAGGGACCTGGCTGCTCTTATCCCGCTGGCTTTCTCCCTCCGGTCCAGACGCTGATGCCACGGGCTCTCCAGAACACGGAGGCCGGTGTGTGGTCATGTGTCTGCTGCCTCTGCCACCAATGCCCTTTCTAAGTATGTTTCCAGCAAAGTGCTGAGTCAGGAAGAGAAGAGCAGGCAGATACAGCCGGAAGACAAATCAACACCAGCTGAAACGTATTTAAAAAAAAAAAAAACCTTGGGAGTGCGTGTGAAATGATGAAAGAGAATTTGCCCAGAAGTCAAACATGGGAGTTGTAATCCTGGCTGTCATCCTTTCACCCCAAACCCAAACAGCTTAAGGGTACCCGCTGTGTGGCAAGTGCTGGGCCATACTCTGCAGAAACAGAGACACAGAAAGCCCACATGGATTCACTGCACATGATCATGGGCATGTCACCTAGACCTCCTGGGCCTTCATCATGCAAACAAGGGGGTCAGAAAATGACCCTCAACGTTCTTCAAGCTCTAGGATTCTCAGATCCTAGCAGCATCCCTTGAACAAGCAGAAGGAAAAATTCATGTTGGGGAATGGGGAGGTTTGGTTTCTGTGCGGAGGTGGGGGGGAGGGGCGCGCGTGGGCCCATGCTTGTGTGTTTCACCTTGGGCAATGCCAGGAGTAGAGATTCTTAACGAAAAGACAAGGAAAAAAAACATGACCGACAGTTCAATTTTATTAACGTTCTGTGGGTCTGCTATGCACCTACACAAAGGACAGGGAGCGCAGACTGAAGGGCTCAGTCCTGGGAGCCTTGAGGCCCAACACCACTGCCCTATGGCTCATTTGCATGAGCCATTCCCCTGGGCTCCTGCACCATTGTTCCCAGAACAATTGCCTTCAGAATTCTAACTATTCTTCTCCTCCATTGGGAAATTCTATGACTCCATAGGAAGCTATGTGCCTTATCACTTCTGGGACTACATCATGGGACCAAGAGGTCACATTGTCCCACAGAAGCCAATCCCCAAGCCAGAGGCTCACATTCCAGGCCTTGTAAAGACTACATTTCATTTCGAGAGCTCCCAGGGCAGGTGGCAGGATGAATCGCTGAGAAAGTTACTAGGATGGAAGGCACAAACCCTTAGAAATGTGTCCCTTGGACAAGAACCCAATTATCTAGCCATGGCCTGGCCACCACTCCCCAGGACCCAGGCACCTTCCCAGCAGCTGACTCCCTGTTCAACGTCCTCTCGTGGCCAACCATTTGCACAGGTGCTTCGGACACGAAGACCTGAGTGCCAAGTGCTCTGAGTATATATGGTCTAAAATCCTCATATTTGCCATGGACTCTCCAGGACTGGGCACAAGTCATGGCACATGGTAATTGCTCAGGAAGTACTCACTGTAAACTTGGACAAGCAGACAACAACCCCCAAAGACAGGACCAGCATCCCTACTGGACAGACAAGGAAACTGAGGCTTAGGCAAGTACTTTATCCAAAATACTGCCATTAGTAAGGGGCAGAGTTGCAGTTCAAATTCAAATTCCAGGCTACCCAACTCCGAAGCCGCCGCTCTGAACCCTGACTCACTGCATGGTGCTCAGCAATGTATGAAGCTACACACGGGGTATCTTGCTTAGTCCTCAAAACAAGCCTGTGAGCATCACGGTTACCCCGTTTTATAGTCATAGAAGCAGGATGAAGTGGCTTTCCCGATGGCAAACAGCTAGTAAGCCATGCAGGACAGAATTTTCCAACCACACAGTCAGTGCTCCAACGAGAATAATCCAGCCACTTTGCCAGAAAGGGAGAGACCTTGAGACTGCACCGCCTGATCCTAGGAAGAAATTGTTTGACCAATTGTTCCCTTCTTATTCTGTGGACTAACACAGAAATGTGTGACCACAGTCCACTACTCGCAAAAACAAGACGTCACCTTAACAAGGCTTCTGGGAGCCTCTCAAAGGATGATGCTAACCCATGGTTGCCACCATGATCTGCAAACAGAATCCAAACTCCAAGAGAGGAAACAGTCTCCCTGTGATGCACCCCCTCAAATGAAAGCAACAGCAACAAAAAGAGGGGACGATGCGAGGTCATTCCCATGCTTTGTCCCGGGACCAGGGATGAGGCACTAACGTCACCAGTGGCCAATTAGAGGGATCCCCTGGTGGCGGGAGTACTGAGGCCATTTCATAATGAAACCCATGCGGCGGGCTCCGTTTATTTTGAAACCGTATTTGCTTATTTTGCAGACGTGATCAAAAGGACATTCAGAGAGCTCCGCAGGAGGCACTTGAACCCCGTTGGCCGGGAGAGCTTGCTTCAGCTCCAGCGGCAGCCAGCAATAACACTCTCCGTAAAAGTACGCCCATCCCTTGATGGTATGCTCCTTCCCGGCAGCACAGGCCATCATCCCGTCTGGCAGCTGCCCAGTCCCAAGGCTGGCTACGGGGGTGGGAGGGTTGGGAGGGCGACGGAGGCGGCATGGCAGTGACAGGAGGGTGGCAGGGAAGGAGTTCCAACTCTTCCATAACCTGGGACCCTGCTGGCAACTCAAGCATTCAGGAGTCACGCAGACATGGGCTCACACCCCAACTCCACTACTTACGGCTGTGTCACCTTGGGTTGGTTACTTAACTTCTCTGTGCCTCACGTCCCTATCTGTGAAATGACGTAAATGACAGTGCCCGTGTCACAGGGTTGGGAAGATTAAATGAAAGTGATATCAGGCAAGTTGCATATCAGTAACATGTGCAACCTGTTACTGTCCTAAGTGTTTTTATGGAGATGATTATAGACCATGAGCTTCCTGGGGACGGGGACTGTATTGTAGTCATCCCAGCGTGAAAATCAATGTGTGGCATCCAGTTGGAGCTGGAGAAATGCTTGTTGAATTTCAGTGTTGGAACTGAACTGATGGCTTAAGCCCCATGACTGCCTGCACCTGCCTGCCAGGGCAGGACCCAGCAGCCTCCTGATGCCTGACTTCTGGGCTGCAGCCTGGGGCTGCTTGAGCCCCACCAGCCACAATCCCCAGGCTCCGTATTATCAATCAACGAGACACGAGCTTTACCTTAATATTGCAGTTGTCATCAAGCAGTATGTTTTCCAGCTTCAAGTCCCGGTGGACCACACCGTTCTGAAACGAGAACACAGGCAGGGGACTGAATGGGATGGCTGGGATGAGATCAAGAAAGAGGGAGCAGGAGCCGGGGAGCAAAGGGAACGATTTGACAGATTAAAGAACTGCGCCAGCCCGGTGGTCTTCGCCTCCATCCTTCAGGGCCTTTCTCACTGTCATGAAGCTCTCCGCCAGCCAATGACCAGGGACAGGAGAGCATTAGTCACTTGCTGTGTGGTTAAGGGAAAAATGACTGGAATCCATTCTCCCTCAGAGCCTGTAAAACAGCAGGGGGATTCTTTGTCGGAATGTAATTCCACTTTGTGAAAGAAATATAGTCGCAGGCAGGGACAAACAATGTCTGTCTGTAGTGTGCTTCCCAGGGAAGAAGCAGATATCTCTGCTGGAGACTCAGAAAGTGGGGCTCACAGACCTGGCTTGTCTGTCTGTCTGCCTGCCTGCCTGCCCAAGGCTGGAAAGGGGACTTGCTCAATCTATTCTGACCCATGAAACTAATCCAGATCTGTTCAGAGCAGAACAGTAACACCCCCATGGAAATTTCCTAAGCAGCTGGGAGGGAAGGTTCAATAAGTCCCTCTCTGCTGGCAGGACTCAGGTGATGGGAGGCGGTGGGAGGGGCCAATGAGACCCTAGCCACTGGACTGACCAAAGCGGGTTCCTGCCATCCTATGTGACCTTTCCATTCAAGCCAACTCTGGCAAGGCTGGACGCTGAAGTGCAGTGACAGGCTGCTAGCCTACAGAGGGTGAAAAGCACTCATTAACCAACAGACTGCTGGTCTATACAGCAGTAACAACTAGTACTCATGATCCTTTGTAAAACCCAATGATCTTTTAAAGAGGTGGGTGGGCGTGGGCAGAGAGGTGGAACGGAGACAACCAGCTACATTGGGCTGGGTGCACAAACAGCAGGGAGGAAGTTTTTAATATCATTCGGCATAAAGGGCATTTGCAATCGAACCTGCTGTTGTAAGCAAACCAACTGGCTAGAAGCTCTTAGTGTTTCATTCAAGATTTCTTTAGGGGAGCCTGGGGGGCTCAGTCGGTTAAGCTTCAGACTCTTGATTTCAGCTCAGGTCATGATCTCACGGTTTGCGAATTTGAGCCCCCACATCAGGCTCCGTACTGCCGGAAGCTTGGGATTCTCTCTCTCTCCCTCTCATTCTGCCCCTCCCGTATGCACTCTCGCTCTCTCTCTCTTAAAGTAAATAAATAAACTTAAAAAAAAAAAAAAGATTTCTTTAGTTCAGAATCTGGCATGTTTATAGTTGGTGCTTTATGGTTTATTTTCCTTTCCATCTGACAGTTCCTAATATCCCCAAAAGCACTGGCTGAAGACACAAAAGTTGTATTTCTGCTACGCTTTTTCTAACACAAAACTTCAAGGATGTGTTTTGAATTCAGAAATATACAAACCAAGGCTCCTGGAGGAAAGATACAGAATACAAGCTACCCCATTTTTCTCTAGTTTTAAATATTGGGAGTAGTTTGGTTTATATTATTGCATTCTTAGTTTTCATAGTAAGATGGAATGAGTCTGATAAAGCCCCATTGATACAAAAGCCTAAGTCTTCACCCACTACAGATAATGAAAATATGATCTGTAGTGCTTTAAGATGATGCCTGATGATAAAGCATAAAATACTGTTTGATCTGATCGGTGCCTTTGGAGTCAGCAAAGTGAAGTCCAACAGTGTTCATGTGGATTAAAGGTTTTAGATTTGAATTATCAAATTTTTTTCAATTTTTTTAATGTTTAATTTGAGAAAAAGAAAGAGAGAGTACCAGCAGCAGAGGGCCAGAGAGATAAGGAAACAGGGGATCTGAGGCAGGCTCTGTGCTGACAGCAGAGAGCCTGATGCAGGGCTCAAACTCCTGAGCCATGAGATCATGGCCTGAGTGGAAGTCGGCCGCTTAACTGACTGAGCCACCCAGGCGCCCCTGAATAATCATCTTCTAATTACTTACAGAGCCACTCTCAATTAACCAGAATATTTAACAAGCCAGAAGGCCCCATGTGGCAATCATTTGAATGAAGAAGCTGACTCTATTTTGGACGCCATGTTGGATTCAAGTCACTATTGTCCTCAAAGTGAAAGAATGTTCCTGAAATAAACAGCATGAATAGGATGGGATCATGATTAACATAATTAGTAACAATGATGGCTGAAATACGTCTTGGAATCATTTGTGCCCTTCATTTCCTTCTCCAGAGACAAAGGGTACCCAACCTGGCTGTATCATGAGCACATCCCATTAGGCGTGTTGCAATAAAACGTACGTGTAGGTACGTAACCTTTGTGGGTGTAACCTATGTGAGGAAAGATACCGAGAGCACAGGAAGTTCACAACCAGCGGCTTAGTAACTCCACTTCTGGAATATCCCTCAGGTAAATCATTCAGATGAGTGGAAGAGGTTAATATATAAAGATAGCGATCACTACAATATATTAACCAGAAATTGGAACCAGCCTAAATGGCCAACAATCACAATAATTACAGAGAATTTTTAGTAATGTGGGAAAATGGTTTACATTAAAATACTAAGTGAAAAGGCAAGACACCAATATAAAAAATACACATACTGTGGTGCTCTGGATCCTGGAATGGAGAAAGGCCATGGGGGGTGGGGGGGGCGGTGAACTGGTGAATTCTAAATAAAATCTGTAGTTTTGTTAACACCAATGCCTGAATGTTAGTATCTCGGTTTCAACAAACGTACTGCCGTAATGTCAAATGTTCCCATTAGGATAAAAGTGAATGGGCAAATGGGAGCTCTCTGTATTATCTTGGAAACTTTGCTGTACCTCTGAAATCATTCAAAGTAAGAAGTTCGAATTAAAAAATAGATGTTAGGAGTAGGAGGAAAAAGACTGGAAAGCAATGCACAGAAGTGTCACTTGTGGGCTATGCCTGGATTCTGGAATCACGGGGGATGGTGATTTTCTTCTATTTTATAAGCTCTCCATGCATATGACAATGAACAGATATCACCTGAATTCTATGAAAAGGATCATGTGGCACCATCAAAACCATCTGTGAGCAAAGCCCCGGTGGGGCGCAGCCGTACCTTGTGACAATAGTGCACGGCGGAGACGATCTGGCGGAAGAAGTGTCTGGTCTCCCTCTCGCTGAGGCGTCTCCTCTCACTGATGTAATCGTACAGCTCCCCCTTGCTCGCGTACTCCATGATGATCACAATCTTGTCTTTGTTCTCAAACACTGTGGGGGGAACGGCAACACACAAACACCCTGTTTATCCAACAAGCTCACTTATGACCGCAGAGGGTGCGAGGGAGGACGACGGAGATGTCACTGAGCAGGGGCCAAGAGACAGCAGTCAGGCCATTCCACGTCACGAGGGGCTGGGCGAGTGTTCCGGCCAGGTAGATGATGACATCACGCTATTGTTACTGGACACACCTCTGTAACCCTAAGGGAAAGGTGTCTCTCTCCTCCGATGGCCCCCTGCCCTTGATCAGGATCATTTTCCTAAGCCCCGCCCACCAGAACAGCCCCCTGTACGACAAACAACTACCATCCATTAACCATTCGATATGGACCAGCGACCTGGACCTCACGAGCTACTCTGAACCCAAAATGGGTGGCTGGACTTGTCACCTCTTTGCTCAAAACCTTCTAGACTTTTCCATCTCACTCAAAATAAAACCCAAAGTTCCAAATGTGGCCCACCAGGTCCTGTGTGGTCCTGTGGACCCTTCCCAGCCCTATTCCGTGTATTCTGCATATTTATTGATTTAGTCACCCCCACTAGAATGTAAATGAGGGTTGGTCTATTTCATTCACGGCTGTATCCCCAGCACCCAGAGCGCTGACATGGGAGCTCAATGAACAATTATCGAATGAGCGAGCTCAATACTTCCTAAATGCGTTCTGGACAGTTACAGTAAATAATTACATAGCCTTTACTCTGTGCCAGGCGCCTGTACGGTTTTGAGTGCCCCACATGTACTGACTCATTTAGATCTTACAGCAAACTTTCAGGGAAATACCAGTAATTGAAAAATGAGGACACTGCGAGCGAGAGAAGTTCGGAGACTTGCACAGTTTGGCTGAGCTGCCAGACTGGGACACGGCTCACCTCTGGCTTCTGGCCTTGGTGAGGACCCGTGATGACATAGCCTAATGTGGTGGCATGTCAGGACCACTGCAATCCCCCCCGCCAGGCTGGGTTCCCTGACTCAGCCCCTTCCTACTCAACCCCCACACAACCAGGGAACTTGTTTTCCAAAACACTTGTAACCGCTTCTCTCTCCCCAACCCTGATACTCTCTCTAGCAGTGATGTTCACACTCTGCCAGACTAAGTCCTTGGGAGGGAGCATCAAGCAGATGCCCATGGGTGCTGGTCAGGGGAGGCCACAAAGCACAGGCACTAGGTCCTCGACACCACCTGCACCAAAGCCACTTTGCTGCTATTGGGCTCCACTGGGCTTTCACAAAGATGGACATCCTTTGAGCAAAGACAAAATAAAGAATAATTGTTTTGAAAGCCATCACTCCCAAGGGACATGGTATAAAAACCTTTGTAGGGTACCCAAGACCGTCCCTGAAGGACCCCTGCCTACATCCCTCCATCTCATCAGTCTCTACCATTCCCCCATCAGGCCCCTGATGTCCACCAGTGCTGGACCATTTGTCGTTTCTCACAATCTCTCTCTCTCTCTCTCTCTCTCTCTCTCTCTCTCTCCCCCCCCCTCCCCCCCCCCCCCCAATGACTGCTGTTTCCCACCTCCTTCCCCCTGCCTTTACTCCTCCCTGTCTTACCTGTCTGGGAAACTCCGGCCCATCTGTCAAGATTGAACTCAAATATGGCTTCTATTTTGCTTCCCTCTGCCCCTCACGGTGGCTACTTAATACGTGTATCACTTTCAAACCGCATACATTTATGTGCTGATTTACATACCCATTTCCTCTGCCTGGACTGTGAGTCTGGACTTTTAGACATAAAACGTTTGGTTTTAGAATCAGACATGCCTAAGTAGGATTCCTGGGTCTGCCTCTTAATTGCTGTGTGACTCTGGGGGATTTGCCCGCCCTCTCTGTGCCTCAGTTTGGTCAACTGTAAAATGTAAATAACGTTAGTAAGCACTTCTTAGAACTGTTGGGAGTGTTTATTGACACTGGGTTTGTTAAATGCTGAGAACAAGGCCTGCACTTATGGCAGGTGCTCAGTGACATTAGCTAGTATTGTGACGATTGATATTATCGGACCCCAGGGCCTTAGCACTGAGCCAGACTCCCAGATACACTCAATGAGAACGGAATGGAACTGGAACATGCCCCAGGCCTGGGTCCTCTGTCCTCCCACACCTTGTCACTGGCTGTTAGAAGCTCAAGCCCCTCCAGTTCCTTCTTGGCTCCTTCAAGTCCAGCCAAACGTCTCTGATAAAATGAAGGGGGAAGGAGGAGGAGGAAGGAGAACAGCCAGGCAAAATTGGCTGCTTCTGCGTCTGCTGGCCTCGGGGTACCCTGCAGCCTTGGCTCCTGCCAGGGATTTCAGCCTGTTGTGCCCTTTTCATTAATAATAAACTTTGGAAACTGGAAAAGCTGCCTCGGGAGACACGGCTCAGGCTCCAAAAATGATGGAGCGATATGTCCTGGACAGGACGGCGGGCTTTCTAATTTTAAAAGGTGGGGAAGGAAGAAAGAGGGAAGGTTCCCTGACAGGGGAATAAAGAAGGAGCCTCACCCCCCTACACACAAAAGTCTGATGCGTCCCCAGGGGAGGCCAAACCACTGGTCCCCTCAGTGACTGTCAGAAGGTGTGGGTCACTCGCCTGGTACAGACACAGGACCGTTTCGGTCTCTTTCCAATCGGCTGACTTGGTATCACGCAGACATAAACACACTCGTTTCAACAGTTCACTGCACCGGACGTTTTCCTACACAGCTTCCATCAGTAAGTCCTGCTAGGCCTCCCTCTAAAATACATCTCGATTCTGTCCTGTCTGACGTCCCCAGCCACCCCTTGCTCTGCAGGCCCCGCGTCCTCACTGGTCTCCTGCCTTTCACTCTTGCCCCTCAGCTGGCTTTCTGTATTTAGAGGGGGGCCGGGGAACGGTTCCAGATGCATGTGCTGTGGAGCACAGTCCTGCAAGAGACTCTGGAGGAAAAATAGGGTTCTGCGATCAAACGTAGGCAAAATGTTTGGAAAATGCTAATTAATGCTCGATCGCCCTAGGAGAGTCTGGTTTCTTTGACTCTGAGTTTGGCGGGTTGATTTGGCCATTTCAACACCCCTACTGACATCCAGAGGAACTAACCAGGAGCCAGGCTGGGGAACAATGGGTGAACGAGATAATATCCAAGTGATAAAATCGGCCCCTCAACTGTTGCAGGCCGGGCTTGCGGGCAGCGGGTGACAGAACTGTCCAAGTGGCCACGCTGGGCTCTGCGACCCCACCCCCACCCCTCCCACAGGAAGCAGCACAGCCAAGCCTCAGGGTCAAGGCCCTGATTGTAACCCTAGATTAGCTAAATGCAAACAACAGTTCCAGACTTGGTACCTCAATGACTCACCAAGGAGGCCACACGGTGATATGTATGAAGCTTCCAGTCCCTCCTGGTAACAGCGCGCTTACTGAAGGCTACTGTGTTCAGGCACTGAGCTGATCAGTGTTTTGCAGGAATTGTGTCATATGGCTTTGGTCCTATGAGTATCCTCATTGCACACGTGAGAAATTCTGGGTTCACCCGGGTTAATAACTGCCAGGGCCACAGAGAGTCTGAGGCGGAGCCAGGCCGAGGCCCGCAGTCTGACCACACCCACCACGCTCTTAGCCACTACACTAATACACCTATATGTGAACCCCCTGACCCTTGGTCTCATCAGTCAAACACAGGGCACTCCGTGAGCTCACGGGTCTTACTCCTCCAGCGTGCTGCCTCAGCCAGTGCTCCATAAACGGGAGCTCTCCTCAGAATTACTTCATCTGCCTCTTAGCCAGCTCCTGCAAAATAAAACCCTACGACTTTGCTCTCCCCGCTTCCATCGCTCTTTAAAACGTGTTGTGGCTGCCGCAGAATCACAAAATTTTCAAGCAGGAAGGACCTTAGAGATCAAGTACTATTTTTTCCAGAAGAGCCCAGGGTTTCTAACATATAAGAAAGCGCAAGGCCTTGGGGGTCTGTCCTGAAGAATAACCAGCTTCCGCGCCCTTGGCCCCAGACTCCTTGCCCACGTTAAGGTCACTATCAGCGAGGTGATAGGAACTCTTGGCCATTCTTCTGGCAAAAAGGGCCGCTTCCCTTGGGCACTTTTACAACTGGTTATTTATAAGCCCAGAAATCTTGTCTGTGTTTATGTTATTAGTCACTAAGCAAAAGCTTATTTTCCACCAGTTGGGAAGGGTTTCCTTTCTGAAAAATGAAAGCCTGTGTCTCTTGGCCAGTCTTACCCAGAAGCCCAGTGGCTCCAGAATGGTAAGGAAAACTATGGCCCTTGACATGCCAGGCCTACCAGGAAAATCAAAACCCTGAATAGAAATTTAGCTCAACTTGAGTCAGCCCACAGCACCGGGCCATGTCCATTTGCTGCAGATCCAGGATTTAAGTGTAACGATACACTTCTGTAAAGTACCCACGATGGGAATGGGGCGGGGGGGGGGGGGGGGGAGTCACTTGAGAGAAGACTTGACCAGGTTAAGACTGGGGAAGGCAGGCCAGGCAGAAGGAGCTGCATGAGCCAGGGCAGAGACAGGAGCAGAACCAGCGGCAGTTGGCAGGTGCTAGGAACTAAGGGACAAGAAAGGAGAGGAGGGCTATGAATGAGCCACAGAGGCCTTGAATGCCCACAAGGAGTTCTGAGGTGGGGCGGGGGGGGGGGGGGGGGGAGGAGTCAGATATGCCCAAACATTGCGAAGAACCATCATAAATAGACGGAGCAAGGGACAGGGCAGCACCCAGGATCCTGGGCCTAAGAAATAGACCAGAGCTCCCTTCCCCTCAAGAGCCTTCCCTGTCAGATGGTAATCTCTCCTTCCTCAGAAGGCTTATTTGTGTTAACAATAGTTAACATTTAGTGGACAATTACTGCATGCCATGGATTGTCACCTTTAATCCTAACAATCCTACAAGATAGGTATTAACATTATCCCTACTTCATAAATAGGGAGCCGGCACTCTGATGGTGAAACAACAGGGCTGACCCCCTGCAAGACTACATCCTCCGTGATGAATATCGGTCAATATCAGGGATAAATTTTGCCAATTTTCTAAAAATGGAATCATGCAGTATATCTTCTTTGTGTCCAGCTGGCTGCATTTAGCTCAACACTGTAATAATCCATGACTGTTCCAGGTGATGGAAGATCGTTCACTCTCCTTGCTGACCAGTACTCCGTTGTGTATGTCAAGGCTGTGTCCATTCTACTGTTGATGGGTATTGGGGCTGTTTCCAGGTGCGGGTCATTGTGAATAGTGTTGCCATAAACATTCTTGTGCATGTCTTTCGATGCTCATCTGTACGCATTTGTGTTGGGCGGGTAACCAATATGGATTTGACCCCAAATTTATATGACTTACAAGTTTCTGTTCTTCCCACGACTCTCCACCACTTTCCACCATCATCCATTTACTTTCCTTGCATAATACTCAATAAAGAGCCTCCTTCATTGAAGAGACCAGCATCACTGCTTTTCTGAAAATGCTTTTTTACCAATCTGGAGCACTTTTTGCTTTGTTTAGTTAAAGGGGATACAAAGGCAACATAAGGCACTGTTTTTGCCCTGAGGAGCTGCAACCTAGCTGGATACAACTAGCAGTGTTTATAAAATAAATCAAGTGCTAACCTGTGTGATACAGACTTTAAGTACCTAGATGATCAGAGAGAAAAATCTGTGAGATAACTCAAATGGCTTGAAAAGATTGCTAAAGAAACAGGCATGGAACTGGACCACCCAAAATGCCTTGAGAGTTTTGCTTGCATGAGATGGTTTTACCATTGTTTCTGCACACACTGATATGCAAACTCTGTCCATTTTCTTCTACTGTCCCGCAGAAAGGCCTTCTTCCCAGACACCAACTTGAATGATTTCTCTTGTTTTCTGTTTATTTTCCATTTCAAGGGAGAGTGGGGATTGGTTACTATAGCAACAGCTACTTCTCCAAATTAATTCTGAATTTCATCAGATGTTCAGTTTGACAGTCCAGCTCTGCCTTCTGATTGTCTGGCTTTCACAACCAAGCTAATTACCCAGCTCCTAACGACTCCCTCCTGCTGCCCCCGGGGGGAATAACACAACTTGTATAACTCGAGAAAATGAGTATTACAAAACAATGCTCTGGCCTGGGAGAAACACTGATGAGTGAGGAGATCTTGGGATTTTAACCATCCGCCAGCCATTTTAGAACCAAATACACAAGGCCATTTGGGAAGAAGACGGGCTTGGGAAGGGAGAGGGTGGGAATCGTTTTACAGGATGCTCCGTGGAGAGCAGGTTACAAAAAATGGAGGATGTCTTTCTGGTTTACATGTAACGTCAGAAGAGGAACATTAGTTTCTGTCGATGTGAAGCAAAATGGCCAAGGGCCTTAGCACCTGGGTGGCTCAGTCGGTTAAGCGTCCAACTTCGGCTCAGGTAGTGATCTCGCAGTTTGTGAGTTCGAGCCCTGCAGTGGGCCTCTGCTATCAGCACAGAGCCCACTTCAGATCCTCTGTCCCCCTCTCTCTCTGCCCCTCCCCCACTCATGTTCTCTCTCTTCCTCTCTCTCTCTATCTCTCAAAACAAACATAAAAAAAAAAAGACAAAGACAAAGCCAAGGGCCTAGAGTGGACCAGTCAGGATTCTCCTCATGCCTTTGCCTTCAATTAACTCCATATCTGAAATTAGTTCATTCTTTCCATGGGATTGCCTCCCTGCATGACAGCATTTTACTGCTTTCCTGAAACCTCAAACAGACACACCGTTCCACTCCTCAGAGATGTGCTCTTATTAAAGGTCATAGGATCCTCATGGAAAGTAGTTTATTTTTCATTTCAGAAATGGAGTTATCTTTCCTTTGCAAGAACTGTCTGCAACCTAATTATAGGCCCTTTAGTCAATACAAGATCCATTCTTCAAAAGTTTCCTCCCCAGAACTAAATTTCAAGCACCTCATGGGCTCATGGCTTCATAAAATGGTCCTCTGATCCCTTAAGTCCGAAAGCCCATGGCAGTGAGAGCGAGAAAATTAAACTGGGCTGGCAGCTCTCCACTGTCAATGAGTTGGTCAGAGTTGAATCAATGCGTTTCCTGGCTTAGACAATGAAAGGCTCTTTAGTTCACTAATTGTCTTTTCTTAAACCAAAACTCTCTCTGGATGTCGGTTGGCATGTGCAAGGAGAACCATAGCCAACCAGGCCACCCACTACCAGCAGTGGACCCCACAGAAGGCAGAAGAAATAGTAAGAAAGTGTATGAGCTACCTGCAGAAGAAAGGATGCAGAAGGCTTGTCAAGAACCATCCATTCCTGGTAGGACCATCAGTGCTACTTGGGAGCCCAATAACAAATCCTAGGAGGGCAGGGGATGTGGCCAGGAAAAAGGAAGGAGCTTCATGGGAGGGAGAATCAATGGCACCATGTTGGCCCAGCCATTGGACTCCATCTTCCTTCCACAACCACCCCCTGGAGGTATTTCCACGGAAACAAGCAGGGCTATAAGGTGATGCGTTCCATCAACCATCACCACACACTCATCAGCCATGCCCCACAGTCTCCCTGATC
The DNA here is from genome assembly GCF_023721935.1 of Panthera uncia. Taxonomy (NCBI): domain Eukaryota; kingdom Metazoa; phylum Chordata; class Mammalia; order Carnivora; family Felidae; genus Panthera; species Panthera uncia. The sequence goes on from NC_064809.1 coordinate 122,615,526, forward strand.
GTTTTCTCTATTGCTCTGTCCGGGCCTGTTTGTTACACACACACACACACACACACAC
>NC_064809.1:122615593-122846060 GCF_023721935.1 Panthera uncia
GGGGGGGGGGTGCCCAAATGTTACTTGAAAAACAGATCGATGATCTGGAGGCATGCTTTGAGGAGGACACAGGGTGATTTCAAAATATTTAACTACTGGTAAAGCATGGGTGCCCGCTCATCAGAACTAATGCCGGTCATGGGGCTGGTCCCTCAGGACCCTGCTGTGCCAGGGTGTTAACCTATTCGTTGCTGGACTGTATGTCTAGTGGTCCCTAGAGATAATTGAGAGCTCAGGGCCACAGCTATTTACCAAGCAGCACAGAGCTATTTCAGTTCTTTTAGCTTTAGTTATGACTGTGCATGAGCGAGCCCCCAGAGCCCTCACTGTGTACCAGATGCTGTGCTAAGCTATACCCTCTCCCCCCGTGCCCTCATCCCGCCGTCACAACCACCCTGTGAGTCATCCTTCCCAGTCTCAGGGATCAGTGTGCTGACAGTCTTGCCTAGGGAATTTCACCGCAGCCTCTTACCCTGGTGCTGGATCATCTGCAGTCTAATCGATACCGTCAATAACTTGTGCCTATTCCCTGTACAAAGGGTAGGGCAACCGGTTTACTGAAGGTGGGAACCTCTACCCATGAAGGCATTCCAAGAGACTTCCCACTGGCCTGTGGGAACCCTGTTCTAACCATCCCAGCTGAACCCGGGCAGAACTAGGCAATTCCCCTGTGCGCCCCGTTATACCTGCTATAGCACCTGTAATTCCCTGGGATGTCTAACCAGTTTACATGCCCATCGCCCCCATTGAGCTGTAGGCCCTTTGGCCTATAGGCCCGGATCCGGACAAGGATCCGGTCACGTGCATCCTGAATTCACGTAGCAGAACGTCTAGCTGTGGGGTCAGTAATGTTCACTGAAGGAATGAGCAGGCATGTGAGCAAGACTGAATTGTGATTGTTGTCTGGGATAAACTCTGCCTCCAGCTGCCCCACCATCAGGACTATGTGAATTTGTAATACATTCTTTTTATTTTCACCACCTGAATTTAAATTCGGTTACTTCTCTGACCCTTTGTAGAGGTTTTCTACTACAATATTAAATAAGCATCTATTAAACCACTATACGGTCTGAGATTAAAGACTGAAGAAATGATGGCAAGAGGAAGATGAAGAAAATGCCTGATACAAGCGACTAACCTGAAAAGAAACCAGGACTTCATTTTCTCCATGCATGGAAATTCAGCACCGTCCCCAAATGGAGGCAAAACTAGTTATTAAACTAGTTATACCTTGCAACTCTTCTGTTTTAAAATAAAACTACAAACTGGGGTGCCGGGGTGGCTTAGTCAGTTGAGCGCCCAACTCTTGATTTCAGCTCAGGTCACGATCCCAGGGTCGTGGATGGAGCCCTGCATGAGGCTCCGCACGGAGCATAGAGCCTGCCTAAGAGTCTCTCTCTGCCTCTACCACTCATGCTGTCTCTAAAAAAAAATAATAAATTAAATTACAAATTACTTCTAACACCAATAAAGGGTCCATCCTGATTTGCAAACTGCTGTGGAAAAGCATCAGCAGAGTTGATGCTGTGCTGCCTGAGACCCAGAATGACTGACAAAGAAGTTCAGGAAGGAGGGGACCTCCAGGCAGAAAGGACAAGAGACCACATAGGCACTCAGGTCCTCATCTCCCTCTGTACCCTGGGTGGAAGAGAAAGGAGCCCCTGCAGCCCCTGGTTCTGCAACAGCAGCTGCACGGGTCAGCTGGCCCTGCGCTGGTGCTGGTGGGGGGTGGCGTTCACAGGTTAAGAGCAGGACTGGGTTCAAATCCCAGCCCTACCACTTCCTAGCTAATGATCTTATGTGATGCTTCCCAGCCTGCTGCTCCTCTATCAAATGGGGAACGATACTGCCTGCCTTCGGGAAATTTAGAAGGAAGATACAGGGACCTGTTAAAGGCTTGGCATGATGCACAGCACACGGGTACTCCATAAACAGCATCCGATATTAGGTGGGAGGTGGAGAGCAACCTGGGAAGGAAACCCGGGGGCTGAAGGTCACTAAGATGATCTAAGACCGTGGTTGTCAGGCCTGGCTGCACTTTACCATCAGACGGGGGCCTCGGAAATGCTAGTGCCAGCCCTCTTTACACGTACCGTTGAATCAGAATCCCAGGGGCCAGGCCCAGGCTTGGTTTCAAGTTCCCAGAAGATTCTATCAGGGAGTCGGGGTTGAGACCCTCTGCTGTGACTAAAAGTTAGAGTCAAACAGTGACCTACAACCAAACCTGCTAACAGTCAATCGAAAGTTATGTGCCCAGGCCTAAGAATGAAGCAATCTTGGTTTCAGAATCGAAACAAAGCCTTACAGCTGAAAACTTCCCTATCTTTCTAATTAGTGTATCAGAACTGCTAAATCCTCAGAAAGCAACCACTCCAGAAAAGTCGTAACAAAGCTCAAGTGTTTATTAAGAATTAAAAATACTGTAAATAAGCCATACAGTTCATTTCACAGTAAACTAAACAAACCTTTTTTTTTCTCTTAATTTTCTTTTTTTTTTTTCCTTTTTTCTTTTTTCTTTTCTGAAGGGCAAGACAGCCATTAAAGAACAGTACAGCTCGAAGGTAAAGGGAAACAGCAAAAAACTACAGAAAATGCACACCTTCCTCACTGACAGATGGGGGTCTGCCTTGACAGCAAACCTCTTCGTGGACACTGTGGTAAAATAAAAACATTTGGCCTCCATTCCCTGGGGAGACGGCCCAGGCCTTTGTGGACAGCTCTCAGACACATTTCCCGAAAGAATCCAAGGAGTCCCCTTTCTCGGGATTCTCAACCTGTGCATTATTTGGGGACCCTACCAAGGGATGACACAGGTTGGCCACGGGGGAGCTCCGTGGGGTGTTGTGCCTTCACATTCAGAACCATCTGGATTCTTTGCATAGTTACCTTTGAGATCACAGGATGATTCAGGAATGGAAAAGACACCCCACGCTACTGGAGGTGACCATCAAGTCAAGCAGCTGGTTCTTTTCAACCTAAAGCCCGAGGGGCTTGCTCCCCTCCCAATGGAGAGCTGACACTTGTGAATTTTAGCCAGTTTAAAGTGGAAGACGAGAAGTGAGTGACAGCTCATGAAAACTTCGGCCAGAAATATTAAAAAAAAAAAGGAAAAGCAATTTTCCTTAAAGACAATTAGAAAGAAAAGTGCCTCCTCCCCCCACTTTTTTTCCTTGAAATCTGCCAGCCAGGCAGGGTTTTCTGAGGTTACAGTTAATCTGCTTCTGTTAATCCTCAGTTGAAGCCATTCTTCTCTGACACGAGAAACATCCCTTCTAAAAGGCGCCCCTGATTTGCAGGGGCTGGGCCTTCAGCAAACCAACCAAAAGCAGAAGCAGAAAACTTGAGAAACCAATGATGTGTGGTAATGATCGTAAATAAATTAAGCAGGCATGAGAATATAAAATGCCTTGGTGTTCGGGGGGGTGTCCACTGCTTTTTAAGAGGGGACAAGAACATGGTGGGGGGGGGGCGGGACACGTGGGAGAAAACAACACAGTTTTTGGTCATGAGAAACTGGACTTTAAATCCGCACCCTGCAGACACAACTCGCTTAGACTTTTTCATGAATCTTTTCCACTTTCACAAACAACCTATCCAGGTCATTCCTCAGATCATCTAGCAAGCCCCTGGCTGATTCCAAGTTGTTCTCGTTGGTTTCTATTTTCACCGAGTAGGCGACCAAACTGTCCACGGCAGTCCTGAGCATCCTCAAGTCTGATTCCACTTGGCTGACTGAGGCTTTGAGGTTGTCTAGAGAAGAGAGTCTGTCCAGGAAGTCCTGAGGAGGCGAGGGGGCCGCCCGGGCCGGGTCCCGCCCCAGCAGCGTGTGCACCTGCTCTTGCACCTTCTGGAGAGCCTCCACAGTGCTGGGGAGCTCGCCCATGCTTCTCTTCAGCTCCTCCACGTCGCCGTAGAGCGAGAGCTGGGCCTCGCCCAGGCTCCTCACCGTGCTGGCCAGGCCGCCCGCGTCATCCTCCGAGGGGCCCAGGCCAGCCACGCGCTCCTGCAGGGCGGCCAGGCGCCGCTCCTGCTCCTCGCTCTTGGCCAGCAGGGCCTCCAGGCTCTCGCTGTGCCGCGCGGAGGCCGTCTGCACGGCATCCACTCCGTCTTCCACGGTTTGGAGCCTGGAGTCCAATCCCTGACTCTTTTCCTGGAGCGCTTCTAAGGCATCAGAGTTTTTGTAAACCCCTTCTTCCGGCCTGAGGGCCTCAGTTTCCAGGTGGCGCAGCTCCTCCTTGAGTCTCCTGATCTCCTCAGGGAGGCGGGAGGTGGCCTCCTCCGACTGGAGAACCTTCTCCGTGAGGGCCTGCAAGGTGAGGTGCTCCGAATTGGCTGCCTCCTGGAATTTCTGCTGCTCCTGTTTGAGGCTCACCAGCTCCTTGACCTCTGTGTAGACGTCAGATTCCAAGGTCTGGAGGGTGCTTCTCAAGGCCTCGATGTCCTTTTCTCTGGACTTCACAGAGGACTGGATTTCCTTCACAACTTCCTTCAAGGCTTTCAGATCCTGCTTGTACCCCTCGGAGTTTTCCAGAGAGGCGACCTTCGCCTTCACATCGTTGATTTCCTTCTGGCTCCTCTTCTGGACGTCAGTAAAGATGGCAATGTTGTCGTTGATGGACTTGGTGAGCTCTGTCAGCCTTTCCTCCACCGTGTTCTCAAGAGACGTGAAGTCCCGCTCCCGGGCATCCTTCACCACGTGGATGCCATCAGAGAGGTCTTTGAGAATCTCATTCTGGAGCTTCTGCAGAACTTCACTGATCCGGTTAATCTCACTCTCCCCTTGCTTCACAGCTTTCTCCGTGAGGTCTTGTTTATGCTGGGAGCTCCTCAAGATGGACTCAAAAGTCCCAAATGTAGCTTGAAGAGACAGCACCTGCAACCAAAATCCAGATGTTAACTGCTGAGAAGAGCTGAGAAGTTTTATGCAACAGGCTATATTTCTTTTTGTCTGCCCAGCTTCCAGGTCCCTCTTCTGGAACAGAACGATAATTGTCCTTGGAGAAACTTCCTTCCACACACAGTCCACATGGTTTGGGGGCCAACCTGAAGGCTCGTTCCAAGTGCTCCAGAGATGGTTTGTAACCAGCCTGACCAATCGGCACTTTCCGTCTACCCACCCCTCCTTTCCTTCCAAAGCCATAGTGATTAGCCCAGGGATGGGCATGCCTAAGGCAGGCCAGCAAGTCAATTCCACGACCTCTGTTAAAACTACTAGTAAAGAGAGGAACCTGGGTGGCTCAGTCGGTTAAGTGTTTGACTCTTGATTTCGGCTCGGGTCATGATCTCACAGTTTGTGAGATAGAGCCCTTCCGGCTCTGCACTGACAGTGCAAAGCCTGTTTGGGATTTTCTCTCTCCTTCTCTCTGCCCCGCCCCAATTCACACACACTCTCTCTGTCTCTCTCTCTCTCAAAATAAATAAATAAACTTAAAAAAAATAAAAAAAAAAAAAAAACATTGGTAAAGAAAGCTTTTTTCCGCTGGGATTGCTAGCCATAGGATGAGGAAAGCCTGGAGAGGCTCAGACCACACACAAAGTAGACCAGTTTATGAGTCAAGGAAGGCAGAACTAGAGACAGCAAGTTCAAGTTCTGAAGACACAATCTGAATCTCTGAATACAGCTACACCTTTAGGAATCTGCTTTTGAACTTCTTAGTTTAAGCCAATAAATTCTCTCTCTCTCTGTCTCTCACCCTCCCCCCCACTTTCAGCCAGTTAGGCTGAGTTTCTGGCTCTTGGAACTGAAAGAGTCTTGCAACTTATCACAGGAAAAAAGCGGAGGCACATGGGAGACAGTGGGCTGGGAGGCAAGAGACGACGGCACAGACACCTTCTAGCTGGGGGTCCTGACCAAGTCACTGTCCTCACCCGAAAATATGACTGTGGATCTGGTGATTCCTCAGCATTCTCAGACTTTGTGAGCACATTATGATCCCATGTGTCATGACACACTCGTTCTAAATGAATTCTCCCCTAAACAAAGTCTGACCTGGGAGCCACTCCAGGGAGCGGTTTCATGCACCAAGGCTGACCACGTAAGGACCACTGACCTGGGCTTCATCCTGACGTGGTGCAAAGTGCCACCCAGGACACTTTATTGCAAAAAAAGAAAAAAAAAAGGAATCTGAATCTCTCAAGTCTCCAGTTCTAACCACCAATTCACAGGAAACGTGCAAGAGGAAAACACACCATGAGGATGCAATCAGCTAAACCCACAACAGATCACCAGGACCTTCAATAATTAAATGGCATTTTTAAAGGCAGAAAGACAGGAAACTGTTACACATTAAAAGAAATTTAAGAGATTTATCATCCAAATGTAATGTGTGGACTTGTACGGATCCTGATTCAAACAAAGCAAGACGTTTTTGAGAGAGTCAGGGAAATCGGATTTTGAACTGGGTATCAGATGAGAATCAAGAATGACCAGTAACTTTGTTAGGTATGATATACTGTGCTTTGCCAAAAGGAAAGGGAAAAGAAGGAGCTCTTATTTGTCAGAAATAAATCCTAAAATACTCTAGGGGAACTAATGTGTCAGTAAAAATTAGATCCTGGTTCCACATCCACCGCGTCTGCCAGAGCAACGTGGGCCCTTCAGAGGGCTTAGACCTAAACTGCCAGCTTTTTCTGCAGGCTCGCACCTGCCTGTGTCCACTGGATCTTCTGAGTAAGGACAGGCCAGCCTTTCTGCCCAGCCTACGGTCATTCAGCAGACCTGGGCTATTTCCCAACGCCCAGAGCATCTGAGAACAAGAGAGACCAGGGGGACAGCCGACAAGGGGTGGAAGAGACGGCTTCAGAGTCACCCTGCTCTGACTCCAGCCCAAAAAGGACAAAACAAAATGGGAGGGAAGGGGTGGGGAAAAAATGAAACGAGAAGAGCAAAAGAATGAGCATTATTAAAACTGGGGTTCATTACATTGATCTCTTCTGTTTATGCCTAAATACCTCCACGGTAAGAAGTTAAAACATAAAATAGCATGGGCCTCTGGAACCAGACTGCCTATGTTTAAATCTTAGCTTGGACACTTCCTAGCTGTGTGATCTTGGGCAAGTTATTTAGCACATCTGTGCCTTAGTTTCCTCGGCTGCTGGATGGGAACAAAAATAGCACCTGACTCATAGGCTCGTTTTGCAAGGATTAAGTGAATTAATATATACATAGAGCTTCAATTGTGCCTAACACATAGTAAATGATCGACAAACAGCAGATATGGTCTTCATTATTGTTTAATCTTTCTTCTGGAAGTAGCTCAGAAGTCTGGAGATTCTGAGACCATCCTTAGCCCAATGCCAAAGGGAAACACTATAGAAATGAGAACAGGACACCTGGGCTCTAGTCCCAGCCCCACTTATAACCAGCTCTGTGAGCACGAATAAGTCACATTCACTTTCCAGGTCCCAAGCTCCTCGTCTATTAACAAATAGGTTTCTAAAGTCCCTTGTGGCTTCCAACGGTCTGTGATTTTAACACAGATTAGAATCCGGTTCTCAGGGACTCCAGAATACTAGACAATTTCCCTGTTAAACCAAATATGACCTGAGCCATAAAGGGCACTTTGAGAAGGTACGGGAGAGAGATCACCTCTGAAACTAAATTATTCAATCACAGTACCTGCCGGTTCTACACAGCACTCAGAAAAGAGGCATGAACGGGTGAGCACAGTACCTGCAACGTAGCAGGCGTTCATTCAGTGTTTTCAGTGTTTTCTGAATGAATCAGGACTTAATTAATTAATCGAGCAAAGCCTGATGAAGAAGGAGCTGGTCCATTTCCCCTCTGATCCCTGTCACCCCTAACCTGGGCTGACTCTTTGCAAATGGCCAGGAAGCGGACTAGATCAGAAATCATGGCGGAAACCAAACACCCCAACCTCCAACACTATAAAAAGAACACAGAAATCGCCCCCCTCCCGATGGTGCTGTGCGCTGTTCATCTTTACATGCAAAGACCCCATTATAATCAATATGCAATGATGCATCTGTTCCCCCAACATATGCAGGGTGCCCACTACATGGTGGGCAAGACACCAGAGAAGAGTAATGGCTAGAACAGGATCCCTGCGCTCAAGGAGCTCACAGGACGAGGGGAGACGGTGGTAGCTGACCTTCAACGAGGCACTTACTGTGTACCGAAAACTATGCAAAGTACTTCCGAGACATCATCTCATTCCACCCTCGTAATAACCTCCTGAGTTGGTGGCTCCCACTGATCTCCAGTTTACAAATGAGGAGACTGGGAAGCGGTCATGCTGAGCATCAAACTCCCAGAATGGGTGACTTCACCACTGAGCTCTTAACCTCCAGGGATGAGCCGGAGCAGAGGCGTGTTCCAAGTGCACCGTGGGCTCAGACGCTGCCTCCGCCACAAGCCCGGACTCCTCCAGAGTCAAAATGAGAAACAAAGAAATACAACCAGAGGACTCCATCTTCTACAAACAGCCGCTCCTCTCATCCAGCTGTCCGTCGGAGGCCCGTTCCTACCTTACGCCACCCCGGATCTGCCAGGGCAACACTGGCCCTTCAGGGCCTCAGGCTGAACTGCCAACATTTCTGAAGTCCCCGCTCAGTCTTCCATGGAAGGACAGACCAGCTTCTCTGCCCAGGCTCCAGGCATCTGGCAGGGCACGTGCAGATGGAGGCCAGGTGGGCACCCACTACACAGAGTAGAGGGCTTCAGGTCACACTGCTCTGACTCCAATCCCAGTTCCAATACTTAAGGTCTGCATGTGACCCTGAACGGTAACACGACCACTCCAGGTCCAGCGGGTCCATCTGTGAAACGGCACTAATAAAAGGGACCTGCTTCAGAGGGTGGCTGGGAAGCACTTAAAAGGATGCCTAGCCCACAATGGGGCCACCTGGGCGCCTCAGTCGGTTAAGCGTCCAGCTCTTGGGTTCAGTTCAGGTCACGATCTCGCAGTTCCCTGCATCTGGCTCTGCGCTGGCAGCGTGGAGCCTTCTGCCTGCTTGGGATTCTCTCTCTCCCTCTCCCTCTGCTCCTCCCCCACTTGCACTGTCTCTCTCTCTCTCTCTCTCTCAAAATAAATAAACTTTAAAATAAAAACGGACGCCTAACCCGTACCGAATACTACTTATGAATAATAATATTGCAGGTCTACATTCTTGCAAAGGACCAAACCCCACCCCACACGGAGCATCATACAAAGTTACAAAGGGGCTCACACTTAGGTTGTCAGAGCAGCCAGCACTACTCTCTTCAGAGCAAAGGAACTTCTTCACTGGCCACCTCAGAGGTGCGGACAGAAATGGCCACACGCCGTGACAAATCCTAATACTGTTCTGGGCACATTCTGAGTTCCACATCACTGGAAGCAGCCTTAGCCGAAGACCTACTACGAACCTGGCAAGGCATGGGAAAGACAACAAGATGAACAAACGGTTGAGGGTGTTGCAGGAGCTAACTGCAGGAGGAACCCTAGCCCTGCCACTTACTAGCCGGGAGACCTTGCCGTTACTCTGCCTCCTGGGTCTCACGCTCCTCATCTGTGCAAGGGGAGTATCCTAGTGCTTACCTCTTGGAGCTGCTGTGAGGGTCAAAAGACAGGAGTACCCAATAAAGACGAGGCATTACATAACAGCTGGCCTACATGCTAAATGAAAAAGAAAGGTCACTGTTTCAAGAGTCTACGGCCAGGTGGATTCTTAAAACTCTGGACAGAGCCCTCCCCTCCCTGTGTAGATGAGAAAACTGAGCCCCAAAGAGGAAAGTCATCTGCATACAGCTTCCATAAGAGGAGAGGTGGGAGCCGGAAGGGAAGGAAAGAGGGAGAGGCAGGGGAGAAGCAGAAAGAAGCCCAATGTCTTCAACATCGATTCAAGACCTCAATTTCATCTGGGCCTCAGCTTCTCTCTCCCGTCCTGCTACAGGCCAGGTAGCCACTGCTGTCCCGACATACTCAAGATAGAACCTCCTGCCTGTGTCTTCATTCCTTGTCTCAACAGTTATTGACCACCAGCTAGATCTAGACTGGCACCACCTTGTCCACTGGGCATACGGGCCTAGGCAAACTCTACACACTCTCTCCTTTGGAACTCACACAACGGTGACCCTCAACTGAGACCCACTTATGTGCCGCTTCGCAAAACCGGATTTGTCTACTGTACCTCTGTACCCCCCACAGGGCCAACACGCAGCCCTATCACTATCAGACTTCAATAAATATTGTGATGGATTGGTAAGTGGGTGGATGAAAGAGAGGAAACAGAGGCTAGTGATTATCCTCCAGCAGTTTGTCTACTTCTTAAGAATGACTTGACATTCAGGATAGGCAAAGCGGCGCTGCCTACTTAAATCCCTACAGAAAGTCACCTCCCTTGGCCTGCAGCATTGAGCAGGCTGACTCATTCCAGCTGCTCTGCCAGTCTTAAGAGGAAATTCCTAGTCCTGCATACTCCACAAAAGTCGATAGAAACTTGGCAGGGCAGGCAGCATGCTGGGAAAAGGAGGCAGCAGTTCCGGGCTCAGAAGTGGTGGCGGGATTTTTTGTTTCGATCATACAACTAACTTTCATTGAGCGGTGACATTCGTGGAGGCCGGAGGAGGAGGTAGGAGGCCAAGAGAGCTGCGCTTGGTGTGGAAAAACACAGACAGGGTGGAACGTGAGAAGCTTGGTGGTGAAAGTTGGGTCCATCCACACCTGAGAGAGGCCTCTGTGGACCCCCCCACTGGGCAGTGGCCTAGGCATTCTCATGCAGTTTGCCACTCACCAGCTGGGATCTTTATCAATTCACTTAATCTCTCTAAACCTCAATTTTCTGATCTGGAAAAAGGAGTCAAAACTGCCAGTCCTCCCTCCCAGCCAGGGTGGCTATGATGATTAGATAATGAGTAAGCCCTCTTAACATCATGTAAATGTGCCTTGTGATATTACTCACCAGTACCCTCTAGTATTTTGGGCCTTTCCTTTCCTCTAAAGCTGGTATATGCTATTTCAAAGGCCCACATGGAGACATTGGTCCACTAAAAGGCAAGGGGCCTGAAGATATGTAATATTTCATTTGAACTTCGCAAATGAGTATGATTACTTGTTTCTCCTTCCCCGGGGTCTGGATCTATTAAAACCTGGCTCAGACGTCTCCCACGGGGAGAGCCCAGGTGTGGCCTTGCCCGAGGCTTCCAGGGATGCGCTGGCGTCCCTTCCAACCTCCTTTTCAGATAACTCTGCCCATTCAGCGGTTTCTAATCCAAAAAGAATGGGCTCCCCAGAGCCCGGCGGCTTCCTTACAGGTCACCGCTAATGCCCTGTGACAGGCCCTTGGCCCACCCTGGCTCGTTGGCCTGACCATCCTCGCAGCGGCCCATCCCTCGGGGCCCATTCCTCCGCGGCCATTAACAAAGAGGGTCTGGGGACCGCCCGAGCACGGGACGGGGCATCCCCCGGCCGTGGAGAGGGCCCCGCTCAGGCACCGAGGCCTGGGCAGAGTCAGGGGCCCGGCCGTGGCTCGGGGGCCGCGGGTGGGGGCCCGGGGTACCCACCTTCTGCTCGACGCCCTGCAAGCCCTGGCCCAGCTCCTCCCTCTGCCGGGAGAAGTCCTGGTGGCCGCGCCGGACCTGCTGGACCTCCTCCAGGACGTGGTGGACACACCAGCCCGAGAAGGCGGCCGCCGCCACCAGGGCGAGGTAGAAGAGAAAGTTGAGCGCCCGGCCGAGCCTGCGCGAGCAGGACGCCGAGGACGAGGCGGCGGCGGCGGCGGCGGCGGACTTGCCGCCGCGGTGGCCGCCCTTGCCGTGCGCCTGGTTCTGCGGATGCTGCGGCGGGTGCTGCGGCGGGTGCTGCTGCGGGTGCGGCGCGGGCGGCGGCGGCTGCTGCGGCGCCGGCGGCGGCTTCTTCGCCACGTCATCCGCGCCGCCCGACGGGTGGGCGCCCTTCTCCGAGGGGCTCGCGGCGCCGTGGCCGCCCTTGGAGCCCCTTTGTTTGGCCGAGGGCATGGCGGGCGCGGCGGCGGGTGAGGCCGCGGACTGCGAGGCGAGCGAGCGGGGCGCGCGGCCCGGGAACTTCCTCGGGCTCCCCCGGGGCTGGGCGAGCGGCACGCGGGCGCTGCTGGCGTCGGAGCGGCCGAGAGAGAGCCGGCGGGCGGGCGCGCGAGAAAGGAGGCCGGACGAGGGAGGAAGGAGGAGGGGGCCTGCCTCCGCCGCCGCCGCCGCGGCGCCGACCCCGCCTCCCGAGAAGGAAGGCCGGGAGAGCCGAGCCGGGAGAGCCTGCCACGCACGCGGGGGCCGGCACGGCCCCTCCCCCTGCCGCCACGACCCCAGGGAGGGGGCCGAGCCGGGGGCGGCGCGGCGGGGTCCACGCGGCGGGGGTGGGGGTGTCTACGAGGCCCCGGGTGGGAGGGCCGAGGCGAGGGTGGTGGCCGAGCGCGGTCCGGGGCGGCTGGTGGGAGGGGGGCGGGTGTCCCGGCGGGGTCTACGGAGGCCGGGGCAGGCGACTGAAGTGGCCGAGTGGGAGGGGGCAAGAGGCGCGGACGTAGGGAGGGCGGCTGGCCTGGGTCTGCTGAGGCGGGGACCGGGAATCGAGGTGGCCAAAGGGAGGAGCGCAGGGCTGGGTCGACCGGCGGCCGAGACTGGCTACTGAGCAGGGCCACGAGGGCCCCAGGGATAGGCGGCTGAAGTGGCGGTGGCCCAGGCGGATCGGCGGGGAGGAGAGCCGGGGATGAGCTTTTGCCTTGGGCCGAGTTCGAGACCCCCTTCCTTCGACCTATTGCGAGAGAGGAAATGAAGCGGGGGGGGGGGGGGGGGGGGCGGAGGGGGGCTCCCGGGAGCCCGGTCCCTGGGAGTGGGAGTAAGGAGGTGGGAACGGACACCTCCCGAACTTTGCCCCTGGGAGTTGGGGAAATCCCGCCTCCCCATCCATCCCATTCTCTAAGCCCGCCACGGGGTTGGGCCTTGACTCTTTCCTGGAGATTGAAGGCGGAGGCAGAAGGAGCTGTCGAGAAACCAGTTGGCTCTGCAGAGGCATGTTTAGGGAGAGTTAGCAAAGATTCTTAAGTCTATTCAGGGAAACATCCCACTTAGCATCCCACTTAGCCTGGTCAGTCCATGTCCATGCTGTTTACTTTTTTTTCTGAAGTCCTTTGCACCCCCATTTTCTCTTTAGGGTTCCTGCAGTCTGTCCATAGCCCAACTACGGACGGACTCTGTGCTGTGCCCTGGGGAAGTCTGCAGGGAGGAAGATGGGGGCTGCCACCCCTAGTCTGGTTGAAAGAAATAAAACACATCTAGGCATTTAACAACTTAAATGTGTACTTAAACCCTCACAAACAGCCTTGTAAGGTAGGATTATTTTACCCCTTTTATAGGAAGGAAACTGAGCCCCCTCCCCAGCTGATTGGATCAAGGTCACAGAGCCATGACTTGAACCTGGATCTCTTTCTTCCAGAGCCCATGCTGCTTTGGAGTGGGAAGGAAAGGAGAGGGGGCAGGGAAGTTAAGCAACTTGCCTGCTCTCGCTGAGGCTAGTTGGTGCTGGAGCAAGGACAGAAGGCCACTGCTTTCCCCCCTGAACCTGATGGCTGCTGTATGCCTGGCACTGTGTGTGCCTGACGGTGCTGTAGGAACACTGTTTCCTCTGCCAATTTTGTTTTTAAAATAACGTTCCTTGTCCTTAAGGCCTAGTTCAAATGCCACTTCTTTCATGATGCCTTCCCTATAACACCGCCTCTCGTGACACTTAGAGACAGCTAATAGTTGCAAGAAGAGGCATTATATATATTTATATATAATCATATAGTTCAATATAACAAACCTGTGTGGAGGGTCCACTCTGTGCCAGACAGACGTCTACAAACTAGCCTCCCCTCCTTGAGGACAAGAAGCAACCATTGCTTCTACTTCTCTTTGTATCTCACCGTATAAAGTGCTTTCAAAAATCTCTAGTGAACCGATGAACACATGGGCCTGCCCTCAAGGAGCCTGAATTGCATTTGGAGGAACATGCAGAAACACTTCAAGGGCCAAATTATGTACTTGAAAAAATAAATGTAAAGGGAGCTTGGAAAGCATATCGTGGGGCTGTAGGTACATGGGGAAATCTTCTGGGGCAGCAAGGTCTGAGCAAAGCTGTGAAGAATGGATTTGCACAGAAAGAGAGCAGGGAGGGTATTTCTGTGGCGGAAACGGGGTGAGCCCACGATCCCGATCTGATATGAAGGGAGTGTGTCACGATATAGGGAAGAAGAAGAGGAGTTGGGTGGAATGGGTCCAAATTGCAGAGGTCAGTAGAAGCCAGGCAGGCAGGCAGAAGAGGCATAGTAGTGTGGGAGGCCAGAGTAAATTACAGCAGGTTCTGAACTAGAAATATAATCATCTGCCCCAGACAGAGGAGCACTCACTCCAGCTAAATACAAGGAGTGATAGTAGGACTCTCCTAGTTCAAAAGAGCACATGACCTAGGAGCGGGGAAAGGAGATGGCAGAGACTTACTCATCAGAAGATGCTAGAAAAGCCTTGTTTAAAAACTGTTCGGCTGAGTTCAGCTTGTGTTTAAAGCCTCTAGCATGCAAAAAAGCAATCCTCCTCCTTCAAGCACTCATCCATTAGGGCAGGGCAATGATAACCTTCAAAGGAGCTCTGGGGACCCAGCCCCACCTTGGCCTGGGAGGCAGGAGCGCTGCCCTTTTGACCTTACTTCTGCCACCTTGAAGAACTTGACCTTGAGAAGTATACTTACCCTTCTCTGTGGATTTCAAGGTCAGCTCTTTGCATCTCTAAAGACCTTTCTTATTCTATTAATTTATTTCCTAGAGAAAAACAGGCATCTGATATCAGAAATAATTGTATATTTTTTTAAGTTGATACAGACCTTAGGCCAGAAAGCATGGAAGGTTTCTCAATTTTCTGCCTCTGCAGAGCACCGGAAGCAAAGCAGGTGGGGGAGGGGAGTGTTACTATTTTCAGCGTTTCCCTCTTCACCCTTTCCTCTGGGAGGCAGTAAAGTGTAATAGTTAAGACACAGCCTCTGAGGGGCATCTGGGTGGCTCAGTTGGTTGAGGGTCCAACTCTTGATTTAGGCTCAGGTCATGATCGCCCAGTTCATGGGTTCGAGCCCTCCATGGGGCTCTGCTGGCAGTGTGGAGCCTGCTTGGGATACTCTCCCCCCCTCTCTCTAGCCTTTCCCTGCTCGCTGTCTCTCTATCTTAAAATAAATAAATAGACTTAAAAAAAAAAAAAAAAAGACACAGTCTCCGAAATAGACTGACTTGGTTTCCAATTCAGCTCCATGACTGACTGGAGAGTGTGACCTCTCTGAACCTCTGTGTCTTCATCTGTGAGAGGTGGGTAATAAAAACGACCTCACCAGGTTGCTGTGAGGGTTAAAGGAGAGACACCATATGATATTAGGCACATAGCAGGGCTCAGTGGCTAATACAACTTGCAGTGTCACTGAGCAAAAGTAGAACTGTATAGAGCTTCTATGTCTAGATTTCAACCATTTTCTTTCATCACTATTTCTTGGCACCCCCAGCACCACATGTGGCTTATAGACCACAGTCGCTGATGTGTTTGACTTGAGAAAGCGGGCAGTGTTTCCTCTGAAGCGTGGTTCCACCGTGGTGTTTGGCGAACCCAGAGATCAGTGCGTAGTCGTGGACGTGCATCTTTTAGGGCCAGAAGGCGTCAGTGGTTCTTGGAGATTTCCATCCTCCTACCCCATTTTCTGAATCAGCACAGCATGCATTTAAAGGAAGTCTCCCTTCTCCTTTGCCTCCTGCTTTTGTTTACCTCTATCCCTTGTCCTCTTCTTCCCCCCCCTAAAGCATATTGGATGGTCAGGAACGTGGGTGGGGAAGAGGAGGAGGAGCTGGAGACATCTCTTCCTTTCCCCCAGCTTGTGCGAAGACACTTCTGAACACCCTCCGACTGCATGGACCATGCATTCTAAGATAGAGATTTGCAGGCCTGCAGCCCTTTTGGTTGTCTGCATTTTGGTTGGAATGCCTAAGGAGAAAGCCTCTACCACTTACTGTTGACTGCCTCTTGGTTCCAGGTTGACAAGAAGCCCCCTGAGGCTAGGACAGGTGCCTGAATGCCCTGCAAACAGGGTGTGAGTTAGAGGTGGGGGCCTCCTGCGTAGTTGGCTCTGGAGTGCTAGGACACAGGCTCAGCAGTTCCCACCCTCAGGAGCTCCCCAACTCCAAACGCTCTAGCCCCGTGCCACAAGGGAGTTCTTTCTTGGAGCTCACAGCACTGTGCATGGCGTATGGACCACAGGCTTCACCTCACTGAGTCCCAGTTTTATGGAACATAACCGTAGCACCTACCTTATAGAGGCGATGTGAACATTAAGTCGATTTTCTCCTCCACCCCTGCTCCACTCAGTCTCCCTCGTCCCAGCAGTAACATCCATCCAGTTATTTAAGAATCATTCCTTGACTCTTTCTTTGTCTCTCACCCATCCCCACCCCCAACATCCAGTGCAATATATTAGTAAACCTTGTTGGCTTTACCTTTGAAATACATCCAGCGTCTTCCGCTTCTCACCACCCGCGCCACTGCCACTGATCCAAGTCGCCACCAGCTCACGCTGGCCCCCCTGCTAAAGGACCCGTTGCCCGTGATCTGTTTTCAAACCAAAAGCCAGAGCAGTCCCTGAAAACATAAGTCGGGTCATGTCACCGCTCTCTCTAAAACCCCCCAATGACGTTTCATGTCAGTCAGAGTAAAAGGCAACGTTTTTGCAATGACCTTCACAGCCCCATGACAGGGCTGCTGCTGCCTCTCTGATGTGAACCCCTCTTAGCCCCTGGATCACTGACGTACAGCCACAGCAGCCTCTTTATCACCCCTCAATATGCCAGGTATGTTCCTACCATGGGGCCTTCGTAATGTCAGAACCTGCGTCTGATGAACTTTACCCCCAAGTATCCCCATGGTGGTGTCCTCCGTCACCTCAATTCAAATGTCACCTGTAGGTGAGCTCGTCTTTGACCATCTCATGGGAAATAACAACTGCCCCACCCGAGACACTGTTCGTCCGTCTTCCCTGTTTTTCTCTGACAAACTACATATTTACTTCTTTATTTATTACCGCCTGCCTCTTCTCATTAGAGTGGAAGTTCTGTGCATGAAAACTTTACTTAGCTCACTCTTGTGTCCCCTATTACCTAGAACACAATGGCCGGCACATAGTAGGAGCTCAATAAATGTTATGAATTTCACATGAGTAAAATCCCTCCATGTAGGGCCTTCCCTTTCATAAGCACCACAAGGAGGGACAGTGGAGGGGAGGAACCCAGTGAGGAATGACCTCGTAGAATGTCAATATCATTATGATGATCTCAGGAATGGTGGAGGGAGCGGTGATGATGATGGCAACGATGATGACGGTGATGAGAGGGATGACAGAGAGAGTGGTTGCTAACACCGTTAGGCTGCAGGGTACCTGCCATATCACAGCAAGTTCACATTTACCGATCACTTACTGTGTGCCGGGCGTTATACCAGGGGCTTAACATGTATGACCGCCTTCCATTCTCAGTGAGCCTTTGATCGAGATGCCACAGTAGTACCAATCCAGTTCACCAATGAGGGTGGGCAACTTGGACAGGGTGACACAACTTGAGAATGGTAGGAATCATGGCTAGATTATTGAGAGCTCACACTCCCATTTAGCACATGAATGTATAGACAGATAAGAAAACAAACCTAGTCTGATGGAGTAATTTATCCAAGGCCTTTTGCTAAAATCCACATGTTTAATAAGCATCATGAATCTTGAACTGGGAAGGAGAGGACAGGGCTATATCACGGTTATTCACCGCCACAACGGCTCCCTCTCACCATGCTGCTCGTGGATGTGTTTCACCCCTTAGGTGTGCTGTAGGGGAAAAAAATAAAAATAAATGAAATGAAATGAAATGAAAATTATATATGTATAAATCCTTCACAATCTGACCCTTGCTTCTCACCCTAGCCTCATTTCTCCCTCAAATCCCTTCCTATTCTCTGTAGCCAGACTGAGCTCTCCTACAGTTGCCCTAATTTGCCATATTCTCTAAGGAACACAGCTTCCTTGACCCTTTTCCTGCACCCCCACCCCCAACCTGCATAAAATGTCCCTCCCTGGTGCTTCTCCAGTTCCTAGAGGGTCATAGCACCTACCATAATGTATGGTGATTGCCTGTTTATGTGCTGTCATCCACACTAGAGCTTTCAGGACGGAGACTAATCTGTTCCTTTTCTTATCCCTCGTGCCAGGCAGCTTGCCTGGATTGTAGGAGGCACTCAAAACACGCTGGATGGATAATTGCATGGATATGACAGTATGTAACGTACAATGCCTTCTGAATCTCAGCATCCTGCGCTGTCAGACTACCCACTCTTCAGGGGGTGAAATGTTGGGAGTGTCTCAAAGTCTTGAAAGTTTAGTAGAAGTGGGTAATATGTGCAAATGCAGTGTCTTATGATAGGTTCAGACAGCATGTTACAAATGTATGTTGCTAAGTTAGCCAGATAAATATAAGAGGCACATGGCTATGATGGATTTCTAACTAAACAGGATAGAAGAGTTGCTGTAAAAACCCAGCCCCGCAGAGAACATTTTCATTCCTGCCCCAGTCTTGCTCGAGAATCTCCCATACCTCTGTATCACAGTCAAAGCGCAGGACAAGGAGTGGGGGGCGGGGAATGAGGGTATGGGAGCTACACCTCCCCTCCCACCTAGGATTCTATTCGACCCACCTCTCCCTGCCCCACAGCCACCTCCAAGCCTTTGTTCTTTGTTCAAGCTCTTCTCCCCGGCCTTCCAATCTGGAAGTCCCAGCAGCCTCCTTCTAAGGAAAATCTAGTCCCTGACCACCTGTCCCCTGCCCCCATCAGTCCCTCCATCATTTGGGCTCCTCAGAATGAGAGAGAGTGGTAAGGATACAGATTGGGTTTGATCCTATCTGGAAAACATACTAGGGTGTATGGTGCTGGAAAGTTACCTAACTCGTCCTCAGTTTCCTCATTTATAGAGTAAGATGAATACTTTGCAGGATTCATGGGAGATCACACATATGAAAAAGACCATTATACCTGTAAGCTTCATATACATAATCATCATTCGTGTGTGCCAACTAAATAAAGCTAGCCCTTCTATAATTCCGAGCCTAGCTGGATATTTTCAGCAATAGAAAAAAACCTAAAATACCATCCATAAACTGTGGCTTATAGTACCAATGGCCTAGGGTTGTGGTAAGATTTCAGTCAAACAATATCCCTAAAGCACCCAGCATGCTCTGTTTCAGCAGAATGGAGATTAGTATGTAATTAGCGCAATATCCTATCCCTACCAGGCCCTGAATCTCTAGAGGGCAAAACCTTGTCTGTCTCATTTCACTGCACCGTCCTTAGGGCTATTGATGCATAGGTAACTGACCCAAAAAGTATTATTTTCTTCTGACTCATGCATTGAACAAATCTGAGCATCTGACCTAGGCAAGGGGGCTACAGCAATGATGAAGCAGTTCAAAATCCCCATCCTTGTCGAGCTTTCATGCCAGCAAGGGAAACCAGGTAATAGCACATCAGTAAAATACAGTATGCCAGATGGTGCTAAGGGGGGTGGGGAGGGAAGTAAAGTGGAGAAAGGGAAACAAGAGGGCTGTGGGATTGGGGTTGCTATTTTTTTTATTTTATTTTATTTTATTTTTAAATTTTTTTAACGTTTATTTATTTTTGAGACAGAGAGAGACAGAGCATGAACAGGGGAGGGGCAGAGAGAGAGGGAGACACAGAATCCGAAACAGGCTCCAGGCTCTGAGCTGTCAGCACAGAGCCCGACGCGGGGCTCAAAATCACGGACCGTGAGATCATGACCTGAGCCGAAGTCGGACGCTTAACCAACCAAGCCACCCAGGCGCCCCTATTTTATTTTTTTTTTTAATGTTTATTTATTTTTGAGAGAGAGAGAGACAGAGTGTGAGCAGGGGAGGTGCAGAGAGAGAAGGAGACACAGAATCTGAAGCAGGCTCCAGGCTCTGAGCTGTCAGCACAGAGCCCGATGCGGGGCTCGAACTCATGGACTGTGAGATCATGACCTGAGCTGAAGTTGGATGCTCAACCGACTGAGCCACCCAGGTGCCCCGGGTTGCTGTTTTAGATCAGTTGGTCAAAGGGATCTCACTGAGAAGATGACATTGGCGTAAAGACCCGAAGGAAGTAAGGGAGCCAGCCACGCAAATATCTGGAAGAAGAGCCTTCCAGGTAGAGAAAAGAGTGATTGCAAAGGCCCTGAGGTGCATCTGAGCAGCAGAGAGGAGGCCAGTGTAGCTAGGGTGAGTGAATAGTTCATCCAGCAAGTATTTATGGAGCCCCTACTCTTTGGGGAATAAACAAATGAGCACAATGTCTGGCACATAGTCAGCTCTTAGCACATGTAACTGTTTTCATCACTGTCGTTATCACTATTTTCTCTGGATCTCTCCCACCGTCACCACTTGGCAGTATCCAGCCCCAAACCTGGCATCTAATAAGAGCTCAGTAACTGCCTAGTGAACTGAATCTCACTGTCCTGTGCAGGCTGGGTCCCTAACCATTAACACCCAGTTATCCCTTGAAATTGAACGGTACCAGAGACTTATTGTTTCCTTACATTGGCCTTTTGCTCTGAAAATCCTTAGGTCTTAAAACGATACCAGAACTGTATGTAAATGCAGTATTCTATTGCTTTGGTTGAATTCCTCAACCTGCAAAAAGGTAGGGAGGGGAGTCTAGTAGTTGAGATTCTGTGACTTCTGATAAGCCCTGGGCCGCTTCATTTCATAGGGACCCCTTAGGGGAACAGCACATTCCGGGTTTATCAGCTTTGGGCTATCACATGGGACCCAGCAGCCAGAACTAGGTGCCTGCTGTTTACAACCCAGATGAGCCTCGGAAAAGATTTCACCTAGAAGGGGGTGGATGAGAGTGAGGCCACTAGGTGCTCCCCGGAAGCTTTCACACACAATGATCATCACAGTAATTCAGGAGACCTGCCCAGCACGTGGAAGAGATTGAGTCAGTAATGAACTAATGAACTCCCCTCTGAACCTCTGTCAGCCAGGAGATTTCAAGTCTCTTGGAAAGGCAGATCCTTAATGACTCAAGGCCCTCTTGCTCCAATAAGCCTAGGTCCTATTGTTCTTTCTTCAAGTGAAAGAAATCCCACCCTTCTTTTGACCTATTTGTCAGAAGTGAAGGGGGAGCGGACGAGCACTCCACTCGGAGGAAACTTTCAATTCAGTTGCAACACGACTTTGGTGCGTTCATCTCCCGCCCAGCCACCCACTCAGAAGCTCAAGCCCCTCCATCATCCAGAAACTTCCAAGACCCCGCCTTAAAATACTGCACTTTTAGGGTGTGACCGGTGTACCAAGCAGAAGTGCCCTTCTTCCGTTGTCACAGTGTTACCTCTCGTTCCCAAACACACCCTCCCTGTTGGCAGGCTGGCTTGCTTCTCCATCTCTCTCTCTCTCTCTCTCCTCTCGGGTACCATGCAAGTTTCTCTTTTTTTTTTAATGTTTATATTTATTTATTTTGAGAGAGAGAGAGAGAGAGCAGGGGAAGGAGGGACAGAGAGAGAGGGAGAGAGAATCCCAAGCAGGCTCCGCACCATCACTAACACAGGGCTTAATCCCATGAACTGCGGGATCATGACCTGAACTGAAAACAAGAGTCGGCCACTTAACCGACCGAGCCACCCAGGTGCCCCACCATGCAACTTTCTATCTTCTAGACTGAATAAGTTTGTTCTTCTTTTCCACCTACCAAATCTGCTCTTCCAGGAAGAGAGCACTGGCTTAAGAGTAAGAAAGTCATTTTAGAGAAAAGTAAGACCTGGGCCCAGTGTGTTTTCATGATCGACTTAAAGTCACATAGCTTACTCCTATCAAGAGTTAGGGTTTGAGACACATGCTTCTGATTCCAAACTCCTCTCCCTTTCTCCCCATCCTCACTGCCTCTTGGATGAGTGACCTCCAAAGAATACCGATTAGCCTCCTAATTAGCATTCCTCCAAGGAGTACTAATTAGCACCCAAAAATAAATATTTGGTGTCAACTTATATGCAGGGCAGCACGGAAAACTGTTTTCAAGTGAGTGCTATAGAGAGGCCAGTTCCAAAGTACTTGTCAAACAGAAGTGATATCAATAAATATTTGTCAAATCGCTGAATGAATACCAATGGCATGAAGTTAAGGCAGGTGGATCTTCGGAGAAGTGATGGCATTTTCCATTCTGGAGAAAGGAGATTCTTTCTCTGTAAACAGATTTGCGTGAGAATTTTCTTTCATAAAAGTGACTCTGCCTGCCTTATTTTCACAACAGCCATCCTTGGTTTATAGACTAAGCTGCCCAGGAGCTGGGGTTATCTTTGCTACTGAGCCAAAGTGGCCTACAGTGAAGCCAGATTTTGCCTTTGCCAAGTTTATGAAGGCAAGACCCTTGGGAAGTCCAAAGCTTCTCTACATTTCTCTAAGGAAGGAAGGTTTGTCTCCAAAAAGGTATAGCTTCTGGGAAGGCTGCTGAAATGTCCGGAACTAAAGGCCACTTGGACCTCTCTTTGTTTCTCATCCTGACATGTATTTGCATGTTTTCTCTAGAAATATCTTGCATCAGTTCATCTCAAAGGCAGCCATGAGGCAGGTCTGGCATGGGCCAAAGGCTTGGTCAAGAGGAAGAAAGGAGAATTAATTAAAATGTCAGGTGCTGAGCCAGGCATTTTATACTTGATTTCCCACTGATTCATCACAATCCTATAAGGTAACTATTAAGTTTGTTTAGGACAGAAAAATAAGATTCAGAGAAGACCAGTGGTCTGCCCCAATCACACAGCCTGCAAATGGCATAAATGGGATTAAAACCTATGTCTGCCTGAGTCCAGAGTCCATGCTCCTTCTACTCTCTCTCAGAGGCTTCCTGGACCTACAGTTCAATTGGGCTTGGCATTGACACCTCCCTCAGTCTGCTCCCTATTCATCTGACTAGCTTTATCCCCTGAAGTTTCCCATATCAGCAGTGCCCAGGGAGCTTTTTAAAAACTAGGTAAACCCTAGTCTCATATCAACCTACCAGTGGAAGAGCCTAAACATGGGTACTTCTTTAAAGCTGCCTGGTCAACAGGTATGTCCATCCCTGGTTAAGAATCATTGCAATATATTGGGGCACCTGGGTGGCTCAGTCGGTTAAGCGCCCGACTTCAGCTCAGGTCATGATCTCATGAGTTCAAGCCCTGTGTCAGTCTCTGGGCTGACAGCTCAGCCTGGAACCTGCTTCAGATTCTGTGTCTCCCTTGCTCGTGCTCTCTCTCTCTCTCTCTCTCTCTCTCAACGATAAATAAACATTAAAAAAAAATTTAATAAAAAAAAAGAATCACTGCACTAGACGGACTCTTTATTCCAGAAAAGCTCTACCCCACCCCCATATATGCCCATACTTCTCTCTTCCTCACCATTTTCCATACATATTCCTTAAATTCGGCAAATCCAGTTTCCCTTCAACAACCCCCACCTCACCTCTCCAGTGAGCAAAATTCATTCTGTCATCTCTACAAATCAACGGAGAAAGGAAGACTTCATTAAGTCCAATGTTGGCAAAAAAAAAAAAAAAAAAAAAAAGAAAAAGAAAAGAAAAGAAAAAAAAAAGACCCATTTAGATGCTCAGCTCACCCACACACTACAATAAATTACAAATAAATTAAATCATTCAATACAAAGTTTCAAGCCTAGAAAAACAGGAAATAAATAAAATGAATATTAGCTTAGAATATGGGTAGGGGAAATGGAATTGTAAGCATGAGAGAAAAAGTTTTTATTAAAGGGAAAGTGGATCCGATTTAACTACACAAAAATGTAAAGCTACCTATTAAAAAAAGAAGGATAGCATATAGGAAGAATTTTTGCTGTAAATATGACCGACAAAAGTTAGTAATATTATCTTCTAAAAAGACCATACGAATAGGATAAGAGCTCTGAAGATGGGAAACTATCTTGTTTGGTCTTGTATTTCCTGTGTCTGTAGACACTTGGCCTACAGTAAGGCCGCACGATTTTTTTTTACCCCAACACCCAGGGTTAGTTGTCTCACCGCTTCGAAGAATGAAGAGGAGGACACAGAATAAAATGAGCAGCAGGCAACAGTTTATTTGAGTTTGAGAAAGAATAGAATGAAAGGTCTCTTTGCAGAGAGGTCGTTCGAAGGTGAATACCCGCGGCACTAGGCATGGGACCTTGTTTTATAAGGTTCTGGTCAACCCTCCCTCCCCTTCCCCCTTGTTCCTTCTCACGTCCTACACTTATTGACTCGATTGAGCTCTAGGTGCTGGGTTGTCCATTCCTGACTGGCTCAATTCCATTGTATGAGGGGCGGTCTATGGCCATATCCTTCCTTGTGGGGCATGCGTTTTATGGTCTACTTACTTGTAGTCAGGTCTTTTGTCAAATTCCTGAGGGAAACCTGAGGGGGAGTAGGTGGGGCCTGTTACATTCTTAAGAGGAACCTTACACCAGAGGGGGTTTGGCCGGAGTCAGACACTCCCAGCCTTGTTCCAAAATATGTGTTTTTCCCCACCCAGGGACCTCAGGTCCTAACCTTTCCCTCTCTGCCTACTGAATCCTATCTTTTCCTATCATAGTAGTACTTGTTGAAGAAGAGATTTTTTTTTTTTAACCTAAAACCTCAGGAGATTGAGTGAAAAAAAGAAGACATAAAAATCAGTCACAGAAGAAGAAATATGATTATTTAACACATGGGAGCATATTGCAGACCTCACTTGTGATATGAGAAATAGAAGTATTTAAAATACTGATGGGCTATTATTTTTGTCTAAGAAATTAGCTGAGATTTTTTTTTTAACTATAAAATATAATACTAAGGCGAATGGGATGAAATAGCCCTTTAATGCTGTCATTGATTCAGCCACTTTGAAGACTCGTAGAAATGGGAACCAGGTTCTGATAGTATTGAGATGGTCACTGTAATGGGAATTACTGGTTTTGTCTGACCAGAAACTCAACCTCCCCCTTCTGACAGACCCCATGACCCTCAGACAATGCACCTATCCTGGTCAGCCTTCACTGGGATTCTTCAAACCAGCCCTGTCTGGAAGAGAAGCCCTTTTTCCCCTCTGGACACGGACATGATTGAGGACATGATTCTGGAAGCTGCCAGTAGTCTCTTGTAATATGGAAGGAGTATATCTATAGTAGGAAAAAAATAGGTTGGTTTGCAGGGAATCCTGTTAGCATTAGACTCCCCGGTACCCGTCATTCCTGAGGTCATTTTCCGTGTCTGGGCTCTTCTCACAGGGTAGTGACCTGAGTCCATCATCTCTCCCACCCTTAGTGTACCATAGTAGGCTCTTTCTGGCTTTCAGGCCCATGCAAGTCTGAAAACACTGCAGATCGGTGCCTCTAACCACCCCCCGCCCCTGCCGCAGCCCCCGTCCAAGGGCCAGTTGTTACACATTTACCAGCACATCACTTTCCTTTAAGGTACCTGGGCTGGATTTCTGTCACTAGCAATCCAGAGAATATTGGGCAATGCAGCCAGAGACGCTGAAACCCAAATCCCACCTGAGACTTTTATCTCCGGTTTACAAATGGAAAACCCTCCCCAGGTGGTCCCCAAGGGACACAAAAGCCAGAGGGAGTTTTATTTTTATTTTTAGCTGGGCTTTAGGCTGTGCATGAAGCTCTTCTGCAAGGTCACAGCTAGACACTTAGGATATTGGGTAAGCCATTTTGCAAGGAAAGGTGACACAGTGCATATCTATCCATGCTGGATGAGATGCAGCCACAGAGAAACAGATCCCAAGAGAAAGTCTGTTTGCCTCTGAACCCAGCAAGGAGTCCGGGAAGGAGACAAGGAGAATCCCAAGCCTGCTTGCCACAGGGAAGAAAAGAGAGAAAAATAAATAAATATAAATATAAATAGATAATTAAAAAGCCCATCCAGACCTCTTACTGGAATTCATGCTCTGGGTCAGGTTTCTCTCAGACTATATTCAACAGATTGGCCGAAAAAAGAGAATGATCTCCATCTCCAGACTTTTTTCTGCCTGGTGCCTCTGCCCACCGGCAAAGATCACCCAATGAGTGCCTGGGCCTCTGGTTAATCACATTCCGCCTTCACCTGATGCCTACAAAACTCTTTTGACGGTAAGTGGGAGCATTACAACTGTTGATCCCTTCTACATCAGTGACTTCATTTCTAAGAATTGTTTCTAAAGAAATTATACAAAATAGAGGAAAGGGTTTAGGTACAGACTTGTTTATTACTGAATTATTTAGAATGCGGGCGGTGGGGGGGGTGGCAGGGAGAAAAGCCTGAAATCCACACAAATGTCTAACAATAGGAGAATGACTAAGTAAATTACAATACGCAATCAGAATGTATCACAGTCATTAAAAATGTTTTGAAAGGATTATAATAATATGGAAAAAAATCTTACGTTAACTAAGTAAAAATTCAGATTTAAATTTTATATTCGGAATGGCAATACAAAAAGAGAAAAGGCCAAACTAAATTGTGCATTGACTGAAAACTGGAAAGGTGTACTCTAAAGCATTAACTGTGGTTTTCTTCTTTGGGTAGTGAAACTATCAAAGGTTTTTAGTTCTGCTTTTGCCTATATTTTCCAAGCTGTGTTTAATAAACGTACAGACAAATAGATACCACTTAGTATGTCTCAGTGTTTATCCTGGGCCAGGCCTACTACATAGCACATTTCATAGATTATTTTGTTTAAATCTCCCAACAACTCTCTGAGGTGGCTACTTTCATTATCTCCATTTTACAAATGAAGAAACTAAGGCTCAGATAACTTAATTATCTTGCCCAAAGTCATATAGCTGATAGCCAGGGTTTTAAGCCTGGTCTGTTTGATTTCAGAGCCAAAGCATCTTACCCACCCCACTCTCCTCGATAAGAGAAGAAAATAGATAAATAATTTACATATAACTATATATGGAAATATAGATATTAAACTTCTTTTAAGCAGTAGATCCATTCTTCAAGGTTAATTCAAGACTGATCTCCTTTGTGAGAATTTCTACTTCCTGCCCCTAAGCTCTTACGCTGATGTTTGCTCCCTCCGTTACTCTTACGCTGTCCTACATTATTGGCAGTCTTTCCACATAGAGCATTTATACCTCAGGTAGACCAGAAAGCCTGAGTGAAGGAAAAGCATCTTCTCCTCACTCTGGTTCTTTTCTCCTTTCCTACCTCCTTCATTTTGCACCATACACTTCAGCTGTGATCCTTCTGCATGGTAAGACAAAATAAGCTAGGGTGCCTGGGTGGCTCAGTCGGTTGAGCATCCGACTTCGGCTCAGGTCATGATCTCCCAGCCTGGTGGTTCAAGCCCCACATCGGGCTCTGTGTCTGATAGCTCAGAGCCTGGAGCCTGCTTCGGTTTCTGTGTCTCCCTCTCTCTCTGCCCTTTCCCATACAGCTCTGTCTCTCTCTCTCTCTCAAAAATGAATAAACGTTTAAAAAAATAATAAAACAAAATAAAATCACTGTAACTAAAAAAAAAAAAAAAAAAAAAAAAATGAGCTAAGACTCCCAAATTTGTGTCTAAAGGGAAGTTGGAAAGCCTTACCCAAGATTTCCACTTACTTTTGTAAGTTGACTTTGTTATGGCTGTTGCTACCTCCAACTCCTGGCTCCACTGCCCCAGTTCATTCAGAAAATGGTCTCATCTTTTGCTGTCCCTGACCCAGGTGGAAACTCAACCCCTTCCTCGTTTCTACAGTGAACCCACACTACAGGCCTATCTGAACATGTAGACTTTATCAAGGATGTTGGAGGGCAAGGATAGGCTAACACTGTTGCAACTCAAACAACTTCAATATGAATATTAAACATCCCTATGAAAACAAAACAAAGCAAAACAAAACAAAACAAAACAAAACAAAACCCTTTGGCTACCAGGCCCTGGAGAAGTACTATTTATTGTCTGCTTTGCTCTATGAGTATCTCACGTAATCCTCTCCCTTCCTCCCATTGCTTTCCTACCCCACCCTCCCCCCACACCCAACTCCACCCTCCTCCATAATGCACAGCTATCCTGCTCACTCAAGCCCCAAGCTCCAGACTCAGCTCAACCTTTCCAGGTGCCCCACCAAACAAAAGAACCTTTCACTGAAACTGAATCCACTCTGCTTGGACTGTTGTGTTGCTGGACAGCAAACATTTTACCCTCCTCTATTACTCTCACATATATAAATTTCATTGAGAATCTGCTTTGTGCCGGATGCTGAAGATACACAAAATTGGAAAAATACACAAACGATAATCCTTAAGAACTTAATGATTAAGTTCCTTAAGAACTCACA
Organism: Panthera uncia; assembly: GCF_023721935.1. NCBI lineage: Eukaryota > Metazoa > Chordata > Mammalia > Carnivora > Felidae > Panthera > Panthera uncia. The sequence goes on from NC_064809.1 coordinate 122,643,914, forward strand.
GCTTATAGAACAGGTAACCACCATACCAGACCATTGGTGCTATAACTGAAGAAGATGCAAAGGGTCATGGGGCTCAAGGGGAGGGTGCATCCTGTAAATCTGGGCCTCTTAAAGAAGCAAGGGCCAGACATGAAGGAGTCTTAAGTTCTGAGTTCCTTTCTCTAGCCATGGGTTCAGCTGATGTTCCTCACATTTATTTCCCTTCCAAAAGCTTCTCTTGGGCTGTGGCTGCCAAGATTCTTTCCACTGCAATACACAACATACAGCAATTTATGACAGACACTAATCCAACAGCCCTGACTTGCCCTTAACTCCAATTTGAAACGTGCAGCACATTAGCCCTGCACCATCTCTGCCGCACCCTGCCGGGTACCATGGGCACCTGCAAGACCACCTGGTGGGCTGAGCAACAGAGGATATTGAGGATTCGTCCAAAGAAAGTCAACATGCGCTAAATGTTCACTCAGTCAAGTCAATTTTCAGCCTAAGTTTCCTGTTTCCTGTTCTCCCCGCTTTCAGAACCAAATGCAAACCAGAGCTCTTCTTTCAGATTATTTAAAAGTAAAGGGGGACGAGGGAGGGCCAGTGATCTCTGTTATCACAAAGGAGGTTGCCTGTCTTGACACTAGTTTCAAAAGTTCGTTTACAAAATACTGTGACTGTGCTTTATTTTAGCCCTTGCTTGAATTTTAAGCATTGAACATCTGGTTGTCAAGACACTCAAGCTGCTTATCATAGAAGTTCTAATATTTGTGGAACCGTGGGATGTGCTATTTATTGTGCATGCTCATTACAATATCAGGTCTAATCCTCATAATGAACTTACGGGATAAGGGGCATGTCTTTTCTTTAAAAAAAAAAAAAAAAATGAAGCTCTCAGCATTTTCCCAAGAACACGGGGTTGATAAGTAGAAGGGCTGTGAGTTTTGAAGCCCGCCTCATTGGAGTCTAAACTCACGGTATCGCTCACATGCATTCATCAATGGAAATAAGAATCATAATGATTTTGAGGTCTCTTTTCCTAGTAATTTGAAACGGAAAACCAAATATGTCATCTTTTAAGGGTATAATCAGGATTTGCATTTACCCTAGCATAATATACTGCCATTAAGTTCAAAGTTCAAGTCGTAATTATTGTTGTATTCTGGGTTGAGATATTTTAAATTGTTTTTTTTTTTTAATTACAAAAGAGATATATGCTCATTGTAAAATTTAAAACTTTATGAAGTGGGGCACCTGGGTGGCTCAGTTGGTTAAGCATCCAACTTTGGTTCAGGTCATGATCTCACGTTTCATGAGTTCAAGCCCTGCATCGGGATCTGTGCTGACAGGTCAGAGCCTGGCGCCTGCTTCAGATTCTGTGTCTCCCTTTCTCTCTGCCCCTCCCCTGCTCACAGTCTATCTCTCTCTATCTCAAAAACAAAACAAAACAAAACAAAAACCTTTAAGAAGTATAAAGTGAAATATAAATGTCAATAGCCCACAAAAATTTGAATAAACACTTCACCAAAGGAGATCTATAAATGGGAAATAAGTATATGAAACATGTACATTGTTAATCATCGAAGAAATGAAACTTTAAGCCATCCATTAGAAGAGCTAAAATTTAAAACAATTTTTTTAACGTTTATTCATTTTTTGAGAGACAGAGAGAAACAGAGCGTGAGTGGGGGAGGGGAAGAGAGAGAGGGAGACACAGAATCTGATGCAGGCTCCAGGCTCTGAACTGACAGCACAGAGCCCAACATGGGGCTCGAACTCACGGACCATGAGATCTTGACCTGAGCGGAAGTCGGATACTTAACCAACTGAGCCACCCAGGCGTCCCAAAGAGCTAAAATTTTAAAGTCTGATCATGCCAGATACTGGCAAAGATATAGACAAACAGAAATGCTCATACAGTGCTGGCAGGATGTAAAATGGTGCAACCACTTTGGAAACCAATTTTTCAGGTTATTAAAAAATTAAACCTACACCTACCATATGATCTAGACAGTCCACTCCTATGTATTTACACAAGGGAAATGAAAGCATATGAAGACACAAAGACTGGTACACAAATTTTCCTAGTGGGTTTTTTGTTTGTTTTCTGGTTTTTTTTATAATAGCCCCAAGCTATTAATAATCCAAATGTCCATCAGCAGGTGAGTGATAAGCGAATTGTGAAACATCCATACAATGTAATGCTATTGAGTAATTAAAAGGAATTAATTATTGATATACTTAACAATGTGGATGAATCTCTAATTTTGTTCAATGAAAGAAGCAAGACGAAAAACAAGACATATTGCATGATTCCATTTATGTAAAATTCTGGGAAATGCAAACCTTTAGTGACAGAAAGCAGATCCATGGTTTCTTGGGGATGGGGGACAGGGAAGAATGGCAGGGAGGGCTTACAAAGGGATGTGAGGAAAACTTTTGAGGGCAATGGATATATTCACTATTTGGATTGTGGTGATGGCTTCATAGCTGTATATGTATGTCAAAACTTATTAAATTGTACATTTTAAATATGTGCAGCTCATCGTATGCCAATTATACCTCAATAAAATGGTTACACACACACACACACACACACACACTCACTCACTCACAATTAATAGCCCCTAAACCCTCTCTTGAAATTACCACTAATATCAATTTTATCATCATCTTTCTCTAGATTTGCATAGCAAGAATCATATTATACATATTTTACAACTGGCTTTTTTCACGTGGACGTTTTTTTTCACATGAGTGTTCATGAAGCTACTTCATTCCTTTAAATGGTTTCTCAGTCATCCAATACTTGGATGTTTTGTGATAGCACACAGGCTCTCTATTTGTGGACAATTTAAATGACTTCCAGCTTTTTCTAGAGATTTTTTTTTTAATCAAGACAGTTATTTCCAGAGTTATGAACACCTGACTTAGAAGCTTCCTGCTCTTGGAAACAGTCCTTTGCTGGTGGTTTCTCCTGCTCCACCCCAGCAGCCAGCAACCAAGCTGTTCTGGCCTACTTGCTCCACCTGGTGGGCAGTGTAGGAACTGGGCAAGGCTTATTATTTCTCCTGTGCGAGTGGTTCTCCCGGACTCCAGTTTGCCCTTCTGAAATCCATCTTGCCCTGAATGCCACGGTGATCTTTCTAAACACAAATCTAATTCTCTCAGTCTCCTCCTGAAAACTCATCAACTAAAATTAGCCTGAGCCCCTTATCGGAGCATACAAAGTGTTAACTACTCCAGCCCCTGCCCAGCTTTTCAGCCTCAATTTCGGTAACTCCCCTCCTGGCACTTTGTACTCCAGAAATACATAATCAGCTGTGGTTCTCTAAATACACAGTGCTGCTTTCTACATCTGTATCTTTGTACCTGCTATTTGCTCTCCCTGGAGTGCCACTGTGCCTTCTCCTATCCAATAGGTGCTTGGTAAACTTCTTTTCACCTTCAAAACCATACTTACTAGTCCCTTGCCTCTCTGCAGTCTTTTCTGTTCCCTCCACATGAAGTTGATCACTTCTTCCAACTGTGCCTTGTATATACATCCAATTCCACGCCTATAACATTTTATTATAGTTACCTATTTGTATGTTTGCCTCCTGCACCAAACTGGCTAACCCTCACTAAACTTGAGAACCACAACTATCTCTTGGTCACTGTGCATCTTTCACGGTGCACAGAACAAAGGAAGGGAGGCTTAATAAGCAGACACTAATAAAATGAACTGACCACATCTGCAGCCTAAAGGGAATGGTGTCGAGTGCTTCTTTTTCTCATGAATGTAGAGTCTGCCAAAGTTAGGATGCCATTGGTTGGGACACAAAGTCCAGAGGCTGAGACCAGTCAGAGGGACCACACACTCTAATCTTTACCAAATACATTGTCAAGCGATATCCACCACTTGGTTAAGCCTGAAGATCCTTGGAACTATCCTGAACCTAGCATTCCTCATTCAGTACTTGGGGAACAAACAATGGGGTATGGTTTGCAGTTTACAGCCTGGTGCCTTTGGCTGCCACAGGGAAACTGTTCCAGTAAATGCAGAGTTTCCTGACTTTTTTTTTCTTACGTCCCCAGGAGAGAAACTATGGGGCCATCATGACACCCCCATGTGCCTCATTTGAGATCCAAAGGAAGACGTTTCTTTCTTTTACTCATTCATTCAACAAATATTTATTAAGTGCATCCATGGTTTTAGGCACCATTCTAGGCTTTTAGGATACGGAAGGAACAAAACAATAATCCCTGCCCTTTCGGAGCTTAATGCTAATGGAAAAAGAAAGACAATACTAAAAACATAATAAGTAAGTGCATTTCATAGTGCACATAACTGGAAGTTAAGTGTTGGGGAAAAAGGAAGAGTCAAGCAGGTCGTGGGGTATTCTCTATGAAGCTACTGATAGCAAAATGAGCGAGCAAACAGAATACCTCTGGAGATCCTGCATGGGAGATGATTTCCTCACTGTGTATGTTCATTTGAGTGGGATTTCTGTTCCTCAGAGCTGAAAGCATCCTAACTAAACTGAAGTAGCCACTCTGGCATGCACTCTTTAAGACAAATGATCTTCCACAAGTCCCGCCTGTTTCCTGGACACAGAAAAAGAATTACAAGGAGATGCCAGAGTCTCAGGTCCCACTCGGGGATTTTCCTGAGGGTCTCTGATGACCCTATGTTCCTACTCATTCAATTATATCCATTCCAGTTAATCTCTTTCTTGCTGTGAGACATGGAAGTCAGAGAGCTGCACCTCAAAGTGTACCCCCAGGACAAGATACAAGGTTCAAGATTCACACTCATTTGCTATTCAGAGGCATGCTCCATCCACAGGGACCAGGCCACCAGCAAGACCCCATCTCCCAGCACCGTCTCCAGCCTGAATAATTGTCACAGCCTCTTAACTGGCGTCCCTGCTTCCCTCCTGCCCAGCCATACCTGGTTATCCTCCCAGCAGCCAGCATGGTTCTTTTAAAACATGTGCAACAACCTATCCCTTCTCTCCAACTTCTTATCACTTACTTATCCCTTTCTTATCCCTTCTCTCTCACTTCTTATCACTTACAGGCTGTGTGTGATCTGGCTTGGGTTAGCTCTAACCTCATGTCCCACCCCTGACCCTTTCCTTACCAGTCACGCTTCCTTAAGTATGCCAGCATGCTTCCATATCAGGCCCTTTGCATTTGTTATTCCCCCTACCTAGAACATTCTTTCTTCAGACACCTGCAGGCTTATGCCCCCACTTCCTTCAGATTTCTGCTCAAATATAAGTTTAGCATTAAGGCCTCGCCTGACCAAGCTCCCTAAAACAGCATGCCACACCTGTCTGTCCATTTCCTTACCCTGCTTCATTTTTCACCATAGCACTTGTCACACCTGAAATTATGATATGGATCCATTTATTTCTGTGCCCCCTTCCTCCTCTACTAAAATATGAGCTCCTTGAGGACAACGACTTTGCCTACTTCATTCACTGCTTGGCTCTCCAGATACAAACAGCACCTGGCACACAGCAGGTGCTCCATGAAAGTTTGCTGAATAAATTAATGATAACTTGCCTGACTCTACCTCACTCAGTGGCCAAGTAGGACATGCACATAAAGACACACATCCCTTTAAAGCCTCTTCTTCCTTTTCACTCCTCTTCTGAGTCTTAACAATATTTTTAGGAAAGCCTGCCTCCCATCTTCTCTTTTCATTCCCTTGAAGAAAATAAAATATAACCCTTCCAAGAGTCATGTCTGATTAGAATCTGATTAGTGCTACAGTTATTGTGTTGCACACTAACAGAACTGTCTCCTGGATACCAAGCTGTGTGGGAACTGATAAAGCCAGACCTCGTGGGGCCTGAAGCATGAGCAACCAAGGTCAGGGAGGGAGGATGACTTCCACCTCAGCATGGAGCCCAAACAGAAAGTTCAGAAGCTTCAGAAGCATACAGAGTTAATCTACTTGGCATGGATCCTGGCTGTCCTATGGCTTACAGGCAGAGGTGGCCAACCATCTCGGTGAGCATTGGATGTAGACACTCAGGAATCTGAGTAGGCGGGGACAAGCGGGATTAGTGCTGTGTGGCCTCTGTAGGCTCAGAGGCACATTTTGCCGCTCAGGAATATCTGGGCGATGCTTTAAAGGAGATTCATTTCCAGCAACACAGTTGGGAGGCCCCCATGCTGTCATAATTTAAGTACAAGAAGGAAGTGTGACATCATTTTCCACTCCCAAGCTTGTGAGGGCTGGGACTCTAGGCCTATACTTTAAAAAAAAAAAAAAAAAAAAAAGTGCAGAGTTGGAGATCACAGTTAGATTTAAAAGCGAACCAGATAAATCAAGCTTCAAAGTCATGGAAAAGGTCAAGAAGACTTTAGTAAACATGCCCCCAAATTCTGCTACTACCTCAGTTTTTCTTTCTTTAAATTAGCTTTTTCCTTCAAACATGCTGGAGCAAACATGCTGGAGAAGTTGTTGCAAAAACTATACTCATTCTTTTTCAGTTTTATTTCATTGCTGGCCTTGTATTTTTTTTTCCAATATAACCAATTGCCGTTTTGAAGACATTATTGCTTGAACAGTGTTTTGTGAGTCACCTAAGGAACTTTAACTAGATATTCTTGTAAAGTATCCATTGAAAATTTTTGGAACATTCACCCGTTTACAAATCAAAACTGCTCAACAGTAAGTTGTTTGAGCACTGATATCTACTATGAGCAGAACGATCTTGGTTAATCCATTTGCTGTGGCCCAGAAACTTCTGCCTTTGGAGAAGAGAAAGTCAGAGAAGGGAGGAGTGTGAAAGGATGGGCTGAGGGGTGACCCTTGTCTGTTTGGAACAACACCATCAATCTTCTCCAGGAAAGTGGTTGTTAATTGGACAGTAGCCATGATAAAGACCATTAATTCTGACTGATGGCATCTGGTGAATTAAGAGCACTTTATGTTCTTTCAGCATTTGGAAGTATTTCTTCCAACTGCTCCAAACTGCTTCAAACCAAATATCACCTAGTTAATAGAAAAGTAGCAAATTAGCAAAATATGCACACGAGTGTGTGTGTGTGTGTGTGTGTGTGTGTGTGTGTGAGGGAAGCAGGCTTATTCATTTTATTATCCCTCCTTGAAAGTCTACTGTGGCCAGAGTAGTTCTGGAAGAGTTGACAGTGGAAGGGTGGGGCGTGGTTATAAAAGTAAGTCAAACTTGCTCCTTACTTTCAAGACAGGAAAAATTCAGAAGAGAAAAGAACATGAATAAGAATAAACTCATAAAGGATGCTGTAAGTAACACTTAAGGTCACTTTCACACCTGAGATTTTATTATTCTGTTCGTTTATCTGTCAACAAATACGTATTCAGATCACCTAAGGGAAATTGAAACAGGGGCCCACTGGGCAGAACAAAGAAGGTGTAATTACTTCCAAGTGTGGGGCTGTAAAACATTATAATGCAGATGGCATCTAAGCTGAATCTTAAATGGTGAGTAGAAATTTGGGAAGTAAATTTGTGGGCTCAGTGGCACTGCAAGAAGTATGTAGAAGGTTGGCCACAAATTCAAGGATCAATGGGTGGCTTGATGTCCCTAAAGCATAAGCAGGGTTTGTGGTAGTTTCAAATTGTGTCTACAGGGGTGCCTGGATGGCTCATTCGGTTAAGCACCTGACTCTTGACTTTGGTTCAGATCATCGTGATCTCAGGGTTCATGAGTTTGAGCCCCACATCAGGCTTTGCACTGACAGCACAGAGCCTGCTTGTGATTCTATCTCCCTCTCTCTCTGTCCCTCCCCTCCTTGCTCTCTATCTCTCTCTCTCAAAAAAAATAAATTCAATAAATAAAATAAAATTTGTCTACAAATTCTTTGAAGCCCCTCCCACGGTAGGCCTAAGCATGTTATATATTATATATTGTATATGCTATATGTTATTATATATAATGTAAAATGAAGGCATATAATATAGTTATATTATTACATAGTTTATATATTTATCACATATCATATATAATAAATGAAGGTATATAATTATATTATACATAATATATTATGTATAATAAATGATATATTTATGTTTGTAAATATATACATAAATAGATCACTCATTTTATACATTGTGTATAATAAATGAAGGTATATATAAAATTATATATATATATATATATATATATATATATGAAATAAGTCAAGGTAAAGCCAACTGTTCCAAATCTAAATAACAGCTTACATCTTACTGTCATAAAGTCCAAGTGGGTATTTCTGACCAGAAGGCAGTCAGGGACCCAGGGTCCTTCCATCTTGTGATTCCTCTCTTCTAGGCTTCCACATTATCTGCACAGTCCATGTATGGGGAGAGTGGTGTTTAAGAGCCAGTCTAGGGGCACCTGGGTGGCTCAGTCGGTTAAGCATCCAACTTCAGCTCAGGTCACGATCTCACGCTCTGAGAGTTCGAGCCACGTGTCGGGCTCTGTGCTGACAGGTCAGAGCCTGGACCCTGCTTCAGATTCTGTGTCTCCCTCTCTCTGCCCCTCCCCTACTCACGCTCTGTCTCTGTCTCTCAAAAATGAGTAAAATGTTAAAAAAAAAATTAAGAGTCAGTTTAGAAAGTGGCACACATCACTCCCCTCCATTCTATTGACCAGAACTCAGTCACGTGTCAATATCTAAACATAAGGGAGGATGTGCAACAGGGGGAAAAGAAAATGGATATGCATGGTTTGTCAATTTCTGGTGCATGTTCATATTACCTACATTTCACTTTGCTTTTGCAGGATTTCCGGGTAATTAGGTATTATTATTTCTATTTTTTTTTTTTAGCGTTTATTTATTTTTGAGACAGGGAGAGACAGAGCATGAACGGGGGAGGGTCAGAGAGAGAGGGAGACACAGAATCTGAAACAGGCTCCAGGCTCTGAACTGTCAGCACAGAGTCGGACGCAGGGCTCGAACTCACGGACCGCGAGATCATGCCCTGAGCCGAAGCCGGGTGCCTAACCGACTGAGCCACCCAGACACCCCTATTATTTCTATTTTATAGGTAGAGTAGCTCAGACTCTGTAAGATTAAGCAGCCTGCCTAAAATCATGTAACTAATAGATAAGACTACAATTCAAATCTAGGTTTATTTTAATAAATCCAGACTCTTTTATGCTAATTTCTCTTATGCCAATTTCTCCTACCCCTGCTATTCCCTAAAGGAAATATTTAGATTGTTCTGTGTCTTTATAAGTAGTTATAACTGTTTGAAACACTGCCTGATCAAACATCAGTTTTCACAAAGTTCTGTGTAGTCCTAACTGGTCCCTAATCTTTCTTGGTTTGCCTAACATTTATTTCAGCTTATCCTAGCTCCAGAAAATCTATCTATCTAGATTTTCCTCAAGAACCTCTACATTCAGCATTCATGTATCTTTTGTTCTTCTTTAATGGGACAACCAGATTTTTTCCAGTTTAAACAGATAACAGAATACACTTCCTTCTTCAATTTCACAATTAGCTCTCCAATCCCTCTGATTAACTTGAATATTTCCTGGTTTTCTTTTTCTTTTTTTTTAAGTTTATTTATTTATTTTGAGAGAGAGAGAGAGAAAGCGTGAGCAGGGGAGGGACAGAGAAAGGGAGAGAATCCCACACAGGCTCGATGCAGAGCCCAATGCGGAGCTTGATCCCACAAACTGTGAGATCATGACCTGAGCCAAAATCAAGAGTCAGATGCTTAACCAACTGAGCCATCCATGCGCCCTGAATATTTCCTGTTTTTCAAGCAAAACAAAAAGAAGACAAGAACAGTTATAAAGCTTATCAGAGTTAATTCTCCTCTTAATCATTGATCTTTCATCAACTAGCTTTCTGCCCTCCAAACCAATATTTAGAAGTTTTGCCTCTAAGGTCATCTCATTGATCACTATGCACAGCACTGAATGCCTGCTATGGGACGGGCATTGTGTAAGGGAATACAGACTGATGTAAAGATAGATTATTATCTGACAGAGGGTTTGGGGCAAACATCAGCATCACTTACTGCAGGCTTCAATGCACCACAGGAGTACCTCCTGTTCTCTTAACATCTGAAGAGAGGCGCACTTGGATGAGGGCACAGCTCAATGTGCTTCAGAAGAAGAACCCCCATTCCAGGTTCTTATGGAGCAGGCATGGCAATGACCATATTCAGAAGACACAGGGTGGTCTCAGCCATGGCCACCAGGCAGTCTGCGTGTAAGAGGTGGCTGTTGAGAGGACCACCGATAAACACCAGTAGCCCAGGTAGACCTAAAGCACTAGTGAAATTAAGCACAACCTCTCCTGCTCGTGAAGAAGAACACCTCAAATACCAACCAGTTCACAATCAAGCAACATGGGATGAGCATCCCAGTTCAGTAACTGGATATTCAAACTGCCTGTCTCCATACTTATAAAGATGAGTTGGAGGGGTGACTGGATGGCTCAGTCGGTTGAGCGTCCGACTCTTGATTCCAGCTCAGGTCATGATCTCATAGTTTGTGAGTTCGAGCCCTGCATCGGGCTCTGTGCTGACAGTGTAGAGCCTGCTTGGGATTCTCTCTCTTCCTCTCTCTCTGTTCCTCCCATGCTTTCTTTCTATTTCTCTCAAAATAAATAAAAATAAACTTAGATGAACTGATTACAGTCCTTAAACACAAGGAATTCACGGTCTAAAATGAGTGACTTTCATGTAATCAAATCATTACAGGGCACATGTGATTGATACACGCTTTAAAAGTTTGCCTGAAGTCTGTTTTTTCCATCTAGTGGTGTTTAGCAAGATTTCTTGGGTGACAATATTGCTAACAGGCTGAGGCGGTGTTTTCTTCACGGAGAGAGCAGATGTGCCTAAAGGCCCAGTGAATCATGCAAATGAGTGAAGTCAGCCACTTGAGAGCCCCAGGGTCTGTGGCATGCAAATTCTGACAAAGTATATCTGGGGGCTGAAACCCACTCCTTACAATGCCCTCTACACCAAGCTTTTTTCAGTTCTGGGCCCGCGCAGAAATCTCTGAGCATGTCTGCCTCGATCTAGAAAATGCAGTGAACTGCTCATCTCGAGGAACCTCCCAGTCTGCATGTGGCACCAGAGTGAGCCCTTTACTGCCATTTTTGAAAACCGTAAAAACACCCTTGAAATAGTTTAAACCAATCCACGTTTTTAGCTAAGCAATACCAAGTTTCTTCCACATCAGTTAGGCCGACTTCAACCAAATTTTTCTACAGTAAATTTAACCCAAATAATGTGTCTATGGGCTTGCATCTAATCCATTGAGTTAACTTGAGAACTTTTTAAAAAAAAATTTTATTGGTCATTTATTTGTGAGAGACACAGAGACAGAGTGCGAGTGGGGGAGGGGCAGAGGGAGAGAGACACAGAACCAGAAGCCAGCTCCAGGCTCTGAGCTGTCAGCACAGAGCCCGACATGAGGCTCAAACTCACCAACGAACCATGAGATCATGACCTGAGCTGAAGTCGGACACTTAACCGACTGAGCCACCTGGGTGCCCCAGCTTGAGAACTTCTTATCCCTGTCCCTCCTTAGATACCACTTTCTCTGGGGAGCCCTGCCTGGTCCTCAGCTCTGCACTGTATGCTCCCCCATGGAAGCCTAGATTGACCTTTATTTGTGAAGGGACAATTTTCAAAAAGTTAAAAACGTGACTGTATAAAATAGCAGAAACATAAGGTTTAAAAAAAGTATTCATTTTATTAATTAAAGGGGTAGCCAGTAAAACGATAAAGCCGATTTAAGGAGCATTTGAGCAACAGAGGTTTACATAAGTCATCACAAAGGCATTAAAAAAAAAATCTTAGAACAAGGTAAGTGGGTTAGGTACCAAGTTGGCTAATGTCTTATAGGGCAATAAGCAGGAACCTCTAGGGTCATCTCTTCTATGGAACAGAAATCATTTCATTCGTATTGGTAATAGACAAAAAGCATCTGTGTTGTTATCAGTTTTCAATAAATTAATGTCTTCTTTTCCAAAATTGTAAAATATCTGAACCAATAGTAAATAGAAAGTCCAAAAAAGGTACACAGTGCTAGCAAATCGGTTAATCCTAGAATGGGTCTGCTCTACCACCACACAGCACTATATTGAAAAGACATCCAATAATCTGTTTGACCTGTTTCTTTTTAATTTTTTTATCATTTCTTTATTTTTGAGAGACAGAGACAGAGCACGAATGGGGGAGGGGCACAGAGAGAGGGAGACACAGAATCTGACGCAGGCTCCAGGCCCCGAGCTGTCAGCACAGAGCCCGACACAGGGTTTGAACTCTCAAACTGTGAGATCATGACCTGAGCTGAAGTCGGACGCTTAACCAGCTAAGCTACCCACGCGCCCCTTGTTTTGCCTATTGCTAAGGTTTTGGACAATGTTTGGGTACATATCTACATTTGGGGGGAATTGTTCTTCATGTAGTGTATATTATTATTAGCTACAAAGAGCAGTTGCTAACCTCTACTGAGCACCCACCATACCAGGCATGTGCATTTTCTCACGTGCTTAATACGAAGGAAAAGGCATCACTACTCGCCCGTTTTACAGATGACACTGAAACTTAGCCAAATTAACCTGCCCCAAATCACTCAGCTTGTGAAGAGCAGGCATTAGAACCCTGATCTGCCTATTTGACTCTACGTCTGGGCTCTTAGCCGCTCATACCACTCGTCATAACTGTTCATAAAATAGCCCATTTATTTACCTGTATTTTCCTCTGGACTGTGAGTTTCATGAGAGCAAAGATCGTGGTTTCTTGTTCATTGATATTTTCCTTGCACCTATTGATATCTAGCATATAGTAAGCACTCAATAAGTATTTCTTAAAATTAAATAGAACATGTAAACGCAGAGAATCAGATTCCAATTCTAATACATTTTTCATCAGCTCTTTCACCCTTCTCTTGTAATTAAAATATCAGTTACAGTCCTTATTTTCACCTTTTATGCTCATCGGTAATAATGTCCAGAACAATGGTTGGGGTGAAGTGCTTAACCGATATAGTCTTTATTCATTTATAGAATTGTTTATAAAATAAGCACTTGTTGAGTGCTTCCTACATGCCAGGCTTTCACTAGGCATGGTATAAATTGCTCCCCCACTAAAACGTAACTTTATGAAATAGAATTGTGTCTTTTTCGTTTAACTTTTTTTTTTTTTAATCTCCAGTACCTGGCAGAGAGACTAAGGCATACTAGGCACTTAATCAGTAGTTGCTGATTGAATAAATGAATAAGTGTTGAAAGAGGGATCACTGCAAGCCCTAGGCATCTTCCTGGGTTATTTCTTGTGTGTCCCAATTAGCAAATATCCATCTAGAATGTAATTCCCCTAATAAAATGCCATTAGATGTTAACTTTTAAAGTATAAATGATTCTTTCTTACCTTTAATGAAATTTACCGAACTGTTCATCTGGTTTTTTTCTCTCTTGCTCAGAGATCCTTTCTCTTCCCTTCCCCTGCTCTGCTGAGTGTCTTGGGAGCAGGTGGGCGGGGGTGGGTGGGTGTTGAATCCTGGATACCCCATTTCCCAGCCTCCCTTGCTAACTGGCTCCAGGCTAGGTTTGGCTAATGGTGGTCCTGGAGGGAGATAGGAGGGTGAGAAGAAAGGAGACACCCCTACTCCCGCCCCTACACCCGTCCCTCCTCCTCCCCTCAACCCTCAACCACCAACCATTGGAGGAAACCTCTCCAGTGTTGGCTTATCTCCTCTAGAGTTCTACCTTCTTCTCCTCAGTCCCTCCTTCTGTGATCTCCCCTCCCACTGGGCGGCCCCAACACCCAGGCTCTGTTTTTGTCCCTTTGCTCCTTTAGCTCTAGGGATGGATGTAGCTTCCCACTGATTCTCTAATATGGGTTGTTTCACCATTCCATAAAAGGACTTTTAGCTCTTCCTGTGTATAATTTCTGCTGCCTATGGAATTCCCTCAATTGAACTAAGTGGAATAGACTTGTTTTTCTGAAAGGATCCTGACTTACTGGTCTACTGAGTAGAGAATAGCAATATTCACATTGATATGTGAATATTGAGTGATTTGTTAGGCTCTCTCATTAGCTAAGTAAATGGCTCCTGTAACCACCAACTTGGTGGATTCAAATTAGTTCCTTGGCATAGTTTTAAATCATCACATCTCATACCTTTAAGTTGCTCAGGACCAATTAAAACTGTAAATATTATACCAGCAAATAAAAGAGTGTAATGATAGTAGCTATAGTTTATTGATCCATACAATGTACCTGGCACTCTACTCAACTCTTTATACATATTATCTCTTTTAATTCTCCAACAAACTGTGGGGAATGTGTTCTAGTCAAGATGTCTAGTAGCAAATAATAGACACCTACTTTGAATAGACATCTCAAATGCTCCTTGGTAGTTCATGGAGTTTAGATGAAGGCTGAAAAACCAGGCTTGAGAAAGAACTAAAGGATATCACCCACAACTAAGACCACACCACAGGATGATCTGCTAAGGACTATCATTTGGGATGCTGGGCCACCAAAATAACAAATGGCCCCCACAATATCATTGTCCCCATTTTACACCTGTGCAGATAGAGACATATGTATAATGAATGCTACCACATGGCTCTAAGCCCTCTGGTCTGCCTGAATCCAAAGCACTCCCTCTTTCCACCATACTACATTTGTTTTTTTATATATGGTTAGTTTGTACCTTAATTGATTTGCTCTTGAAAGTTTTGATCTACATAAACTTGTAAATTTTTAAAATTTTTAACTTACAAATATAACCACTATAGCCTTCCTTTAAATAAGTAATTCGGTTTCAGTATTAATATCTATGTGTACACAGTTATGTTGTACTCAGCTTTTCAGGATTTGCTGATTATGTACATGCAGGTGAACTTGTAACATAAACAATGTCATGGCCAGGAATGCCTTATAATTGTCCTTTACTCCAGATTTTTCTTGTACTATATATATATATATATATATATATATATATATATATATATATGAAGCAGATTCATACATATGTATGAGAGAAACATAAACAGCTTCATATTTTAGGAGAGTTGGCAGCAATCCATTCTCCTTGCTTTCTGGAAAACACAAGCACCCTTCTAGAGTAATGGAATGTGATTATAAATACTTCAGGCACTTAGTTGATACAGAGCTGGTATGCTTGTTGACATGTCGTTATGGAAATTAGATAATTATGTCACTAATGGGTAATACGTTGCATGTGATACTGCACGCGCGTGTGTGTATGTATACGTGCATGTTTGTAGAGTAGCCATGAAATGAGTTCTGGTTTCTATTCTTGACCTGCCAATTCAGTGAGTCACTGAATATCTCTTTGGTCAGTCATAAACCCTCAGTGCCCTCATGTAATACCTTCCAGTAGGACACAAAGGAACTCAGGTAAAAGCTACAGACATCAAAATGTCCAGGGCTCTCATTTTTTCATCCTCAAAAGGTAGTATAATTATTTAAGACTCATACCACTTTGGGAAAGAATGCCTGTCCAGTTTACCATCAAAAGAAGAAAAGCCTTAGAGGTCACATGTTGGGGCACAATATGCATTTTTATTTATTTATTTATTTATTTATTTTTAACATTTATTTATTTTTGAGACAGAGAGAGACAGAGCATGAACAGGGGAGGGGCAGAGAGAGAGGGAGACACAGAATCTGAAACAGGCTCCAGGCTCTGAGCTGTCAGCCCAGAGCCCGACGCAGGGCTCGAACTCACGGACCGTGAGATCACGACCTGAGCCGAAGTCGGACGCTTAACCGACCAAGCCACCCAGGCGCCCCACAATATGCATTTTTAAATGAAAGTAAACTCCATGTACCTGGACTATCTAAGAATTGGACTTGAAGGGAAAACCCTAAAAAGTAGTAATTTTTACTTTCACAGCAGAAATAATTTTGACATACCATAGTGAGGGGCCTTTTGTAAATATATTCCTTTCTATAGTTGATATGAAAAGTTCCATATCTTATCACGACTTTTAAAAATATGAATAAGATAAATATGTATTGGGTAGTGTTCATAGCTCACCACCACTAAGGTATATTTAAGAGGACGTACAATGATCATCGTATAGCTGTGTGAATTATAGAGCAAAGAGTGAATAAATACATTCTCAGTGTAAAAGAAATAAGCCATTGGTATGTATATAGAATAAATCAGGAACATCTCCCAACTTACTTCCTAAACAGTTTGGAGGGTAACTTTTTAGTCCATTTCCATGCATTTTATAAATACAGAATAGACACATGTTCTCTCACATACAAGCTCTCCCTTAAGCAGAAATGGTATCAATCCCACAATCATTGTTCTATAACTCATGTCTTTATGTTAAACAGTCTGTGTAAGGAGACACATCTCTTAATCCTTTCCTTCATGTCTCCTGGGTTTTGCCTCTTACTTTAGAAGTTCTTCCTGCATCCCACTGGTATTCCAATTTATTTTTAAAGTGGGGGGGTGGGTGAGTGTTCATCTGTGGTTGAATGGACTAGGCAGGCACTTAGAGAGTGACAGCCTGCTGGCCCAGAGGTGGGGCAAAGACAGTGGCTGTCTTGGCCAGGGCTCTGTGCCAATACCTCTTTGGTTTCTCAAAGGTGCTCCTTAGAGCCTCACCTCACCTCGGCCCCTCCCACTCCCTGCCCAGCCTTGTCTTCAGTCCTGGTCCTCACTCTCTTTGCTTTCCAGGGGACAACAGTGGTTTCCAGGTAAGTGAAGGGAGCCCATGGAGGGTGAACAGGGACAGGTGCTTTCTAAAAATGCTTTTCCTTTTAGTATGTGAGAGGAGAGGGTCTGGGTCTGTATCTAGATGTGAGGGTGCAAGCAATTGAAGTGAGAAGCAACCTCCAATTTTATACTGATTCAGTTCAGAGAAGTCAGGGGGAGAACCGTTTCTGGTGCTTTGGAAACTTAATCAAGCACCAACATTTTGATAAACCATCAAAACTGCTCAATGATCTAAATCTCCTTTATCTTTAAGACCAAAAGAAAAAGAATGACAAAAGTCGATGAGAAGATGTGGTCAAATTTTGAACATTTAGTCACCAGTTTATATCAGTCAAACTGTTTTTTCTTCTTTCTACTTTCTACTGTCTTTCCCCCCAACCCTTACTGCTTTTTAGTCCTTCCCAGCACCTTAGGATGGAGAGGGGAGAGCGGGGCTCTGACTGAGCGTTGGCTCAGTCAGATGAGCGTCTGACTTTGGCTCATGATCTCACAGTTTGTGGGTTTGGGCCCCGCGTTGGGCTCTGTGCTGACAGCTCAGAGTCTGGAGCCTGCTTCATGTTCTATGTCTCCCTTTCTCTCTGCCTCTTCCCCACTCACACTGTCTCTCAAAAATAAATAAACATTAAAAAAAATTTTTTGAAAGATGGACAGGGGAGAGAAAAAGAGATGGGATTCCATGTAATCAATTTTTCTACTACAATGGAGTCATATCTTATGTGAGGAAGTTAGTTTCCAAAGGGAGAACCTAAGGTCAAAATCAGGCGCAGTCAAAATTATCTTTCATAGGTCCTTTGGTGGGCCTTTGGTGGGCCAGTTTTGTTTTGTTTTGTTTTGTTTTGTTTTGTTTTGTTTTGTTTGCCTGTGGCATTGAAACAGATATATTTCTTCAACTGAGCACTAGAGAAAATAATTGATTTGCATTTGGGAACAGGTGAATAGGAAGTAAGTACCTTTAAACTCTAGACTGATGTTCCATGGGGTAAAATCAGGACCAGCTACATAATTTGCAAGGTCCACTGCAAAATGAAAATGCGGGCTCTTTATTGAAAAATTGTGAAGAATTTCAAGATGGCAGCAGCAGAGCATTAAACTAAGTATAGGGCTCTTCCAAGTGTAGAGCTTTGTGCATCGGCACAGTTTGAGACACCCAGGAAGCCAGCCCTGGGTAAAAAGCTTGGAACCTAATGTGAAGCTTGGAAACTGAGATCAACTCAGGAAGAGGAGCCTCACGACTCCCATGGAGAGAACAAGGGGCAAAATCACTGCCAGTGTTTAAATTATTCTGTCCTGCGCCCTGCACCCTGTCCTATCTGAGCACATATAGTTGAATTTACATGATGCTCAGTCAGCGCAAGATGCAGAACCACAATACAAGGTAAATGGTTGAGACGTTGCAAGTCCATATTAAAATTACATTTGGGGATTTTCTGATTTTTTTCAAGGACTCGCTATAATTTAAAACTCAGATTTAAGATGTGTAAAAAGAAAATGAGTATTTCTATGTCTCCATCCAGCAATAATTTTCATCAGCCCTTAGTCATGTGCCAAAGGCAACAGAACAGATTTAGACTATTGTGTAATTTGTAGGTGGCAAACCAACTGCATTACTATGAACTTTCTAAGTTGTTCCAAAAGGAACGTTAGAAAAATCAGGTGTGAAAATAAAAAATGTAACTTACTAAAGAGGTTGCCTCTGACGTTTTTTTCCAGAAGGTCGTGAACATAATCTGAGCAAGGAGGATTTTATTCTATGACTGCCTGAACTCTCTGAGCAAGAATGTGAAACAAGGCTCATTTTGAAGGGAACTGCCTAATATTTTATAGTACTATATTTTTTCAAAGTGTCTTTTATGTGCAAGCCAGTATGAGGGCAGCTGGCCAGGTAATTGACCAAAAGGTTTCCAGAGAGCAAGTTATTTAATGTCAAAGTAGCAGTAGATTGTGCTTCCAGGATATTTCCTCTCTGAGCTTGGGTCTCTGATGTTACCCCGCCCTTTCTACCTTAAGGTTCTCACCCCAGCACATGCCGAAACTTGACTCATCTGCTTTGACAAAAAATTGCTTCCTTGTGGCTTTGAGAATTATGTATTTGAGCTTTAAAATAAGTGCCAAGCCTAGGGTCAGGCAGCTGGTCACCCAGGTAGACTGGACAACTTTCCTGACTCATGCTCACCTGCTCCAAGTTATGTAAAAACACAAAAACAACACTCATCAAGCACCTATCAAGCTAACAAAAGAAGCAAAACCACAATGCGTCATTGTCACAGTGCCCAAAAATTGGGAAAATGTTTTTGGTTAAGCTATTGTGGAGTTTTTAGGGTGGTGATGGCGGTTGTTGAGTAGCGGTTACTATTTGGCAAGAATCGAAATCAGAGGCTTCTGTCATCCTGACTGCTGATTCCAACAAACAATATAAAAACGAGCACGTTCACAAGAATGAATCTATGGGTGGCAACAGCATTCTCTCCTTAATCTCTTGGTTTGTATCAAGTTATATATTTTAGAAGAAGGGAGGAGAGAGTGGCATAAGGAGACACAAATACAAGTTTATAGATATCAGCCAAGTTTGTTCAGAGTGATTTGTCTAATAGTTTCAATAACTAACACTGACTAGACTTACTGTGTATAGCTCTGTGCACTTCACATGCTTTATCTTGTTACATCCTCACCATAACCGGATGAGATAGTTATCATTGTTATCCGTTGACCAAGATCTCACGGGTAGTTAAGTCAGAGCCAGGGTTGAACCCAAAACAAGTCCATGTTGTAACACCAAATTATTCCATCTAGGATAACTGGCCTTTTTTTTTTTTTTTTACATTTATTTGTTTATTTTTGACGGGGGAGGGGTGGAAGGGCAGACAGAGAGAGAGAGAGAGAGAATCCAATCGGTTTGTTTATTTTTGAGTGGTGGGGGGAGAAAGAGGGAGGAGGGGCAGAGAGAGAGAATCCCAAGCAGGCTCTTTGCTGTCAGCACAGAGCTGGTCCCTGGGCTCAATCTGGTGAGATCATGACCTGAGCCAAAATCAAGAGTCAGACGCTTAGCCGCTTAGCCGACTGAGCAGCCCAGGAGCCCCAAAGATAACTTTCTATCCTCCTTTAAAATGTTGCTTGTCTGGTTCAGTTTTGCCTCCACAATTCGGACATGATTTCAGCACGAAATTGAAATATTTCAGCCTATGCAAAATTCACTGCATGACACTATATCCCAAGCAATGCCAATATTCAGAAGACACAGTGGTTTTTATGGCTGCGGTTGGGGGAATGTTGTTTCTGTACATCCTGAAGCACACCCACAAGAACTAAACAGAGCCCACCCTGGGACTGTTTATTTACATTAACCCTCGTCAAACAGAGAGGTGCTGCCAAGCACTCTAGAGGAAGTGAGATGCTTTATCTTTTGCGTGCACACGAAGTTTACGTCTTCAGAGAGCCTGGGTGGGTGTGACTCCCAAAAGCTAATCTTTCAGTCCAACCATATGCAAATCTGGGCCGGTGTTTATGTGGAGGTGCAGACACAAACGTAGGTGACACTGCTGGTTGCTGACGCGCGTGGGAGCGCAGTTGCCCTGTTGTCTATTGGCTTGTGCTGTGCGGAAGGCGTGATGGTGGGCACCCAATCTGGATCGCCCCGTCTAGATGAGGGGTGTTCGGGTAGAAGTTCCACCCCGCGAGGGGTAGCTTGTACCATTATCCACGCAGGTGCGCCCGGGGGCCAAAACAGTCCTGCGCTTCTCGGGAGCAACCACGAGTAGATCAGCGCGCAGCCTCGCCCCGCCCCAACACCCCGCTCCGCCCCGCCCCGTACTCCCCTTCCTAGGCCCCGCCCCCAGCTCCCGACAGCCCCGCCTCCATCTCCGGGAGCTCCCAGCGGCACGGCTGCCCCAGTTCCGTAAACACTTTTCTCCCCGCCCCTAGCAGTTCCCCGGACTGCACCACTTGAAGCCCGTGGGGGGAG
Source organism: Panthera uncia (assembly GCF_023721935.1). Classification (NCBI taxonomy): domain Eukaryota; kingdom Metazoa; phylum Chordata; class Mammalia; order Carnivora; family Felidae; genus Panthera; species Panthera uncia. Next base: position 122,664,560 of record NC_064809.1, read on the forward strand.
CCCGTTTCCTCTGGCATGCAAAACACCGTCAATCCAAGCTCTTCTCGGCCTCTTCCATGCGAACGTGAGGAAAAATGTTCGGTAGTAAATCAAATCTGTCAGAGCTCTGCTATCGGAGCTTGAAGTGACTTGGATTTCCCCCTCTCCCGTGGTCCGTCTTCCCCCTCTCGCCGGTTACACTGCTACGCCTAGGCTGACTCTTCGAAGTCCCTCCCGGCCCTTTAAATACCGCGTGGGGGGGAGGGGGGCGGGGAGGTTGGGGGTTGTTGGACTGGTGAGTGAGTTTTCGAGGTGTTTGAGCGGTGTTCGGTGAGGGGACACCAGAGATCCTTGATCCAGGCTCACTCAGTCGCCTTTCTCCTCCACCTGTCTCCGCGCCAGACCCGGTGCGTATCCATCCCGGGGGAGGGGGTCGCGGGTTCTGAGGTGCCGGACCCGGGTCGGTGGACGAGGACATCTCGCCACAGGGCAGCCGAGGGCCTCCCCCAACCCACCTCGGAACTCCGTCCTGGGACGCCGGTGCCAGGGGGCGTTAAAGTCCCGCTTCTTGCTCCCCCCATCTCCTTGTTTGACCTCAAACCGCCATCCCGCGTGGGAGCGGGGAGCGGGTACAGAGTGGCCGCGGCGGGTGTCAGGGTGGCCGCGGGCTTCGGGCCCCGGAGGCTGCGGGGTCGCGGCCGCTTGGCCGCCGTTTACAACCTGCTGGATCCGTGCCAGCGACCGCGCTGCGAACAGCTTTCCACCATCCGGGCCCCGGGAAGGTGCCCGCCTCGCCTGCGACCCCCTGCCCATCTGGGGTGGGCGAGCCGGGCCGCGGTGGGGGCTGGGCGCGGCTCGAAGCGTGTGTTTGGGGTTTGTTGCCGGGGTTTCCCAGGCACTCTGCTCGGCCTCCGCCGTCCCCTCCCCCAAGGGTTTGTTTTGACAGGAAGCGTGCTGCTGGAGGGGAGGGGGGGCTGGAGGATTGGCCTGGGGGTGTGCAGACTCCTGGGGCGTCCCTCTACGGTCAGTTGGGGGAAGAGGCGGGAGATGCCAGTCGGGCCCGGGCTCGAACCCCTGGCCTCTCGGGGATGGCTTGTGCTTCCCCAAACTGCTCCTCTGGGTGGCTCCATGGGGTGGGTGGACGGACAGCGCAGATTGGAGGTGGCACGTGGACGAGCATGGTTACGTGTTTTCGTTAGTATTTGGAAAAGCTGTTCCATTAAAGGAGCGATTTCACAATGATCTAAAGTTGCCTTTTAAAATAAAAGTATTCAAATGCAAAAATCTAGTCAACATAGCAGTGATTGACAAATTAGGGTAGAGATGTGGAAACAGGCGTCAACAGTGGTACCCAAATGACTGAAGTTTGGGAAATAATTATCTTAGATGGTTGTTCTGTTACATTAACCTTGAGAAACCAGACAAGTTGTCCTTGTCCCCAGTGGGCCCCTCAGCCCCCAAGATCCCTATGGGCCCCATGGTCTCCAGCCCAGCCAGAGACCTTGCTCTTTGCTACCATAACCAGGTTATCGCTGTGGTTCCCACTTTAGGAGGCTCCGTGCCTGCCTTTTCCTCTTGCCTCCAGGGATTTCATCCATCATTCTGGCAGCCGGTGGAGGTTGCCTCACATGCAGTGGCCCAGGGCTGAAGATACCCAGTCACATGTGGGAGCAGCTTCAATGCCATTTTGTGAGGGGTTGGGGCCCCCAGAGGAGGAAGCACAGGTACTAAAACAGACCAGCCAGGGGTGTGAGGAAAAGTGTTTCCAAGTGTGAAAAGTGCCTAGAAATCCTTCCCCCTGATGCTGTCATGTTATGTGTTTTGTGAACATCTGTTTTCTTAGACAATGACTGGCTTGTTGGCTTTTATCTAGCTCTTTGTTGGCTCTAATTTGATGAAGACCAGCATTCTGTAGCTGAATGGAGCAGGAACCTATCTCTCTGCTCTGTGGTTTATGCCTTGCTGCATATGAATAACTTTTTAGCGCTGCTGGCTGGGCCTGGTTCTAAAGCAGCATTTTGCAGAAGATGGAGATGTTCCATACCATCTACAATTTTTTTTTTTCCTTCAGAGCCCAGTCTTATTCCTCTGACTCCTTGCCCTTTACTACACATATGTGAATGCTTGTCTTTGCGAGTGACCTTGATCTGGTCTTCAAGGATGACATCCACTAGATAGTTCGTGAAATTTCTCATTTCCACCACCCAGCCTTAACCGGATGGTCTCCATTCCTCATACAGGGCGTTGTTGGGAAATCTGTGTAGTTCACCTCAAAATGTTTTTGATACTAGTTGTAAGCAGTGAAGACTTCTGATGATATTTGAGTTTTAACTAGGGATTTTGCAGTGCTTAAAGAACGGCTCCCTGATAGAGGATTTTCCTTTACTCTAGTGGGGTGGTTGAGAATTGTTTTGGATAATAGACTCTTTCAGTGATGCCCTTCATGGTATAGCACTTTGAGCAGCCACCCCGGGGTAAGGTCAGCTCGTTACCACATATGTAAGTGTCCACGTGGTGTTGGGTAGATCGATTTGGCAGACAGAGAATGGAAAGAATGAACAACACACTACATTTTCTCCAGCCATCCTAGAGTGGTAGAAAGCATGGGCTTTAGGGATCCATGGCCTCGATTAGAGTTGTGCCTCTGCCACTGCTGTGACCCCTAAAGCAAGTAATTTAACTTCTCTGAGCCTCAGGTTCTTATATATAAAATAGGGATAATAGCAATACTTTAGCTAGCAAGGTTATAATGAAGATTCAAGGAGATAAAACACTTCAAATGCTTATGGGGGCTGGGACATAATAAGCACACAATAGCTATGAGCTCTGATTGTTATTATTTGTTATCAGTGAGCATTAAGAGAATGGAAAGACACGATGTAAACATTGCTTTAAGCTCTGGAACTGTAAGTCTCTGCTGGTTTGAATTATTGGTGCCTGGAAAATGTGTTTGGAATTGGAAAGGGGAGACAGCCCTTCCTGTAAGCAGCTTAAAATTTAGTGGGGAGCCAGTTATGTAAACAGCAACTATAGTACTTTAAGTGACTGCATAATGGGAATATGAGCAATGTGAGTGAGGCAGGAGAGAAGGAAAACCTAAGTGGTAATATGAATAGGAGTGTGGCCTAATTTGTTCATCAACGATATTCCTTGAGCTCCCCCTCTATCCCAGGAAGTGTTCCTAGCTCTAGTTGGCTGATTTAGATGGAGTGGGGATATCAGGGAAGGTCACTTTGAAGTTGTAACATTTAATTTCAAATCTGAATGACAACAAGGAGCCAATCACATGGAGATCGGGGAGAACATGCTGGGGCGTGGCATGGGGGGCACGGGATGCGGAGAGACTCTAGCAGGTGCAAATGTTCCAGAATGGGGAGTTTGGCAGGTCTGAGGAACCTGAAGAAAGCCATTGTGTCTGTAGCAGGAAGGGTTAGGGGGAGAGTGATACAGGATGAGGTGGGTAGAGGCCAGATCACAGAGGAATATAAACCATTGCCAGGAAACTTCTTAAGAAAAGGGAAACCACCTGGAGATGAGCTCTTAAAAGGGATGATTTATTTTGCCTCTTCTGAAGGGCTCTGGCCTATTTCCTGTTTTATTCTCTAGGCACTGTTCAAGAAGGACGTTGGGACAAGTCTGTCTAGAAGAACTTTTGTAATAGAGTGGTATCTAAGCTATCCCAGCGGTGGGAACAATCAAAATCTAAAAACTGCAGGAGCCCAGACTGTTCTGAATTAGACTTGAAATTTTGGTTTATTACTTCTCTTTTAATTTTCCGCTTGGAAATAATTTCAGACTTACAGAAAAAGTTGTAAGAACTGTACAAAGAACTCCCTATCATCTACCTTTTACTCATAATCACCTGTTAACATTTTGCTGCAGTGCTTTATTGTTTTCTCTTTTTCTCTCTCGTTAAATTAGTTGAGAGAAAGTTGCAAACATCATGGCCTTTAATTCCTAAATATATAAGCACTGTACATGTATCAACTTTAGTAAATTAACATTGTTACACAGACAGTAGGTTCAGGTATTGTTACCTGCTGTCATTTGACCCAGTAATAGCATTTTTTTCCCCTCTGGTACAGGATCCAGTCTGGGATCATCTGTTACACTCAATTGTCAAGTCTCTTTTCATCCGGAACATGTCCTCAGCCTTTCTTTGTTTTTATGACATTGACATGTTTGGAAATCATAATCTCTTCTAGTGGTAATAAAATAATAGTTGGCTGTCAAGCACTTACTAGGAGCTCAAGTACTTGACATAGACTATTTCAGTTCATCTTCACAACAATTCTACAAGGCAGATGTATTAATATCCCCATTTTGCAAATGGCAAACCGGAGTTCCCTCTCTCCAGTCAGTAAATATCAAGAATCAGGATCAAGAACCCAGTCCACCTGACTCCAGAGCCAGTGTTTTTGCCTCTTGGACGTGGACATTTGCGTTGTCACTGGTGGATCTTTATAATCCTGAACCCATGCAGGACCATTTGCAGATGAGTCTGCTACAAAAAGGAAATAAAGAAGTGAAGTTGGTAGTGTGGACACAGGCTAAGGAATCAACCCATTTCGCCTCCATCTGTGGTGGGACATAGGACTATCCCCTTCAGGTTCTTGCACCCATTTCCCTTCTCTCTAAAATGTCAGTGGTCATATTGCCATTCATTCAACAATAAATGTTTAAGTGTCTGCTGCATCCCAGTCATTGGTCTTGGAAGGAATTCCATAATATTGAATTTATTATTATTAAATGAAGAACAGTGCAATGAAAAATGTGATTATTCTCCTTGATGGTGACCCACTATAGTATTGGAGGCTGTGCTTGGAGTTATACGCTGCTTTCACCTTTGACTTTACCTTTGGCCAGTAAGTAAATCCTCCAGGTAGGATGAGAAGTGGTGTTTCTGAAAAGCTGTGTGGTTTGCTTGTAATTCCCAGCGGTGAAGTTTAAGTAGATCTAAGTTTGTTGGTATGAGAAGCATTACCTCTCTTAAAGAAATAGACTGGTTTTATTATCACTGTTGTAAGAATCCAAAATAGTTTTTAAAGCAGTCTAATTACCCTCAAGGCCTTTTGAGTCAAGTAGCTTTGTCCCCAGATGACTTATATGGTAACCCGAGACCAAGAAAAGTAAAAACAGATGTGAAGGAACTTGCAGAAGACCATTTACACTGGGATGGGCCATTTGCTTTTAGCTTTTGTATTTCAGACAAGCGCAAAAGTTCTGTCCTGGGTTAACTAGCAGTGTTATTTTATCATCATGGGATAAAACAGTTCTCCCCTCTAGAGTAGTTTTTAATGCCTGAAATGATGATGATAGTAACAAGAAAAAATGCAAATAATACTAATAATAGTCATCATCTGTATCCAGTTTTCTCTGTGTCAGCCACTGTTCCAAGCACTCTATATATACTGACTAAATGAAGTCTCACACTTGCCCTATGCATGGGGTGTTATTAGTATGCCTTAAGAAAACAGCAGTTTCCTTGTAGAATAATAATGGGCATTTGGGCTTCAAAGAAAAGCTTCTCCTTGGATGCACTAAAGCCCATTTGTGCTGTGGAGGCTTCTGCCAACCAAACACGAGTTTCTAAACATTTTGAAGCTTTTATTTTATGTTTTCTGTTGCATCCCCTGTGCCAGAAACCCTACTTCCAGTGAATTGTTGGAAGGAAGCATAGTTGCACATTAAGTATGTCTGCCGCAAGCACATTTAATGTCTCAGAACTTCCAGTGAAGCCTCGTGGAACTCTGGGTTTATAGCATTTTAGCAATTCCTAGTTGAAAGGCACCTTACAGCCAGCCCAACCTGCTCAGAAAAATGAGGTGAAGAGAGCCGATGTGATGTGCATAAAGTCACACAGCAAATTAATGACAGACCCAGGCCTCAGACTCTAGACTTGTAACTCCTAGCCTACATCTTTTTATTTTTGAACCTTTGTACTTTGCTGCCTTGTTAAACACAATTAAGGAACCTACAAAGTGTGCTGTTCGGCTGGAGTAGAAAAATGAAATGGACAGTTATAACTGTTAACCTAGTTCATAAATTCCAACGGATGAAAGCTTTTATTCACCTTTACTTGGAAAAACAGCCAAAGTGAAGGAAAATTAAGAGTAGAGCATACAGAGCACAGTTGTTATAGTGGAATTACTGCAAAAAATAATAAGACGGAAACCAAGTTTAAGATCAATAAGAGCGTGGCCAGGACCAGGGAATATTGAGTCTTACACCTACTAAAGAAAGTTTAGGTGGTAGGTTCCCTGCTCCAGTGCTTGAACTGTCACAGTACAAGGCCTGCAAGTGTGTGATATCAGTTTGCGAATGTTCTGGTTGAAGCTGTACCAAATGGGATTCAATGATTCCGATTCAGCTGACACCAAGTGAATACTTGTCACGTACTTGACACTGGCGATGGACGAGACACAGGCCCTGCCTTATTAAGGAGAGTCAGAAGTAGCCATGGGAGGAAAATAGCTGTACAAGGGACTCGACTCTGTGGTGGAGATACGGGACGTGTGTTGCAGATGTACAAAGAAGAGTGTCTGTCATTCACTCTGGCCAGAGGGTAAAGGCTTCCCGAGGAAGGTAGCATTTTCAAGAAATGCCATCAGTGAGACATAAAATGTTGGCAGAGAGAGAGAGAGAAATCTAGAGGAAAGAGCAAGTATTCCATTTAGGATTGGGGTTTGGTGGCAGTGGAAGAGTTAGGGCAGATCCCTTTCTTCTGTCCTCTATTCCCTTCCCCCCAGCAGATGGGAATTAAAGCTCAAATAGAAATGGGGCACCTGGGTGGTTGGTCAGGCAGCCGACTTCTGCTCAGGTTATGGTCTCACAGCTTGTGAGCTCGAGCCCTGCATTGGGTTCTCCACTCTCAGCACAGACTCTGCTTTGGAGCTTTGGATCCTTTCTCCTTCTCTCTCTGCCCCTTCTCTCTCTCTCTCTCTCTCTCTCTCTCTCTCTCTCCCTCTCTCTCTCTCTCTCTCCTCTCCGTCAAAAATAAACATTAAAAAAACAAAAAACTCAAGTAGAATCTAGCTTGCCTGTGGTAAAGGAGGTTATTTCCCCACTGGAGTTGCAAGGGTCCAGGTTATCTTATAGCCTGTGTTCGTGGTAGTTGGCGTTGGGACCCTAGGATAAGGCAACTATCTCTACATGGTAGCTTCCTGGCGGCTTCACTCAACTCCTGGCACAGTCAGCCTCCAATTAGCGCTTTTCTGTTTGTGAAAATGATGGGCCGAGCAAGGGCACACTTTTACAACTGGCAGGACTGAAGAAAGTTGTTTAAGGGAGGCCAGGGGCAAATGCCCTTGGGCATTTGACCTTTTAATAAGTCCCTCTCAGGTTCATCCTTGTCTCTGTTACCACACACGGGATTAAAAAAATGGCACCATGTCTCTCAACAAAGATTCCCCCATAGTCCCATGCGGCCTCTCCTTGTGCTTCAGCAATGCCTTGTTTCCCCTTTTCTCACGTTCTGGCCTCTGGCACACACAGTTGTAGGTGACTGGACTTCAGAGACAGAGGAGTAGGACCTTGTCTCTTCCATTCACTGTTTGTTACCTTTCCCTGTGCTGCTACACAGTGCGCACTCAATATATATAAGGAATCATTTGAAGAAACTGCTCAGGATTTCCAGACATACTATGTGCAGCCGTGGTTTCAAGTTCTTGCGGCTTTCGAAGCTCTGTATACCTCATTGCCTGGGCTGGTTCAGATTTAAAGAGACTCAGTGAATCCTTACTATCGTTATTGTCTATTCAGGATTTGAGGTGCCTTCCTCCTCGGGCCCAAGTTTCCTCTCTGTTTCAGCTAACGCCACACATATCAGAGTCAGTGCCTGCTGGGCTTTAGTTGAGCCTCCTGGGCTTAGGCCAGGGTATCCCATGTGCCCAGGATCCCCTTTCTAGAGGGTGACTGGGCCCAAGTGCCCTGCCTTTGTCTGGGAGGCAATCTGATGTTCCAGAATAGCACTGGATGTAGATAGAGTCAAGGGACTGGTTTTACGGCATGGTAAGTCCCCTTGTCCCGAAGTCTGTTCCACCGACCTGTGAATCAGGATCTTTGATGCCTGTTTGTTCATGGGGTGGTAGTGGGTCCTTAGTCGACTGTCAAATGCAGACCCAGGGTCAGGCTTTAGTCTTTATATGATGGCAGTCCATGGGAAAATGGAGAACGTGCAGACTTGCCAGCCAGAGATTTTAATTAGTCTTCTCCCTTCCCCAAGGGGCTCATAAGGAACCAAAGAGGCTGATTTCAAAACTATTTTATTTAAAACAAAGCCAAAGGAACAGTAAGAATAGCTACAATGTGAGTGCCATGCTAAGTACTTTACTAAGATTAATCCTATTTAATCTTCAAGACTGAACCCTATAAATTCAGTCTTTCAGCCCAGTTTTACTCATGAGGTAGGTGGGTAAGTAAGTGACTTTCCCAAGGGCACATGGCAAAAGACAGCAGCAGCTTCTAACCTAGGTGGTCTGTCCCCAGTGCCCCATCCTCTCATACTCTTAACTTGCCATGTTTTAGCAACCCAGGAAGAGAGAGATTGTGTGTCTTCTGTACACTTTTAAGGGATCTGTTATTGCTGAGAGCTGCTCCTCATTCACACTACGTCTGTCCTGAGTAAGTTCCCACTCAGGGCTATGGGGTCCCTTTTCTGGAAGGCTGTCTTGGTGGCCTGGCCCGGCTGCTATGGGAAAGGAGAGGTTATCTTCTGGGGCCTTTCCAACACCGTGACACGTGTGGGCAAAGCCGTCTATGTTGGAAGAAGCATCCGTGATGCTAGTGGAAGCCCCACAGAGTGTTGACACAGGGTCTGTTTGTCTATGCAGGTGTTATCCCACACTCGCGTGACACAAAATGCCCTTCAATGGTGAGAAGCAATGTGTGGGTGAAGATCAGCCAAGCGATTCAGACTCTTCCCGGTTTTCCGAAAGCATGGCTTCCCTCAGTGACTCTGAGTGCTCCAGGCAGAGTTTTACGAGCGACTCTTCCAGCAAATCCAGCTCTCCTGCTTGTAAGCTGACGGGGAGCAGGGGCTAGGGGTGGCCGAGGGGAGGTGGTTCTAGACATGTGTGCTGGATTTTAAAACTCCTAAATGAATGAGAGCAAAGTATAGACTCCCCCGGTTTCTAGATGTACCATAATAGCACTGCAAAGGCAGAAGTAAGTAGCCACTAACGTTTACCACCTAACCATTTTTATTTTCATTACAGTCTCTGATATGCTTTGCTTTGACTATAAATCAGGTCCATAAACCCCACCTGTCTTTTCTCTTAAGCAGTGGAAAGCCACTCCCTCTTGAGATATCTTCTTGGACACATTCAAGGATAAATTCAAATTGGTCTTCTCTAATCATTGCCGATCTAAATGAAAGGAAACATGCCCCAATTCAAGGGTCAGGCAGGAAGTGAAATAATCTAAAGGGTTTCCTACTGATTTCAAAAACTGTTGTGCAAATCACCCCAGAAAAGTAGCCACGAGGAGAATTACTACACCAGGGGCGTAAGAAAGAGTTTAAAAAGTGGCCACAGTGCAGGAGACGTCTTTTTCCCCTTTTGTGTGTGACAGCTATAAAGGTGTGTAAAGCCAGTGTTTTTTCTTTTTCTTTTTTAGCTTTTTAATTGACATCTTGTATAGGAAATGTAACATCTTAAAAGACAAAGCAAATGTAGAAAGAAACAACAACATAATCAAATGCCCACTTCAAAAAGTTTGTTCATTTGTGTTTAAATTTGTGCAATCTCATTTTTAAAACATGTGGAAAGTACATGAGTGTAGAGAAAAGAAGATTTTGCCTATATCACCCAAAAGCGACAGCTGGCAGCACTTTGTCACATTCACTTTTCACATTGACACATGTGTATATGTAGGTGTAGACTGTTTTCACTTAGAATTATAATTAAAACGTTTACCTATGAGGATATACTTTTAAAACATTTAGGGGTGCCTGGGTGGCTCAGTTAGTTAAGTGTCTGACTCTTGATCTCTGCTCAGGTCATGATCTCACGGTTCATGGGGTTGAGCCCCATGTCGGGTTCCACATTGAACTTGGAGACTGCTTAAGATTCTCTCCCTCTGTCCCTCTCCTCTGCTCTCTCTCTCTCTCTAAAATAAAAAAAAAAAAAATTGTTTTAAATTAAAAAAATGTAAATTACTTCATCAAATGACTATATAATAAATTTATTTAATCATTGATTTATCATTGGACATTTAGTTAATTTCCTTTTTTTTTTTTTTTTTTTTTTTTTTTTTTTTTTTTGGCTGTTACGAATAGTGCTTTATGGTACATAAAGCCTTTCCAGGAATTCCTTTGGATACAATTGGATTATTGGACCCCAGAGTACAGACATTTTTGAGAAGAATCTTAATGAGCCAGAGAATTGGGAAAGGAATTAACTAGCAGTCACCCAGCTTTCTGTGCTTTTTGTCATTTTTTATATTATATATATGGGGTTGATGCCTCCAACAGGGTACCTAGGCATCTTGACGAGGGACTTTGCTAATTCCATATATCACCATTTTTTCCTCTTCTTCCCCCTCCTCTTCCTCATGGTCTTCCTCTTCTTCCTCCTTCTCCTCTTCTTTTAGAAATTATTTTAGGTAGCAATATATTGCCAGTCAGTATTGTTTTTTGAGGAAATGATTTTTAAGTAATTGAAGCTAAGAGTTCCAATAGTGATTTTTAAAAGACGTGACTTATTAGAACAATTTTCTAGAATAATCTTTAGAAATAATCAGAATAATTCTTTATTTACTACTTCTGACTGAAAAGTAGATTATCCAGTTTACCAGAATAATTTTATTTTAATCATCTACATTTATTAAGTTCTTATTATGTTCTTCTTTACTAATCACCTCAAGACAGCCCTATGAGGACATATGTTATACCTAGTGAAGTCGAATGATAACAACCAATTGGTAAAAATTGGAGCCAAACCCAAGCATTATGCTATACCACCTATACTTTTAGAAGTTATAGTTTTAAGAAATCCGTTATTTCATTTTGAATGTGCTTAAATTAATGAGTTATGAATTACAGAATAAAAGTAGTCTTATCAAGTTCCTGCAGAGTACGTGTAATAAATGCAGATATCAATAGGTACTAAAATATAAGGTGATTTAATAAAAGAAAGGTAACTTATAATAGCTTCTATTAATAAGATAGTCTCTAAAACACTTGAGAATTTTTTTTATCAATAGAGTAACTGAAACTATCAAAGGAGTTCTTAAATTTTTGAAGTCTTAAGTAGTAAGCAGAGGAATCTACCCAATTTAGTATGTATTCTTCTTATTTGTAAAACCCTGCATGTGTACGTTGGGATAACTTACACTCTGTCTGCATTCAGAGGCTTCACTGGATGACAACTTTTCCATGACATGAACCGGATTTTGTTTTTCTTTCAGCAACAAGCCCTCCCAGGGTAGTAACATTTGACGAAGTGATGGCTGCAGCAAGGAACTTATCAAACATGACACTTGCTCATGAAATTGCTGTAAATGAGAACTTTCAATTGAAACAAGATGCCCTCCCTGAGAACAGGTAACCCGGAGGCATTTGTGTGTGTAAACTGAGCTGCAGATCCTCACACATACACACACACACACACACACACACACACACACACACACACACATACACACACGTTCACACTGATTCCTAGAAGTCTTGTAAATATCCACTGAGAGTAAACATTGGTTAGTTCTCTAACAAGGTCTTATACTTGTTTTCAAAACCACTCCTCTAGGGTACATGTTACCCATAATTTTAGAACTCAGTGTGTACGTCACTTTCTGTGGAAAGCGTTTCCTGACACTCCTGAGCATACCAGACCACATTAAATCCCCTTCCTAAGGACTCCTGTTGCCCCTTCTGCCTCCCTTTGTTAAGAAGTCTTTATGTTCAGTGTCTGTCTCTCCCATGTGACCAAAACACCATAATGGAAGAACTATATCTATATCATTTGGGGCTCTATCCCCATTGCCTAGCAGAATGCCTGACATACAGTACGTACTCAAGAAATGTTTGCAGATTGGCTTATTAAAAACTGATATTCAGGTTGTAAAAGATAAATCAACGTAGCCGAGCTGCCAAAGTGCTAAGAACAGGTGATCCAGAAGCGTCTGGTGGTAGGAATCACAACTACATGGGCACCCCTGGTTAACCTCAGTCCCTGCCCCCGCCCCAAAACCCGGGGACCTTTAGTAAGAGCCACACCCTATATCCTACCTCAACCTCTCTGACTTTGTTGGCTCATAAATCCCCTGGGACAGAGAAGAGAAAAGGCTTGAGGCCATAACTACAGGTAAGTCATCTTTAGAGGCAAAGTTAGCTCATGAATAATGGCATTAAATCTTCAACCTCACAGTATCATTTATAAATCCAGAGGCATTCCTTCTGTCAGTTAAGACAACATGTCATATTTGATTCTATTTAGAGGTTTTATGCTTATTTGTTTTAAAGCAGGAAAAATAGGAAACGTAACAACTTTCCTTCTTTAAAATCCAGATTGTTCGTAGTCCTGCTCCTGAGGACATTATTCATAATAATCACTAATATTTTTTGAGATTACTGGCCAAAATAGGTATATCTGTTTGGTTTTCTATGGTAACTGCATTTCACCACAATCCTTCATACCAGCTCTGCTGCTACACCCCTAGGCCAGGCCACCATCGTTGTCTGACCTCTACTCTTTCAGTCCTAATTGGTTGCCCTGTCTCCGTCCTTAGCCCCCCATAGTCCATCCTCTCCATTCACACAGTAGCCAGAGTGATCATTCTGAAGGGTTAATCAGAGAAGGTCATTTCTTTGCTTAAAATCCTTCAGTGGTTTTCTATTACACTTAGAATAAGAAACCCAAACTTCTACAAACCCGTATGTTTGGCAGAAAGTATGGCAGCAAGGCTCCACTTCCTGACCACGTCTTTTACTCCTGCCCCTCCTGCCTGCTGCATTTCTGCCACACTGGCTTCCTTGCTGACCTCGGAGTATACTGGCTTGATCCTGTCCCAGGAACTTTGTCCTTCTTCCTTCTTTTTTAATGTTGTTCCCCTGGATTTGCACTGGCTGCTTTTTTTCTCCTCATTCAAGTCTCAACTGAAAGGTCACTGTGCTAGGGAAGCGTTCTTCAACCTCCCGGTGAAGGCAGCACCCTCTCCATCACTGTGTACCACACTGTCTTACTCTGTCTTCCTCATGGTTCTGAAATTGCCTTATTCATTTTTAATGTGTTTTGTTTTTGTCTTTCTGTCCCTGCTAACAGAGAAGCTTTTTGAGAACAGACGACTTTCTTTTTTACTACAGTAACCGCAGCACCCAAAACAGGGCCTGGCACATATCGGATGTCATATAAACATTTATTGGCTGACTAATAAAAATGAATGCTTGAAGTTTACAATGTGGGAGTATTTGTGCTTTAAATTCAAAAGCTGTGAATACAGGCCATAGCAAAAGCAGGTGAGGATCAGGCAGACTCTGGATTTGAATCCTGGCTCTGCTGAGACCATTTCTGAGCCTCACGTTCCCCAAGGACGTGATGGGGACTAAAACGCTTCAAATGCGTGCTCATGGGCATCCGAGCGCCTGGACCATAAGGATTTTGATACTCTGGGAAATAGGAATACCTCTCTCCTTCCTTTTCTGCCTTAGCTGGAAAATATGAGCAAGGAAAGTGAAATGCAAACTTAGGACAACTAACTTTATTTAAAAATAAAATAGCATGTTATGAGCTGTTGATTTTTCAGATGGCTTTTTACAAATGGCCAAGTTGTTACCTTTTAAAATGTGGCTGACTCTCATATTCTACTAAATATTGTCTTTGGGGGGAAAGACTTGGCAAAATATGTCTGATTTCTGATACTTAGCAAGAATGCTTGTAAATGATTTGATTGATCTCATTCCCCTCCCCCCCCACCCCATCATCCTCCAGAAAATTAAAAAGCTGAAAAATATCTTTCAGCCTTTAGGAAACCTTACATTTAAACTCTGATGTCCCTGCAGGAGCTATAAAGTTATAGCTCTTCCTTGGTCGATCCATTCAAGCCACGTACATAAGGCTGGTAAAGTCAAGAGTGAAAGTCCATCCCAGCAGTGTTTGCCTTTCTCGTTGTTCTGAAGTTGCTCAGGAGGGTCAACACTAGAAATAGCATTTATGCTGAGTAAATCTAGTCAGGAAACTAGAATAAGTTTTAACATTTAAAGTTGCTGAGTAGAATATAGCATTTGCAGTTATGGAAGCAATTTTAACTCACACTCCTCAGAAAGCTGATTTTAATGTCTCATGGCATTATTGTATGTTTAGCTATTTGTACTCTAAAAAGGAAAGATAAGGACATGTGCATAACTATGAAGTTATTAATTCATTTATCATGCCTTCATCAAACACTCACTGTATGCCAGGTACCGTGCTAGGTACAGTGGCAGGTACTTAGAAGAAGTTACGGCCTCTGCCTGGGAGAGATGTGTGCCCTATGTAGAGGATGGAGACACCTAAGTAAGTACAGTGCAGGGAAATATGTGATTTTCCTAAAACTGTTGCCAAATGGTGTAGGAGTTCAGTAGGGATGTGTATTTAAATGTGCACCTATGTTAGTGCAGTGACATAAGGGGTGAGGCAAAGTGGCCACCTATTCTATTGTGAGCTCTTCCTGGGAAGGTTCCTATTCCAGCAGTGTGGTCTGGCTAACTTTAAATGGGACATCTAAGCTGCGGTTGGCAGCCTGTCCCATGCATGTCTCCTTGGGGCCAACCTGTTCTATTCCGTGCAATGAAACTTTAGCTGTTGAGGAAAGAGCAACTTTTCCATAGCTCAGACCAAAAATCTAGAACACGTCTAAAGATCCAAAGAGCAGCTGGGCAAGTTATGGCATCTCCTAAAGGTACGATTTTAAGAACTTACTGAAAGCTGTAGCAAGAAGGCATTTTTAAAGTCGAGGGGAAACTCCTAGGACAGGATATTAAATGACACAAGTGTATACTATACCTATAGATTATTCTCAACTATATAAAAACATGCATTGAACAAGGGAAATATGTCAAAAGATTAAAATGAGATTATGGGCCATTTTTATTCTCTGGTGTTTTTTTTTTTCTTAATTTTGTAAGATTTCTACAATGAGCACATTTCTTTCATAATCAGGAAAAATAGTGCTTATTTTTAAAAACAATTCATTTCCTTCCTGTAGCTTGGCCAGTCGAGTGAAGCACATTGTCCACCAGGCCTTCTGGGACGTCTTGCAGTCAGAACTGAATGCCGAGCCTCCGGAGTATGAACATGCCATCAAACTGTTTGAAGAAATCAGAGAGGCAAGTTGATGTTGTCTGTATTAATTAGTAATTCTTTTCCCCGAAGACTGTTTTTGCGTCCTTCAAAGGGTGCTGGAGATTATTTTTGGAAAACTGAGTAAGTCCGGTCACTGGAAGGGTGTTTTCCGAAGTGCACTTCCCCGGGGCGGGGTGGAGGCAAGGGAACTCCGGCGGTGGAAGGAGCGAGCGCAGGGTGACGCTTAGCACACAGAGTGGTTGGTCACAGCAAGTCAAGAGCACAGACTCAGGAGCTAGAAACCTGGTTTAGCAATGGGTTTAGCAACAGCTTTCCAATCCTTCAGTCTTAGCGTTCTGAGAATTGTAAGAATTAAATGATAGGGCGGAGTTTTAGTGAACATTCACGAAGCCCTTGCTCTATACCATACGCTAGATTATTCATTTATCGTTACCATAATGCTGTGAGGTAGTTACCACTGTTACTCTTACTGAATAAAAAGGAGCTGAGTTCCCTCACTTGCCCACGGTTACCCAGCTTTGAGGGATGGAGAGGGATTGGAATCGAAGTGCTCGGGCTCAGAGCCCGTCCTCCTAACCATGTGCTGTGTGTGTAAGCACAGTGTCTGCTGTGTGGTGAATACTCAGGATAGGTTGCCTGAGGAATATATAACAAATATCTTATACGTAAAATATACTAACGTAGCCCATGGGGTGTTTCCATCTGCTCTTCTTTAATTTTTTTTTAATGTTTATTTATTTTTGAGAGAGAGAGAGAGGCAGAGTGCGAGTAGGAGAGGGGCAGAGAGAGAGGGAGGCACAGAATCCGAAGCAGACTCCAGGCTCCAGGTTCCGAGCTGTCAGCACAGAGCCTGATGCAGGGCTCGAACCCACGAGCCGTGAGAGTGAAATCATAACCTGAGCCGAAGTTGGACACTTAACCAAGTGAGCCACCCAGGCGCCCCTCATTTGCTCTTTTTTAAACGGTTCTTTGGAGCCATGATCTGCAACTTATTCCTTCCTTACGTGGTTTATTTGTAAACTTTTTGAAGTTATTTCAGTAATATTGCTTCCTTGCCAGTTGCTCTCATTCTGGTAGTTTCAGTAACTTCCCATGAGTAGTGGCAAGTTGGAGGGAGGCTTTAATGCAGAAGGTAGAGCTTTTTAGATTTGAGACACTGGAGTGCTCCTCTGACCCACCACCAGTCAGTGTAGACTTCTGTGGCACCCAGGGCATTAAAATATGGACAAGGAGCTTGGTCTTCTAGACACTGAAATAAAAAATGACAACCCTTATTCACGTAAGAATGCTGGTAACTTTTCTTTCCTTTCCCTGTGTAGATTCTCCTTTCTTTTCTGACTCCTGGTGGCAACCGGCTTCGCAACCAGATCTGTGAAGTTTTAGACACAGACCTAATCAGGCAGCAGGCTGAGCACAGTGCTGTTGACATCCAAGGCCTGGCCAACTATGTCATCAGTATCATGGGAAAGCTCTGTGCTCCTGTGAGAGATGACGACATCAGAGAGCTGAAGGCTACCAACGACATCGTGGAGGTGCTGAGGTTAGCACTTTCCCTGCTTGCATTTTCTTTCTTTTTGTTTGTTTGTTTATTTGTTTATTTATTTTTGAGAGAGCGAGCACAAGACGGGGAGAGAGAGGGGGAGACAGAGAATCCAAAGCAGGCTCCAGGCTCTGAGCTATCAACGCAGAGCCCAACCCAGGGCTTGAACCCACAAACTGTGAGATCATGTCCTGAGCCTAAGTCAGACGCTTAACCGATTGAGCCAGACAGGTGCTCACGGCTTGCATTTTCTGAGAGTACCTTTCAGTTCATTCAAAAGGGAAGTGTGGAGGGGGCGCCTGGGTGGCGCAGTCGGTTAAGCGTCCAACTTCAGCCAGGTCACGATCTCGCGGTCCGTGAGTTCGAGCCCTGCATCAGGCTCTGGGCTGATGGCTCGGAGCCTGGAGCCTGTTTCCGATTCTGTGTCTCCCTCTCTCTCTGCCCCCCCCCCGTTCATGCTCTGTCTCTCTCTGTCCCAAAAAAAAAAAAAAAAAAAAAAAAAAAAAAAAAGTTGAAAAAAAACAAAAGGGAAGTGTGGGAATTGAGGAACACAGAATAATTTCTGGTCTTCCAAAGGAATCCTTGACCCTAGAAGAAACCAGAGAAGCAAGGAGCAGGTCAGTCATTTGCCCTGAACATAGAATTTTCAGATAGAATGACCTAACAAAGTTGTTAGTTGGTGTGTGGGGGGCCCTGGAGATGCAGTGAGGAAAAAGACAGATACAGTGTCTGACCAGGGAGTTTACAGTCCAGTGGGAAAACAGACCTCGGACAAGGAATTGCAATTGTGGTAAGTGCTATGGGAGGGGATGTACAGGGGATTAACAGAGCTTCTAGCAGAGGGACCTAATCCAGTCAAGGATCTAGGAAGAGGTCTTTATGAGTTAGGGTAATGGTAGCTGCTATGACACATAACCCCTGAACTCTTGGTGATTTAACCAGTATAAGTTTCTCATGTCACAGTCTGAAGCAGGGGTTCTTGGTCAGGCAGCTTTCCACATGTTATTTGGGGACCCAGGTTCCTTCTATCCTTGATCCCACTGTTGCCCAAGGCCCCTTGGAGTCCTGTACATTCAGCTAGTGAATGGGAAAGAGATCGGGGAAGGCATACCCAGTGTTCAACCTCTTCAGCCCAGAAGAGACAGATTCCACTGACTGTAACCAGTCCTGTGGTCCCACCTAGTTTGAAGGAGGCCTGGGAAACGTGGTTGCTGTCTGGAAATACATTTCCCTAGCCACAAATATATACTGTGGAAAAAGAGCACAGACCTTTGGTGGTCACCTAACCATTTCTGCCACTGCTTCCCTGAGGAAATGAGATATACTTTAAAATTGTAAGGGTCTAATTCTGGCTGTATAAACAATAACTTCTTTGTGATCCCAGAGGAAAGAGGAGTCTATAATAGTTTTCACCAATGAGAGGAACTCCCCCCACCCCTGCCTTTTTTTTTTTTTTTTGTGAATACAGCCACGTTGAAAATTAAGTTTTATGTAATAGTATTGGAAAGGTAGGAGGAGGAAACTGGTATGCGTAGAGCAGGTAACTTACGTTACTAACTGGGGCAAGTCGATAACCTCTCAAAGTCACACTTTACTCCATCGGTGAAATGGGCTGTATGTGTCCGTAGAGTTGTGTTCAGCTCTGGCATACAGTGACTCTTCAGTTGCAGAATCCATGCTCTGAGTTACCTTATTACCCACGTGTGGTATCCCATCTGTGGTCTTCATCTTGGTCATCTATCAAGCACCTACTGGGGACCACTGTTCCCTCCATGATGCGTTCATAATCTCATCGACTCTCTACAACATCCCTCCGAGACTGATCTTGTCTCTTCTTGCACAGATGAGGAAACTTGCACGGAGAGATTGAGTAACTTATGCCTGGCCACAGAGCTGGTCAGTTGCAATGCTGCATTTGAGCCCAGGCGTGCCCAATTCGAAACTGAAGTATTTTTCCCCTGTGCCTTACTTCCCTGTCCTTTTTCTTCTTTTCTCCCCACCCCACCCACGTTCCCTTAGGAGGAAAAACCAAGTACACTATGTACAGACTCCTTAAAAGTTTAGGGCTTTCCAGTGAAAATTCCTTCTTGAATCTTTGTCTCATTGTTAAGACTCATTGCTTATGCTTTCTACTGTCTACCAGTTCACTGCTGGGTGTAATGGATCAGCTGGAGGTATTGTATTTGCTAAAGCAAATACTCTTGAGATCTGTGAAGAATAAATTTGGGATGCATGTGTAATGCCTTCTATGAAAAGTGGCCTTGCCAATGGCAGTTGGAATTTCAAAACCATTTAGGGGATGTTTATATTTTCCAGCCTGTAAAATAGATTGCAGTTAATGAATTTCAGCTTAATTTCTTAATCACCTCTTTAACTATTTTCACTCTAAAATTTTTAGACAAATATTTCATGTCCTGGACCTCATGAAAATGGACATGGTCAATTTTACAATTAGGAGTCTTAGACCACATCTTCAACGCCAGTTGGTGGATTATGAGAGAACCAAGTTCCAAGAAATTTTAGAAGAAACTCCAAGTAAGTACAATATAATGTGTATATGTTGAAACTAAGTGGAAATATGATGCGTTATATTTTGGTATCTTAAGGAGTGTCACTAAAGAATGTTGACTTTTCTGTTAAACATTTTTGTAACTTCTAAAATTGACATCACAAATTTATAGCTGTTTGCTGTGTCTCAAGCACTATTCATTTCTTCATGTATTAAAAAATACATATTTATTGAGCACTTGCTGTGCCCCAGATACTAGGATTGCTGTGGATCCCAGTTGCTGTGGATACCGCAGTGAACAAAACAATGTCGTGACCCCTGGGGAGCTGACATTCTAGTAGGCATGACAGACAAACAAATAAGCATGTATTGTCAGATGTGTTAAGTGCTATGAAGAAAAGTAGGAAAAAGGGCAGATAGCAATGGGGCAGGAGTGGGGGAGGTGGTGTTTTTTAAGACAAGGTAGACTGAGATGAGAAGACCTCTCTAAGAAGGAACGTTTGAGCAGAGTTTGCAAAGGGAAGAGGAAGGGGCGTATGAAGAGGTGAGAAAAGAACATTCCAGCCAGAGGGAGCTGCAGGTACGAAGGCGCTGAGACAGAAGCGTGTGTGTGAAGTTGGACAGACACACCACAGATAGTGTGGCTGGAGTAGAGCAGGCAGGGAGAGAGTGGGCGGAGACGAGGCCAAGAGGTAGACAAAGGCAGGTCATACAGAACCTTGCTAGGAAATGAGAGCTTAGAGTTTATTCCAAGTGTTGACAGGAAGTCATTGGAGAGTTTTGTGCAGGGGAGCAACATGTGATTTGCATTTTTAAAGACCGCCCTGGCTCCCGGGTAGAGAGAGAATAGATGGTACGGGAGCAGAGAGGGAAACAGTGGCACCATGTAGGCGGTATTGTGGCTGCATGTGCAAGAAATAATGGTTCACCTGGCAGTGGTGGAAGTAGTTAGACGGGGTCAGATTCTGGATGTGTTTTGAAAGTTGAACAAGACGATTTGCTGGAAGTTGGATGAGGAGAAAGGAGAGGAGGTGATGATGCTAAGGTTTTCACGTGAGCAGTAGGGTGAACAGTGATGGTTGTTAGTGGGGTGGGCAACTAGGGGAAGGCAGGTAAGGAGATGGTATGGGATCGGGGTTCAGGTTCACGTATATGAACCTTGAGACCTTACATGGCATCAACATGGGCATGTCAGGTAGGTGTTTGGATATAAAGGACTAGAGTTCAGGGGAATGGTGGGTACTAGGGATATACATTCAGGACTCACCAGTATATTTGTGATAGATCAAGCCACAAAACTGAATAATAGTTAACATGAATAAAATGCTTTCTATATGCCAAGCACTTTACCTGTATTAACTAATTTGATCTTTGTGACAACTTCAGGAAATTACCCCCCCATTTTATAGATGAGGAAACTGAGACACAGAGAGGTTAGATCACTTGCCTCCATAACACAACTTGTAAGTTATGGAGCTGGAACTCACCCAGGTGGTCTGTGTGCACTGTTCATACTCTTATCCACAGTATTGCACTGGGTGAAATTACCTGGGAGTGAGTGTAGATACTGAAGGGGCCTGACCTGGAACTCTAGAGCATCTAGAGATCGACAAGAGCAGACGGATCCAGCAAAAGAGACTAGGAACGAGTAGAGCTCAAGAGGAAGGGACGGAACCAGCAAAGGTGACTGTGAAAGAGCAGCCAGAGAAGTGAAGGAAGCCAGGAGCAGGTGATGTTCTGTAGGACAAGTGAAGAAAGTGTTCAGACAGTGAAGGCATGATCTGCTACGTCATGTATTGCTAAGTGGTCAAGAAAGATGAGGCCAGGGCTTGACCGTGGGTATGACTGTATGAGAATCCTTTATAACCTTGATGGGAGCAGTTGCGATGGACTGGTGGGCATTAAAGTTGGACTGGAAGAGGGGTCAAGAGAGACTGGGAGTAGAGAAAGTAGGACCTCAATGAATCCTCACAGTTACTCAGTTAAGTAGGTACTGTTAGACCCCTTATTTCACAGGGGAGGAAACTGAGATGCCAGATGGTGCACAGCTGGTAAAAGGCTGGCTGACTGATTCCTTCACTGGCAGACTCTTAACGCTGGCTTCTGGGCTGTAATTAACCACAATATAAGGCCGTTAGGTGACCCACCCACCTCATCCCACCCCTCTTGGACGGAGCTTTTCTGTTAAGATAGTCAGTAGGGTAGCCTTAATTGTAAACAAAGCCAAACAAGTGCCACTTTTAAAGGGACTCCAAGAGCCTGAAGCATGTCCGGGGAAGAGGGCATGGGTTACGAAGGGTCACATGAGGAGCCGTCCATGAAGCTGTGTGTATTCTGCTTGGTAACGGGATGCGCCTGGGCGGTGAGCATTGCCTTCCCTGTTGGTATTGAATCAGGGACTTCCGGTTAAGTTCTGCAGGGCAGACTAGGATCCACGGAGGGGGTAGCAGGCAGCCAGTTTTGACATTTATAGCAGCTACAGCTGTTTTAAATTTGGAATGGGCCCCTCTAGTACTAATAGTACTCAGTGCCAGCTATCATTTTGTTGAGCACTTATTATATGCTAAGTCCTTACTATGTGCCAACACTCTGATTAGCCCATTCAAGCCTCACAGTAGCCCTGTGAAACTGGTACTATTATCACTCACTGTTTACAGATGAAGAAATTGAGGTTAAGGTACTTACCCCAGGTCACTGCTGAAGCCTGGATAACCCAGGCATGTCTCTGCCCCAAAGCTTGTACGCTCAACCGCTACGCAGCACTGCCTCTCTCCAAATGAGACACTGACCGCCTTTGGGGGATCTCCAGAGGGGGCGCTAGCACTGAGTGGTGGATATGACTAGATGACTTCCAACCATCCTTCCACAACAAAAATTCTGTGACTTCAGGGCTGTATTGTTTTAGCTCTAAAGGGAGAGAGGGAAACAGAACCCTGCATGGAACCTGAATCTGAAACCTGAACTACGGTAACTATGTTCATAGCAGTGTTTTCCTTTCCAGCACGTTATTGGTTGGTTTCATTTGTGTGCCTGTGTACATGTGTGTGTACAGGTGTGTGCAAATGTCTCCATGTCTCGAATCAAGATAGCTTGTCATTTGGAGTGAATTCCTTAATATTGGGTTGAATGACAGTTTTGATCATCTTAAATGATTTGTTTCTGTCCTTAAAACTCAGGCTTAGTGGGGCGCCTGGGTGGCACAGTCGGTTGGGCGTCCGACTTCAGCCAGGTCACGATCTCGCGGTCCGTGAGTTCGAGCCGCGCGTCAGGCTCTGGGCTGATGGCTCGGAGCCTGGAGCCTGTTTCCGATTCTGTGTCTCCCTCTCTCTCTGCCCCTCCCCCGTTCATGCTCTGTCTCTCTCTGTCCCAAAAATAAATAAGAAACGTTGAAAAAAAAATTTTTTAATAAAAAAAAAAACAAACTCAGGCTTAGTGACCTGCATTTGTACGTTTCACATTGACTTGGATATTTCCAGAGATTTAAGAATAGAATATATCCAATTGTGCATATAGGTCATTATTGCCCAGCTCTAAATATGTTCCCAGAGAAATCAAGAGTCCAGGAAGCAGAGTGTATGTCAGCTGTTAATTATATCCTCAAGTCACTTTGCCAAAAGTCGGCCACTGTGCCCTAATATCAAAATAAGAGCCTCACAGGCACATGCAAAAGGACAGAAGAGTTGGATTTTTGTGTGTATGTGATTTTTATAAAATAATTATTGGAAAGTTAATAGGAGTACTGTAGATTTCTGAACTGATTTCAGAAAAGATTTTATTTTGCCAACAGAGAGATTTTATGTAATTGCCTGATTTACAAGTCTTAGGCACTGATTGGTCACATGTACAACATCAACAAGATGACCACATCAGGTCCAACAACTAAATTACCTGTGGAAAGAGTAACAGATTACCCCGAGGGGGCCAGACCACAGGTAATTTCTAAGATACTCAGCAAGAAAAGGTTTTTATTTATTTAGATAATATCTTATATCTGATAAAATATTCTCATAGAACTTCATTTCATGTGATTCTTTCAAAAATCCTACGAGACATAAATATTTTTCAAAAACCCATGAAACTGCATTGTGATTGTCTTTGCCTGGCACACAAGGCAGTCAAGGACTACTAACGGAACATTCTGAAGATGAGCCAACTGATGCTGAGCGATGGCCTGCCCAAACACAAGAGCTCCTAATAAGTAGGGGAGCGAGGACTGGAAGCCAAGTCTCCCACATCCAAGCCAAGATTTAACCAAGCTGCTGCTTTGGCTGCTTTCTTTGGATTTTTCACTTTTGTGTTACATCAACTGGGTTGTATGGCAAGCAACAGAAACTAACTCTGGCTGACTTGGCAAAAAAGGAAGTGAATGGAAGGACGGGGGCAGTTCACAAAAAAAGCTAAAATACCTGAGCCTGAACAAGGCCAGAAACCAGGAGAGCATCAGGAACCTGGGCAGGAAAAAATAAGGGAAAGTTCCCAGCTCCATCATCAGAACCGTTAATGTGTACTTTAAAATGGGCTATCCTTGGGGCGCCTGGGTGACTCAGTGGGTTAGGTGTCCAATTTCAGCTCTGGTCATGATCTCGTGGTTTGTGGGTTTGAGCCCCAAGTCAGGCTCTGTGCTGAGCCTGGAGGCTGCTTCAGATTCCGTGTCTCCCTCTCTCTCTGCCCCTCCCCCACTCACACTGTGTGTGTGTGTGTGTGTGTGTGTGTGTGTGTGTGTGTGTCTGTCAAAAATAAATAAACATTAAAAAAATTAAAAATAAAAGAAAGAAAGAAAATAAAATGGCCCATCCTCGAATGCTATAGTCACCCTTCAGGTCCCAGGAAAGTCTGATGGGCATGTGATTCTGCTAGGCCAACCCCAGGGGGTCAGGGGGCTTTCCTGGTCAGGGGCCTCTTAATTGATATTCACAAAAGAAAGCATGGAAAGAGGGAAAATGATTTCTCAAAGAAATCAGTACCAAGGGACACCTGGTTGTCTCAGTCTGCAGAGCATGTGACTTTTGATCTGGAGGTTGTGAGTTCAAGCCCCATGTTGGGTGTGGAGCCTACTTAAAAAAAGAAAGAAAGAAATCAGTACCAAAAGAAGGGAGGTGAGGTGTTGATAGGCATAAAAGAGCGGGTGCCATGGATAAGGGAACTATATTCTTCTAACTGAAAATCAGGGTAGTTCATCTGAATATTTTCCAGAATACTGAAAAGGGGAGCGATCTTTGCACAACATCGGGGCTCCCATTCACATATTCTGCACCATTCTCTTAGTTTATGTGAATACTGCCTGCTCAGAATTGTACAGGCCATCCCCCAAATCCAGGATGTGGAGTTGTTGCCTTTTTAGGGGTCACTCAGAGTTCAATCTCAGGTACCACATTTCATGCTTAGCTACCATATTAGAAGTCAGCAGACTTCAAGGAATTGTATTCCTTGAAGAATCTATATATGACTACGCTCGATACATTCATCTTGGAAGACTCAAATACTAAACTCATTCATACTCAACGGGGAGGTTTTACAGGACATTCCCCTGACTACTATTTCTAGTACTAAATAGCACAATCAATGGCTCTTACATAATGTAAATATTTGTATGTGTGTTTAGTGTTGATGAAGCTGTATGCGACTTCAGCCTGCGTTTACTAGGGTTAGATTCAGTGACTTAGTTGGCCAATCCATAACCTGTATCCCTTTTTTAAACTTCATTGGAGTATGCTATTCATGCAATAAAAAATGTGCCCACTTTAAGTGTGTAGTTCTGAGTTTTGACAAAAGAATATGCCCCTATAACTACAACTACAAACAAGATATAAAACATTTCTGTCATTCAAAAAGAATCCTCTTAACCCTTGTAGTCAACCTCCCCCATAAAGGTAGACACTGATAAAACTTTCATTATTGTAGATCAGCTTCGCCTCTTTTAGAACTTCATATTAAATGGAACGACACTCTGTGTTCACTTTCTTCTCCAACTTCTTTTACTAAACTAGTAAGATGTTTGAGATTCATCCATGTTGTGTATGTATCAATAGTTTATATTACTGAGAAGTATCCTGTTATATGATTATACCATACTTTGTCCATGTACCTGTTGATGGACATTTGCATTGTTTCTGGTCCTAGGCTACTATGAATAAAGCTGCTGTGAACATTTGTGTACCAGTCTTTGTGTGTGCACATGTTTCCATTTCTCTTGTGTAAACACCTAGGAGTTGAATGGCTGGGTCATTATGTTAAATATGTGGTTAACTTTATAAGAAACTTGTAGTTATTTTCCAAAGTGGTTGTACTGTTTTATACTCGCCATCAATGTATGATAGTTCCAACTTGCTTTACATTTTCACCAACACTAGGTATTATCAGTCTCTTAAATTTGACCCTTTATAGAGGGTGTGAAAGTAGTATCTCATTGTGGTTCTAAGATACATTTCACGGATGATGAATGATGTTGAGCATCTTTTCACATGCAAATAGCCATTTATTTTTTTATGTGAAGTGTCCATTCAAATCTTTTGCCCCGTTTTTAAATTTGGTTGTCTTCTTATTGAATTGAAGAGCTCTCAATATATTCTGGAAACAAATCCTTTGTCAGATATATGTATGTGTTGTGAAAATTTCCCCCATCTGTGTGTGGCTTGCCTTTTTCATCTTCTTAACACTAACCTTTGAAAAAAGAGAAGTTTTTAATTTTGACGAAGTCCAAATTATAACATTTTATTTTATTTGTGGATTTAACGGTTTGTCTACAAAATCTTTAGGGATCCCAAGGTCATAAAGATTTTTTTGAATATTTTCTTCTAGAAGGTCTATAGTTTTAGGCTTAGGAATCATTTCAAGGTAATATATTTCAAGGTTCACATTTTTCCATAGGTGTATCTACTTCTAGCACCATTTACTGGAAAAAGACTATCTTTTCTCTCTTAACTGCTTTGGCAACTTTGTTGAGAATCAATTGACTATACATTTGTGGGTCTGTTTCTAAACTCTTTATTCTTTTTTTTAATTGAGGTATAATTTGCATACCATAACATTAATTTTTTAAAGTGTTTAATTCAGTGGTTTTTAGCATAAGGTTATACAACCGTCATCAGTATTTAATTCCAAAAGATTTTCATCACCTTATGAAGAAACCCCATACTCACTACCAGCTTCCCATTCCTCCCTTCCCTTAGCCTTTGACAACCACTGGACTACTTTCTGTCTCTAATCTCTGGATTTGCCAATTATGGACATTTCATATAAATCACATCATACAATGTGTGGCTTTTTTGTGTCTGACTTCTCTCAGTATAGTATATTCAAGATTTACCTATGTTGTAGCACATATCACTTTTTTAAATGTTTGTTTGAGAGAGAGAGTATGCACACAGGAGGGACAGAGAAAGAGGGAGAGAGAGAAATCCCAAGCAGGTTCTGCTCTATCAGTACAGAGCCTGATATGGGACTCTCTCCCACGAATGGTGAGATCATGACCTGAGCCGAAATCAAGAGTCGATGCTTCACCAACTGAGCCATCCAGGCGCCCCTTTACTTCTTTTTTTTTTTTTAATTGTTTTTTTTAACGTTTATTTATTTTTGAGACAGAGAGAGACAGAGCATGAACGGGGGAGGGTCAGAGAGAGAGAGACACAGAATCTGAAACAGGCTCCAGGCTCTGAGCTGTCAGCACAGAGCCCGACGCGGGGCTCAAACTCACGGACTGCGAGATCGTGACCTGAGCCGAAGTCGGCGGCTTAACCGACTGAGCCACCCAGGCGCCCCTACTTCATTTTTTTTTTTAATTGGATTCTATCCTATTCTGTTGATCTATATGTTTTCTCCTAGCCAGTACTACACAATCCTGATACTGAGGCTAAGCCTTGAAATCAGGCAGTGTTAGAGGTCCATCTTTGTTCTTCTTTTTCAAAATTGTTTTGTCTATTACAGGTCCTTTGAATTTCCATATGCTTTTTTAACTAGTTTATCAGTCTCTGCAAAACTGCCAGCTGGGATGGTGACTGGAATTATGTTGAATTGACATAATAGTGAGTCATAATAGTGAGTTAATAATAGTGAGCCTACTAGTTTGTGAACTAGGTATCTCAAATCTAATTTGTTTCAGCAATACATTTTATTTTTTATTTTAAAAACAAATTTTTTTAATGTTTATTTTTGAGAGAGAGAGAGACACAGAGTGAGAGCGGGGGAGGGGCAGAGAGACAGAGAGAGAGGGAGGTATAGAATCGGAAGCAGGCTCCAGGCTCCGAGCTGTCAGCACAGAGCCCGATGCGGGGCTTGAGCTCACGAACCGTGAGATCATGACCTGAGCTGAAGTCGGACGCCCAACTGACTGAGCCAGCCAGGTGCCCCTGTTTCAGCAATACATTTTAGTTTTTGTGTACCAGTCTTGTACTTACTTTGTGAAATTTAATCTCATTTATTTTATGTTCTTTGATGGTGTTATAGATGGTATTTTGTAAGATTTTTATTTTCTAGTATATAGAAATGTAATTGGCTTTTGAATATGCACTTTGCATGCTGAGAACTTGCTAAATTCACTTCTTAATTCTAGTAGTTTTTTTGGAATATTCCTTAGGGTTTTCTGTATCTATAATCACACTGCCTGCAAATAAAGACAGCTTTACTTCTTTTTAAAAACCTGTGTGCCTTTTATTTCTTTTTCTTGCCTTATTGCACTGACTAGGACATCCAATCAGATGTGCAATAGTAGTCTTGAGAGAGGGCATCTTTGCTTTTCTAGGCGAAGAATGTTCATCGTTTGACTCTTAAGTATGATATATGTCATACTTAAGCCATGTCAGCTGCAGCTTCTCATAGATGTCCTTTTCTGTATTGAGGAAGCTCTATTTCTAGTTTGCTGAGAACTTTTATCTAAATAGGTCCCATGTTAAATTTGGTCACATGCTGTTTCTGTATGCTGAAGTGATCATTTTTTCTCCTTTATTATGATAATGTGCTGAATTACAGTGATTGATATTTTTCTTGTTTTTAAAGTTTGTTTATTTATTTTGAGAGAGAGAGAGAGCGCGAGTTGGGGAGGGGCAGAGAGAGAGGGGGGGAGAGAGAATCCCAAGCAGGCTCAGTGCAGAGATCTCACGAAACTGTGAGATCATGTCCTAAGCCAAAATCGAGTCAGATGCTCATCCGACTGAGCCACCCAGGCGCCCCCAATATTTTTCTAATGTTAAACCAAGTTTGCAATCCTGAGATGTTTATCCCACCCCTTATTCGTGGTGTATTACTTTGCCTTACTAATACTTTACCTTGCTAGTGCTTTCTTAAGGATTTTTGCATCTATATTTTTAGAAAGAAATCATTCTGTAATTTTCTTGTAATGCCTTTGCCTGGTTTTGGTATCAGGGCAAAGCTGGCCTCATAAAATGAATTGAGAAGTATTCCCTTTTCTGCTTTCTGAGTTTACAAGAAACACCTTGCACTGTGGGCATTAGTAAACATTTTACTGGATGACGGTGGGAAAGGAAAGATCGCTTCAGGCCTGGAAGACCAATCAATTTGTCAGTCTGAAGGAGATTGAGCCATTCCCTAAGCCACGGTTACTTCCAGAGATGCTGAAATAAATTGGAAACCTACTGGGTCTCTCACGCCAGACACAGAGAGCAGAGGTTTTTGAGCACCCACCGTGTATTGGTGGAAAGTGAAGTCAGGTGCTGTGTGCCTGGGCCTCCATGGATCCTGGGAAATTCTTAGGCAAATGTGCCTGTAAAGCCATTGCTTGTTCTTATGTTCCTCCCTCCTAGTAGACTAAGAGCTTCTTGGGTGCAGGGAACATGTTCACTCATCTGTGAATCCCTGACATTAAGTACGGTACCTAGTGTATAGTAGGTGCTCAGTTATCATTGGATAAATGAGTAAGTGGAGAGAATTACTGCCCACATGAAAAACCAAGGTTACAAGTGTCTCCTGGGCTTGACCTTGCTTTTGGAGCCACATAGAATGGTCTGTGTACTAGCTTGTGGGAGTGATAACTCAGCAGATCCCTTAGAGGAAAGCTGATGATGCTTCACTCTAAACTCATGTCCTTTCTGTTTTACCAGTCATACTCCATTCTGGCGGTGGACTAGGTCACCTGAGGTGTTTAAACACCGATGCCTGAGCCCCATCTCAGAATGATTAAATCAGAATCTCCAGGAGCTGTGTGCAAGATCTTTTTTGTTTTCTTTTTAGAGCTCCCCAGGTGATTCTAAAATCAGCCACGATTTGGGAAGCACTACGGTACACTGTTGCTTTTGTTTGAGATAACTAAAAGGGCTTTTAAATGTGTCAGCTGTAAATGATTAAGAGTGCAGTATAAATGCTTATTAATGCCACATTGTAACTATACCCATGAAGATTTCCTCTCTCTCTCTCAACCGCCCCCCCCCCTCCTTGGATATCTTTTAAATAAAAGACTGCATGTCTTTTATATCTTTATGAACAGAATTTGAAAAACCCAGAACGGTTGCCAACTGAGGAGACACAAAGTTGCAAAGTTCTGGGGTGGTGGTGTTCTAGTGTGGCAAACACAGCTGCTCATAAATTACCTCAGTTCAGGCGCTGGGTCTGAGGAAGAATTTCGGGGTCATTATTCTTTATTTCATTCTCTGGTGCTTTAAAAGAAAAAATCCACACCTGTGTTCATACTGCATTTTTTTTTTAAAGCAGTTTCCACCTTATAAATTCTACTAAATATACAGTGTTATAAGACATGTGGTATAAAAAGCCAATTGTTTCTACTGGGAAACCTTAGAACTGGGTTGAAAGTAAAGTGCATGCATGTGCATTTTGGGAAAGGCATAGCTCTAAATCACTCAGGGGGTCCAGGACCCAAACATGTTTAATAATCAATGCCTTTAGTCTAAATACCTTCTCTGCACAAAATTCAAGATTGCGTGTGAGTTGGCTCCTGCCTGCCCATCCAATACCACGTGCTACCAGTCTCTTCCCCCTGGTTTTCTGTGGACCAGCAATCAGATTTGCCTGTAGCATCCAGAATATGCCATATTCTGTCACTTTTCTGGGGTTTTGTATGGGCCATTCGCCTGTCCTGGAGTGACAGCTCTGTCCTCTGTCTTGTATCTTCAGGCGTCAGTCCAGAGCTCTTCCTTAGAGTCTGTCCCGGACAACCTCTGCTCTCTCCACTTCCATGTGCCTTCTAGCATTTATCATGTCTGCTGTAATCGTTAGTTCACAGCTCCGTCTCCCCATCTGGACTCTAAGTTCCTCAAGGGCTGCGCCTGCCTTTTCATTCATGGCCACTTCCTAACGCAACGTCTGTCATGTAGAATGCACACGTGGAGGGATCTGTCAGCTGTAGGACAAATAATGTGGCCTCTTCACTTTCAGGTGCTCTTGATCAAACTACAGGATGGATAAAAGAATCTGTAAATGAACTGCTTTCTCTTTCTGAGACGGCTTTAACTCCTGGGGCTGAAAATAGCTCTAAGCCAAGCCTGAGCCCTACACTGGTGCTAAATAACAGTTATTTAAAACTGTTGCAGTGGGATTATCAGAAGAAAGAATTACCAGAGGTGAGTGATTTTTTTTTTCTTCCCTCAAGTCTTCCAATATTTTAATTCTTAAGCTAGTCTGTCTAGTGTTGCGTGTGGTTTAATGACTTTCCTGAAATCAGATGAAATGGGAGTTTGGATGTAACATTGCTTGTTTTACATTTTCATGGTATTGAGCTTCCCTTTCTATTTTTACATTTAAAATAAATATGCTAGACACTCATGACAGATGGAGCACGTCTTCAGGAACTGACAGAAAAGCTGAATCAATTGAAAATTATTGCCTGCCTGTCCCTAATTACCAACAATATGGTGGGTGCTCTTACAGAAGGCCTTCCTGAGCTTGCAAACAGGTTAAAAAGGATTTCAGCTGTTCTACTCGAAGGCATGAACAAAGAGTAAGTTCCAATTTTTATCTGCTCATCCCCGTCTTAAGGCTCTGCACGTGTTTCAGAGATGGCACATGACCCTGGACGTCTGCGTGTGATATTCAGGACTGTGC
Source organism: Panthera uncia (assembly GCF_023721935.1). NCBI lineage: Eukaryota > Metazoa > Chordata > Mammalia > Carnivora > Felidae > Panthera > Panthera uncia. The sequence goes on from NC_064809.1 coordinate 122,695,875, forward strand.
TTTAGGGAAGCTTATCTTACAACTTCTTTTTCTAGAATTTCTTTTGATATCTCTGAAGGCTTCGATGTCCTTTCATAGGGGAGGGAGAGGTCCTTTCCATGACAAGTGCCAGGGTGAGTGTCCCGTTTCCACTTGGGACGGGCATGGACAAGAGCTCTTCTTTGACAGCGCTGTGAACCAAACCCACAGAAACCAGAATTCCGAGCTCAGTGTTCAGAAGGCCCTATCAGGGAGGCTTTCCTATTCAGTTCTGACTCCGTCGTCTTTCTGCAGTGAAATGGTTACCGACTTCACTGATCCAGCCTGCTGTAAAGTCTTCAGGAGTAGTGACCTCCTGTCCTTCAGAGACACTACACAAGTCCAGGGAAGGACTTGTTTTCGCTAAATTCATTTCCCAGTGTCAAACCTTCACTGAACACTAGGATTCCATTTAGATTTTGCATTTAGATCATCCTGGTGGGAATCCTATCCAAGTCAGAAAATTCCTAGTCTTAGTCAATGATCACATGTTTTCATGGGTCTGATATGGGTCAGCTCCTCCTGCTGGTTTCCCTTTCCGGTGTTTTCAAGGCCTTACGTTCTTCCTTCCTGTCTTTGAAGGGAGATGCACCTATCCTGCTGCCCATTACTCAGAAAGCACGTAAATTACCTGATAAAATCCCAGAATATCAAGAGCCAAAAGGAGCCCGAGTGGTTACAGCATCCAGAGTTCTCAGAGAGAGAAAGATTTACCTTAGCTGCATAGTGAGGAAAGGGGAAACCAAGGCCCTGCCCTTTCTGCTGCTTCTGTGCTAAGCATCCAGGCTCATTTACTTCACATTCCAGGACCCAAGACCTGTAATGAAGAGAAACCTCCTCTGGGCTTGCAGCTGGTCTTACCTTGGCATTTCCCCATACCGGGTAACTTACTTTCCAGGAATTTTTATTTATTCGAGAACCCACAATGCTGCTCAAGTATTAATATAAAGCATATAGCAAAGTGGTTACTGAGAAGTCAGGCTTCAGGTCAGACAGACCAGAGTTTAAGTCCAAGCTCTGCTATTGACTTGTTAGGTGCCCTTGAGCAAGTTCCCAAAACACTCTGAGCCTCGTTTTCTCATTTGTAAAAAGAGATAACTGTGACTGCTTACAAATGTGAGACATTAAGATGATTCCTTGTGAAGTACTTAGGGAGGTGTCTGGCCCATGGTAAGTACTTGGACAATGTTCACTGTTAATGGTCTGTTGTCAAAGCATCTCCTGTATACATGCTTTGCCTCTCTGATCGCTTTGTTTTGTTGAATCTCCCACCTCCACCCCCGTTCTCTCACCCTTTAATTCCAACTTTGCATGTAGTTATCTTAAAGACCTTTTCTAGGGGCGACTGGGTGGCTCACTTGCTTGAGCATCCAGCCCTTGATTTCAGCTCAGGTCATGATCTCATGGTTGTGAGATTGAGCCCTGCAACAGGCCTCCATGCTGCATGTGGAGCCTGCTTGGGATTCTCTCGCTCCTTCTCCCTCTGCCCTTACCTCACTTGCATTCTCTCATGCTCTCTCTCTCTCTTAAAAAATAAAAAAACAAAGACCATTTCTGGACAGCAAGAGACCATTTTTAATGATCATTCCTCAATAGTGTGGATCCAACACATGCCCTTTCTCATTACCTCTTTTTTTTTTTTTTTTACTTTTTAAGTAACCCCCTACCAATTACTGTTTATGATTTTCTGGACTCTATGTATTTGGGATTTTTGATTGGTTACTTGAAAGTAACAGTAGGAAGGAGCTTCTTATCTTTGATCATGAGAGGTCAAGAATTTTAGGTAATTTGTCATTATGGTATTAATCTCTGAATATCTTCATTTCTTGTTTTTGATTGGTGTTATAGATGCACTGTTCAGGCATGGATAAAGGAATTGACTTTACCTCATTGTATAAGCATAGGTTTAACAACAACAAATCTATGAATAAATCCACTCAGACCCCAGTGTTTATTCTAAGGAGTAAATAGGTAATTTCTTTTCCTTTTTGATGGTCCTGCATGAAAATGAGGATGCAGACTTCTTTTCAGGGACCACACTTTTCTGAATGCTTTCCCAACTAAACACTACCTACAGAATTGAGTGCTTTAACCATTTAAAAAATCTGCTGCATACAAAGGTGGGTGTTTAGGAGAAGTTACCATATTCTAAGTTCGTGCTAATGGAAGTACTTATTGTCTGTATAAATGAAAGTGATGGACATTTGAAACAAGTTGGTATATTAAAAATAAATAAAAACTGATGAACAGAAAAAGTGTTACTGATGCAATTTTGTTTTGTTTTTTAGGACCTTTAACTTGAAGGAAGTCCTGAATTCTATCGGTGTTCAGACTTGTGTTGAGGTTAACAAGGCCCTGGTGGAGAGAGGTTTATCCATTTTAAATGCTGAGGTCCAAGCTAATCTTACAGGTCAATTTTCAAGCATTGAAGAGGAGGACAATCCTATCTGGTCCTTGATTGGTGGGTCCTCATGTTTTTATTGGTTTCTACTTCAATTCCAATTTGCTTTAACTTTATGGTTTTGACTAGTGTCAAGTGTCCGTTACGTTTTAGGCATAAACAGATTACCCATTCCTTTGGGAGAATACATATTAAAAATATAAATAAGGAATTTGTACTTTCAAAGGTTTGGGACTCACTGCTTCTTCTGCGCGTATATGTAATAGAGTGGGGGGGGGGTTGTTCTAGGGCCTTCTATCTTACTATCCAGCCAATAGATTTTTTTTTCAATATATGAAATTTATTGTCAAATCGGTTTCCATACAACACCCAGTGCTCATCCCAATAGGTGCCCTCCTCAATACCCATCACCCACCCTCCCCACCCTCCCACCCCATCAACCCTCAGTTTGTTCTCAGTTTTTAAGAGTCTCTTATGCTTTGGCTCTCTTCCACTCTAACCTCTTTTTTTTTTTCCCTTCCCCTCCCCCATGGGTTTCTGTTAAGTTTCTCAGGATCCACATAAGAGTGAAACCATATGGTATCTGTCTTTCTCTGTATGGCTTATTTCACTTAGCATCACACTCTCCAGTTCCATCCACATTGCTACAAAAGGCCATATTTCATTCTTTCTCATTGCCACGTAGTATTCCATTGTGTATATAAACCACAATTTCTTTATCCATTCATCAGTTGATGGACATTTAGGCTCTTTCCATAATTTGGCTATTGTTGAGAGTGCTGCTATAAACATTGGGGTACAAGTGCCCCTATGCATCAGTACTCCTGTATCCCTTGGGTAAATTCCTAGCCAATAGATTTTTATGGAGAAAATAACATAATGCTACCAGTAGTGTTAAAATCCTAGATCAGTGCAGCAATCCAAACCTAGCAATATGTTCACAGAAAGCAGGTACCAGTTCTTCTGTGAGCTAGGCTAAGTGAGCTGAGGCCTCTTTTTGGGGTCAGGCTTGAAAGAGACAATGAGTAAATGAGTAAAGAGGCTATGGAGCTGGCAGGCATGATTTGGGCCTTTTTTTTTTTTTTGGTACTTGATTGCCAGGCAAGTGACTATTTCAGTGTCAGATCGTGTTGGTGAGTTGGGAAAATGGAGAACGCATCAGTGAGGACTCTTTCTGTGACCTGTGACAGAAGTGAACTAGCTTGAGCAAGAAGGAAGTGTATTGTCTCATATAACCAACAAGAGCAGAGCAGGACTGGCTACCTATACAGCTCAGTCGGAGCTCAGGCTGTGTCACTGGCATTGATTTCCCCACCTCCATCCCTCCGCACTACCCCCTTCGGGCTGGCTGTCTTCACAGATAGACTCTTTCCATCCTAGCAAGACACCTTCAGCTCTAGCCTGCATCTTTCCACCTTGGAGTCCAGAGAAAAACAAGGTGTTCGCTTCCCTGTTAACTCAAAGAATGACCCCAGAAATGAGTCTCATTAGCTCTATTTGTCATGACTGTACATCATGTCATGTTCTTGAATCCGTCACGGTGGTCGGAGGGGAAGGAACTTGAGCCTGAGACGTGTGTTCATTTCCTAGAACCAGAGTGAGTCCACTTTCCTTGTAACACCTGGTCTGAGAGTAGGGAAGAGATGATTTCCCCCAAACAGAATCCAGGTGCTATGGCCATAAGGAGGGGGGAGAGGATGATGTGGGGCACAAAGCAAGTGTCTGCTACAGAGAGTGAAGAACAAAGACCAGAAGGAGGAAAAGAGCACAGAATGGGAGCATACTAACATTCTAGGACTAATTTGCAAGTTTTCAAAGTACAACACTGACTTCCCTAAGCACACAAATACTTGTTATTATTTATTTGAGGCTCTCACATAGTTTCTCTCATCCTTACCCACTAGGGACATAGAATGCTGGGATCTAGGCCCCTTAAAGCTCAAGGCTTCAACCCCTCCCCAGAAAGGAGCAGTGCTGGGGAGCAGCACCGTGGGCTACTGGGAGGTGACTGTGGACGGCAGTGACAGGCACAGCATAGCCGCAGCCACCTGTGGCTGAGCCCTTCCCCGCCAACTCGTGTCTGTCCTCACAGCCCGTGGTCTCCAGCAGAACAGCCAATACCTGGGAGATTGTGTTCCTGGGAGGAAGAGGGGCAGGCTGTCTGCAGTCTCTTCCACGTGCTGCTAGCCCCCACTGGTGTGCAGGCCTCGTGAGGGTGGGACGCATGTCTCTCCTCTGCTGTATCCCTGTACCAGGCTGGACTCAGAGATGACATTTCATAAGTACAGTTGACCCTTGAACAACACACGTTCGAACTGAGCAGGCCCCCTTGCATACAAATTTTCTTTAATAAATACAGTACAGCACTGGAAATGTATTTTCTCTCCCTTAGGATTTTCTTTTTTTATAAACTTTTTAAAAATGTTTATTTATTTTTGAGACAATGCTAGAGACAGAGTGCAAGCAGCGGAGGGGCAGACAGAGGGAGACACAGAATCCGAAGCGGGCTCCAGGCCCTGAGCTGTCAGCACAGAGCCCGACGCGGGGCTCAAACTCACAAACCGTGAGATCATGACCTGAACCGAAGTTGGACGCTTAACCGCCTGAGCCACTCAGGCACCCCTCCCTTAGGATTTTCTTAACATTTTCTATTCTCCAGCTTATTTTATTGTAAGAACAAAGTGTATAATACATATACAAAATACATGTTAGTCAACTATGTTATCAGTAAAGTTTCTGGTCAACAGTAGGCTATTAGTAGTTGGGCTTTTGGGGAGTCAAAAGTTAGATGCCTAGTTTTGACTCCATGGTGGGGGAGGGTCAGTGCCTTTCATCCCCATGTTCAAGGATCCAGTTGTTTTGTGGAAGGGGTGAGGGCACTGGGGACTGAGACTGGGTGAATGTCTCTCATGTAACCAGCTGGTTGCAGACTAGGGACTCTCCCTGAGCCAGTCTTACTCTGGAGCTCATATTCTTAACTACTCCTGGAGGGCACTCCAGTCAGAACTGGAGCCCTGCTACTGGTTGGCATGATGGCCAAAGCATCCAGGTGTCCTTTGTGCCCTTGCTTTGGATAAGGGAAGTACTTGTAGTTTCAGAAGGGAGAGGGAAGCTGGGATGCCCCAGCTGGATGGCCCCACCCCACGGTGGCCTCTTAATATCCAGTAAAGCACCTTTTTTTTCCACTCAGCTATCCCCAGTCCAACTTTCCTGCTCTTTTGCAAATGCTCTTTTGCATTTTTCATAAAAAATGAAAGCATTTTTTAACCTCAAAGTATCATCGCCTAGCAACTCAGCTGACTCACGTCAAGGTCTCTTCTTCAATCCTGGAAGCCAAGGGCACGCCTTTGGCAGGGACTTGGTTTGGCTGCTCCTAAGTGGACAGACGCTTCTGTCATTTTCGTCTTGGCCTCAAAACTGACTCGTCCATAGAGGAGACAGAGCCACTTGTCAGCATAACAACAATTTTGAAAGAGTCTTACTCTTTCAGCAATCTTTCAGGAAGGTGTTCGGACTCTATCTGTGTTGAAAACAGACCTGGGCTTCTAAGACTTAGGTCTAACAGGAAATTTATTACCCAACTGACCCTTAATTTTCTGCTTGCAGAAGAGCTGGAGTAAATTAAGCACTCAGAGGAATCCTGGGTACATAAGAAGGACCAGTCGGCCATGGATTTCCTCCCCTGTTCCCAATACCCATAGTCTGCCCTCTTTTGTTCTTGAGTGATGCGCTCTTTATTTACAATGGGATACAGCTCCCACTGTGTTCTTAGCCTTTTATAAAGATAATTAGAAAAGTTTTCTTTCAAGCCAGGTTTTTTTCAAATGTGTATGGAAACCAGATAAAAATTATTTATAGATTACCTGCCATGGAGACTATTTGCATGCTTGGAGCCATCTCCGTTTTTTTTGAAGTGATTTTCAATTATGCAAGTGATACACGAATGGTTTCTTCTTGTTGACAAATTACAGGTCAGACCAAGTCCTCTTTGATTGCCTTCGCCCACCCCGGTCTTCCCTGACTCTGTTGTTTTCAATTGGGTGTATTCACCTTTACGGAGATTTTTCATTTCATTCTCACCTCGACTCAGTTAGCATCTGTGATGTGCCTGCCATATGCCAGACCAGGGATATAAAGATCCCTCACCCTCAGAGGGCTCCCCATCTAAGAAGGGAGAGAGACACACGTTCCCAAGTAACAGTAATATAGCATGATTATCTGACAGATGTTAGGGAAAGCCATGGAAAGGAGGTAACTTTAGGCTTGGCGTTGAAGGATGCTTTGGCCTTTGGGCAGAGATGAGGAGAGAGGGAAGAGCAGTCTAGTAAGAGAAAACAGTTCTGGCTAAGACAAGGACATGGGACATTGGGACTTAGAGTTCTAGGTCAGATCCGGTTGTGATATGTGACTTTTGGGAGAAGTGTTTGGAGATAAGAGTTTCATTCATGTCATCATTGTCCATATTTGGTGGACTGTGTTCTCCTTAGCAAACTTTACTTTGTGAAGTTTCTGTTTCCACGGCCAAAGAAAGTCCTCGGGGCAGCGTGGCCTGTGGCGGGTCTGGTTGGTCTGGTATTATTTGCCTGATACTGTTGCAGCCCAATTTGTTTATGCATTCGCATCCTTTTGTAAAGTCACCTCACACGCAGATGCATCGAAGCAGTGGATTAGGAGGACAGAGAAGATGGCCAACTGGAGTGCCAGTTGGGGCAGCCACTCCTCGGTGCCTCTAGATGGTTGGTCATAGGTGGGGTAACCGTATAATTTATTGTCCAAACCAGGACGCTTTTTAGAGCACTCTTGTTAATTATGCCAGGACAACAGGTGTAAACTTTGACTGTTCTGGGAAATCCTGGAAGTGTGGTCCCCCTTGGCATGTGGTATTTTGGGTGCCCAAGTTTGCCTGACTTCTAGATCTTTCTAGAGGAACCAGAAGTTTGGATTTCTATGTGAAATCCCCTGATTTTAAATGGTTTCTGTTTTTAAAAAAACACTGTGTGGGGCCAAGCCGGCAGAGCTAGCTTACAAACTCAGCTGTTGTGTACATAACTAAAATTATGGACATTAGGTATTGAGTTTTTGTAAAAGAGGCCCCGTCTTGCTCTAAAAGTGTCCTGCATTTTTTTTGTCAGTTAGCCATTGCTGTGTGACAAGCCACTTCAAACTCCGTATTTTAAAACAACACAAATAGTTAGTGTTGCTCACAGGTCTGTGGGACAACTGAGTAGTTCATCTGGTCTTGGGGGCTCGCACAGGCGTATTCAGACAGCTATGGCTTGGCTAGGTTGCTCTGCTGGTCTTGGCTGGACTCTCTCAAGTGTGACAAGGTTGTTGGCTGTAGGTTGGTTTGGGATGGCCTCGGATGGAACAGCTGGGCTTCCTTCAATGTGGTCTCTCATGCAGCCCTGGCTTGTTCACGTGCAGTGATGGGTGGAGAGAACAGATGTGGACCATGGCTCTTGGAGCCTCTGCCTGGAACTAGCATACCAACACTTCCACCGCATTCTCTATCAGCCAGAACAATCTATAAGGCCTCCTCAGTTCCAGAGGTCTCCAGCCTTCCATGGAAGAGCTGCAAAACCAACTTGTAAAGGGCATGGATACAGGGAGGGCAAAGAATTGGGAATATTAATTGCAATTTACCTACCATAATCACTATTCTCATTTCCTTTTAAAAACTCATATTCTGTAATAAAGGGTCAGATAAAGATATTTTATTTTTCTCCAGATAAACGAATCCAACTATACATGAAAAGCCTACTTTGTCTTCCAAGTCCTCAAAAATGCATGCCTCCCGTGCCAGGAGGCCTTGCTATCATTCAGCAGGAGCTAGAAGTGCTAGGCTCTCAATATGCAAACATTGTGAATCTCAACAAGCAAGTGTATGGACCATTTTATGCAAATATACTTCGAAAGCTGCTCTTCGGTGAGGAAGCCATGGGAAAGGCTGATGCTTCATCTGCTAACTAAAGAGGAACTGACATTGGATGCGAGGTTGGAAATCTAGCACTTTGGTACCCAGTCTGTTTCCACCAGTGGCATTACAGATGTGGCACATCCTCAGTCCTGCTTGTGGTGCAGCGTTAGCCTGAATTTGTGTAATCCAGTAATATTAGCATTGCAGAAGACATGCACATCATAGAGACCCTATTCATGCATCATTTTCAAGTTCAAAAGAGATGTTTTTAATGGACAGAAAGCAATTTATAATTAATTATATTACCTATATAATACTTGTAAATGTTTTCTTAAGCATTTATATGTGGCTTGTTCATTCAACCTTTAAGGAGTTGTATTTCCTCACTTGTCACTATGAAATCTAATGATTTTTAATTTTGTTACAACTTCTTAAAAGGGTTGCAAGTCATGAGAATAACCAAGGGGACTGATGTTCTGAATAAATGATGTGACATAAGCACAATTGTATTTGAAATGTACGATTAAATTTTATTAATGTGTAACAGAAACTTACATAGTAAGTTTATAAAGCCCAGAAATGTACCAAATCACATTTTATATTACCAATTGCCAGTATTTGTCTAGAATTTAAATTTATTAAAAATATTTTAAAGCTATGTACACATTTTAGGTAAAACCTCTATTGTTCATTCAGTGAAAATATATTTTAAAAAATCCCTTCTAAAATTTTATTCTAGAGGTTGGTTTCTGCCTGTAACTTACCCTGCTCTCTGAGAGAAACAAGTTTTGCACAAATTTATTAGTGAATGTCCTTGCATTTCTCAGGCCATTGGTAAGGTTTATATAAGATGTTAATATTTTTATGTAAGGCAGGAGTGGTTTGAATTGGTTTATTTAGAATAAGAAGGGAACTTAACAGTAAACGAGATCCCCAGGAGATCCCCCATTGTCAGTGAAGTTCACATGTGAAAACGAAATAGTTGAAGTTTGGATTTTTTTAACCATATAACTTGTTAGCAAATGCCTCCTGTGCTGATTAGATTCTTACCCCGCTATGACCAAGATGCTCTTCTAAGCATCACTATCATTTGACATTCTTGAGCATTAAGTCAAAACTTTGCCAAGCTGGCACTGGTTGTCATTGGGGTTTTGGAGAAATCTGTTTGTCCGAGAATTACATACTTCTTCGAAAATGTTAAGGGAAGCACTACAGTCTGGGCAGACTCCATCTAGAAAGTACTTTATTCCCATAAAACACCTTTGGATTATTTTGTTTTCTAAGGACCCACTGAATCTTAGTAGTCTGGTAGGGAAGAGTGGGTAGGAGGTCAAAAGGAGGAAGTACTCTTTTTTACCTTACCTCCTTTTCCTCACTCTGACCTCCACCATTATGGTGTTACTTAATTAAAGTTCTAGGACATGATTGTGTGAATAAATTATCTCCAATCTTTACATGTTGGAGGGATCTGCCAAAACTTGAGGAAATTTTGAAAGTCTTTTTTTTTTTTCTCACAATGACCAATATATACATCTGCCATTCTACCCATCTAAGCAGCTGTTATGAGTAGAATTTTCCTGAAGAGCACATCACTGGTCTTACCCATTTCCCCCTGTCTTCTTCCTGTATTTCCCTTCTGCCCATGTATTCCTGTGCTTAGAAACCGTAAGGTGCTGAAAACAAATTTTTTTTTTCATTTTCTCTTAAGTCAAGGTAGTTTTCAATTGTGTTCACTTTGGAGCGTGGGTGGCAGAGGGTTCTGACGTGGAAAAGTAATGTGTAGTGTGACTTTTTGTTGCTTTCCGAGGTAAACCACATACTTAACAGGAAAACTGAGTGGTGTACTTTTTTATTATCAGATTGGAACCCAGTTGGTATTCTTGTATACTTGATTATACTGCAATTGCCAGGGGGAAAACAATGTGCAGACATTTTTAAAAATGCATTTAAAATGAAGGGCATTCTGCTGCTTTTTTTTTTTTTTCTTTCTTTCTTTTTTAAGTCCCAAGGTAAATCTCAATGTCTCAAGTCTGGATTTAGGCAACTACATTTATTAGGATTTTTAAAAGCATATCCCTTAGCATGTTGTGTTCTTTTTTTTGTTTTACTTAAATGTTTACTTCTACTTTTGAGGTTTTCTTAACATGGTCTTGTTTTGTAATGTCAATTTTATTAAACACCATATACACATTTTCATTCTTCTGCTAAAACATGTATTGTGTGCACTAGTTAAATTTTAAAACATTAAAAATTATTTGAAGATAGCCAGTGTCTCTTTGTTTTTTGTATTTTTTTATTTTTTGAGAGAGCGAGGGTGAGCGAGAGAGAATGAGTGGGGGAGGGGCAGAGAGCGAGGGGACAAAGGATCTGAAGTGGGCACTGTGCTGACAGCAGAGAACCTGACACACAGTTCAAACTCACAAACTGTGAGATCATGACCTGAGTTGAAGTCTGATACTTAACTGACTGAGCCACCCAGGTGCCCTCTTTGTTTTCTAAACCACCTTTTGGTAGCTCAGGGCTAGAATATTGCACAGTCTTTATTGTGGTTCTTCTACAATGATTGTTCTGGTGATTGTCAGAGCCTTACAGAGATCAGGTCATGTTCACTCAGTCAGTCAGGAAATACATACTGAGCATGTACTGTATGACCAGAAGTATCCTAAGTGTTGTGTGATACACAGATGACTAGATAGACACCGTCCTCAAGAAGCTTATAATCTAGGAAGAAGGACAGACTCGTGAACAAAGTATCATAAAGACAAAAACAAGTACATACAGTGCTAGAGTAAATACCATCCCATTCTATTCCATGGAGATCATTCTTGAGCTACAACAGGATGGGTCAGGAATGGCCAGGAGGCTAAGAAAGGGGAAGGCACAATAAGTCAAGTGCATGGTGAATATAGTGGGGTGGAGAAATGGCAAGCCAATGACTAGCATATGGTAGAAGAGTGGAGGTGAGGAGAGGTGAAACAAGAGAGGTAAAAAGGTTCTGGGATGTTATGCTAAAATTTTGGGGGTTTGTCCTGAAATAGATAAAGAATCAGAATCTTTTGAAATAAGAGAGGGTTGTGTTTTAGAAATTATGTATTTGGAAATTATGTTTTGGAAAGATTACCCTGGCAAAGAACACTTGCTGTTGGTGCGGGGATATTCCTCTGTGTGGAGTGTGAATACATATATGCACTCGCACGTGAACACATGGTATAAGCAATGGAAATGGACCCAGGCCTGCTGAAGCAGAAAGGGAGCTTACTGCATAGGTATTAAGGACCTCATGGAATCGTCCTAATCTGGGGAGTCAGGCTTGGAAAATGGGTAGGAACCAAGGCAATGCAAGCTGCAGGACTCTAGCCAAGCTGGATGCAGTCCTATGGCTTCAGAGATTTATTTCTCTACTGTCCTTGCTTCTTTGCCTAATTTGCTCAAGATTCAAAGTCCCAGGTATGAACAAGCTGTTAGAAGAATCTAGTCCAAGTTCCCAGGCTCTGATTTGCAGGAGATGGAAGGAGTGAATAGCTGACCCTTGGACTCCCATGGTCCCATCAAGGTCACCCAACTAGAGATTACTTCCAAATGGAAAAGAGTTGTTGAGGAGCAGAAAGAGAAAAAAAAATCCATAAAATATACATTTGTGAGGGCTTTAAAATTTGGATGTGAGAAATGTGTGTGACCACCCACCCAATCCCACATTGCCTCTGAGAATAATGCTAAAAGATGATTCAAGGAAGGGCAGCGGCATGTGAAGTCGACCATTATTGGTGTGTGTGTAGATGAACTGCCAAACGAATAGCTCCCAGATCTCAGTGGCCTCATATACCCACATTTCTCAAATTATAGTTCAAAGCAGGGGTAGGGTGGTGGGCTGGGGGAGGCGCTACTCCATTCAGTAGTAGAAGAAGCCCAACTTCCAACCGTCCTGTGACTGCTGTCCCCTAGCTCTTCAAAGTCTCCATTCCCTCAGAAGATAAGGAAAGAAAAGGATTGTTCACTTTTACTCATGGTTCATTGGCCACAACTCTATCATGCGGACTCATCTAACTGCAAGGGAGGCAAGATTATGGGTCAAGGAAGAAGAGGCTGATATGTTGGTAAGCATTAGCAATCTCTACCTCTGGTCCCTCCAGCTTTCTTAAATAAGCCCCATCAATCTTCTTTTCATGAAAATAGGTTTAAAACCATGTGCCCGTTCTGATCTTTTAATAGTAGTTCTCCAGAGTGCCATGTTGAGAGGATTTTGAAGCCAGATCCATAGTGAGCAGTAAAGAGTTCTGTGCCTGGTTGGCAAAGTATGCCATGGGTGTGGAGTGCGCCACCTTTGTGCAACATATTTTTATTTCTAACTCAAACCCTTCTCGAGACTAAAGTTCAACCTGTTCCACCTCTGGGGATGTTAAGTTCCAAAATTTTCTACTCATGGCTTAGTAAAAGTAGCATGGGACTGAGAATCACAAGACCGGAGTTTGAATTCATTTCCTCTACTTAATAGCTCTATGAACTCAAGCCAGTTTTTTAAATCTCCTTGAGCCTCTGTTTCCTACCCTACCTCACAAGAGATGTTGTGAGAATCAAATGAGATAATGTATTCAAAATCATCTGCGAACTCTGAAGCATAATTTAGTCAGAATACATTAAAATAACTGTAATTTATTAGTCCTAAATCTCTTTCAAGCTTCAGGAGGTTTTAGTATTGTGAGATGTGATGGTCAGGTACTTAAGTACACAAGAGCAGAAATTGTCATACCTCATCAGAACCATGGTTCGTTAAGCCCAAGATTGTCATTGGCAGAGAAACTCAAGGGTATGTAGAAGGCTGCAGTTATTGTCCTTACTGTCAACTGCAAAGGAAAGTGATAAACCCAACATGTTCTTATTTTACTTGGTAATCACTAATGACTTTATCCTCCATGATTTAATCTAACCTTTTAGAAAGTACGTTTGCTATTACTGACTTGTGTCTTCTTGTTCTCTATTTTTGGGGTGAAGCTTTATCTTGTTCATTTCTAAGTTTATGCGTCTTTCAGATTTCAAGAGAAGGAACCGAGGGATTTATTGCAAAGCTTTAAAAAGAAGAAAGAAAACACAGGAATCTGTCTCACCAGCTGCACTTGCAGGCTTGATGGAGGATCTGAATATAATTCTTTATTTTTTATTATTTACAGAGTGTGGGTGGGAAGAGAGAGAGAGAAAGAGGGAGAATCCCATGACCCTGAGATCATGACCTGAGCTGAAATCAAGAGTTGGACACTCAAATGACTGAACCACCCAGGTGCCCTTAATTCTTTTTTCTTTCAAGTAAAATAATAATAGCCACTGAGCACTTACCATATGGCAAGGAATACCCTAAGCGCTTCATACACATGATCTCCTATAACTGCACAACACCCTGTAGGGCAGGCTTTATCTTTATTTCTATAGATGCAAATGAAGCTCAGATTAGCTACAGAAGTTGTCCAAGGTTACAGAGCTGGTGGGTGTCTTTAAACCCACCAAAGAGTCTAACCCTGGAATGTGTGCGCTAAAACCTTTTGCTATATTGGTTTCTCTAGGTCATCCGATCAAAAGTACTTCTCACTGTTGTGATGCTACCAAATGCTTCCTTGGTGTTTTACTTCACTACTTCTTTCTGCGGCCGCCCTCCCTTTTGGTACCTCTTAATTAATAACGTCCCAGGAGAGAAGTGATTGGGTCTAATTGCCGTTAGTCAGCACAGACACTCCTCTTCCCTACTCTCCTGCACTGGGTAGGGGCCACGTCAGCTCCCCTACATGGCTGTCTTTGGCAGGTTCCTGACCCAATCAGTTCTTACAGCATGGTTGGGTCCCATGACACAATGCAAGGCTGTTTCAGAGAAGGGCTTTGTGGCCATGTCAGGCAGCAAAAGGCTTCAGACCATCCACCCTTGATCAAAACGTAAGCTGTTTTTTCAGATTACAGTAGAGGTTTCGGCCCGTGTTCACCCTCACCTTGCTGTTTATGAAATGATAGGCTTCACAGAAGCCCTCTTTGCCCTTGCCTTTTCAGACTGAAGAGCCCATATTCTTTCTCCAACATTGTTCTAGCCTTTTCTAGTTCTATTGTGAATTTACTCAAGTTTGGAAACCAGGATCACACATGTTTTCTCCCAGTCTGGATGCATCAAGGTTTTGAAGACAGGATAATCCTTTTTTGTTTACAGTGTCTTCATGTTGAAGCCTCTCAGAATAAGGTCTTATTTCTTTAACATGGCATAAGGGCTAACAATGGCCCAGTCCCAATGGATCTTTCTAGTGTCACCTACAGACACTTCCTTATAGACAAGCCCTATGGAGATCATACTCAATTGCCAGAATGTGGTCCTATGTAAAGTCCTCAAGCCATTGGTCATGCTGTTTTTCTCTGCTTGAAATATCTTCTGCCACTCCATCCATCCAGGGTGCTATTATGATAGAGCAATTGAAAGCATGTCAGATAATTATGGATTTAAATTCTAGCTCTGCTTGGCGAATTTCTTAATCCCTGTGAACCTTAGTCCTCTTCGCCTGTCAAGTGGAGATAATCATACTTACCTCCCTGCGGTTGATCATTAAATCAGAGAATGCACACGAAGTGGTTATTCCAATGCCTAGCAAAGAGTAAATGCTCAGTCAGTAAATGGAAGCCCAGCTTGGACACCTCTGCTTCCCCCTTTCTTTTGCTGTCCTTTAACCAATGCCCCTTTTTCCTTACCCACTTCTCCACCGCATCAGTCACCTTCTCATCTGGCTACTGCAACACTATATACTTAATTGATGGTACAATATTCCAAGATGTCAGCCATTTTTCTTTCTGCGATTTCCCTTCCCCAAATACCCAGCCTTCTATTCAAACCACGAATCTTTTTGTACTAATATCTCAGGAAAAGAATGTGACAGCAGAAAACAGAAGAGTCAGGAGACTGTTCCTGGCTTTATGGTTTTTAAAATTCAGTTCCCTAGGGAATCAGAAGTCACGGGTTGACCTGGGGGCAAGTGCTGATACCTGGTAGGGGTGAGAGAGGGGAGGCAGGGGTAATAAGGGAAGGATTGCAAGGATTGTAGCAGCTGTGGTCTAAGCGCCCCAACACCACTCAGTGTCAGCTGTTGCCAGTGTGGACTCTGGGTTCACTGCTACCTGATTCACCTCTTTTCAAGAGAAACAAACAAACAAATCAAGGGTTTTTTTAAATGTGAAATACAATATCGAGTTTATTATCACTCACTACATTATTTTCTCTCAAATAATTTATTCAACAAAAATTTATTCAGGGGCAAACAGTGAGTTAGAACCTGGGAGTGCAAAGACAGACAAGATGGTTTCTGTTCCAGGAGCTCCTGGTGTAAAGAATTAGATGCATAAACATAGGATATGGTATCAAGTGATATGTCTTATGTTAAAGAGTGATTTCCAAAGTGTGATCACTGGGCCAGCAGCAGCAGCAGCAGCATCACCTGGGAACTTACTGTAAATGCAAATTTGCAGGCCCTGGCCCAAACCCGCCTAATATCCAAGCTGAGGTTGTTTTAACAAGCTCTTCAGGTGATTCAGATGCATGCTAAAATTGGAAAATCACTTTGAGAATGAAAAGCCAAGAGGACTTTGGAGCAGTAAGCCAACACATCTGAGCCAACCTTGAGATCTCTGCCATCTAAAAATCACTTCACGGTCCCTTCCAGCCTAGATTCTAAATAGGTTGCTCTCTGGTAATTCACAAGGATGATACAAAAGTGTATGTGTCCTTTTAAGTGAACGCATAAGATCTTCAAGAATGGGGTTTTTAATTAACCTTTAAAATTTTTCTTTCCCTTCTCCTACTTTCAGATTTCAGCACAATACTTTGGAGATACAGGCACTGAAACTTACTTGAAGCAGCTAATTTGGAAATTAACCTCGTGAAAGAGTTATACAGTCACGATGAGAAAACGGCATTTGTGTATTTACAAATTTTCATAATTTACTGTGGCAAAATATACAGAAAAGTTAACCATTTTTTAAAAAGTTTTATTTATTTATTTTTGCGAGAGAAGGTGAGAGTGAGCAAACTAGTGGGGTAGGAGCAGAGAGAGAATCCCAAACAGGCTGCCATCTGCCAGCACAGAGCCCGATGTGGGGCTTGAATTCAGGAACCACAAGATCATGACTTGAGCAAAATCAAGACAGATGCTTAACCTGTGCCACCCAGGTGCATTAGAACCATTTTTAAGGGTGCAGTTCAGTGCCCTTAAGTACATTCATGATGTTGTACAACCATCACCACTGCTCCATTCCATAATTTTTGCATCTTCCCAAACTGAAACTGTGCACCAATTATACAATTGTTGATATCTTTTGCCTTGTTCTCTTCCCATGGGAGTTTTTTCTATTGATCTGAGTTCATTCTAAAGTACGGCTATCAATCCTTTGTCTTCTTCCAACTCATGTTTTTAAAGGGCTCTATTCATGGTGAATTTTAAAAATATGTTCAGAAAATTCTGCATTTTCATGGAATAATAAAACTGTGGTTACAATTATATTATCAAATCTATGAATATTTTCCTTTAGGATTTCTGTGTTGCTGTCCTTGAAGGCTTTCACAACCTCAATCTTATGAATACACTTAATCCATAGAGGATTTACTTAGATGTTTTTTTCTAAATGGCTAATCAGCTATTCCGACATCATTTATTGGATAACTTGTCTTTGCCTACTGATTTAAAATGTCATATTTTCTTTTTTTTTTTTTTTTTTAATTTTTTTATTTATTTTTGGGACAGAGAGAGACAGAGCATGAACGGGGGAGGGGCAGAGAGAGAGGGAGACACAGAATCAGAAACAGGCTCCAGGCTCCGAGCCATCAGCCCAGAGCCTGACGCGGGGCTCGAACTCACGGACCGCGAGATCGTGACCTGGCTGAAGTCGGCCGCTTAACCGACTGCGCCACCCAGGCGCCCCTAAAATGTCATATTTTCATACTAAAATTTTCTGCGTCCTGATCTTTTCTCTAGTCCTTCGAGAATATAACACAGCCTTAACTACCGTCCTGTTATGCTCTACTCTCCAGGGAGTTAAATCCCCCTCACTTTATGTCATTTTGATGGTTGTATAATATCCCATCACACGCACATAATTTTTTTAACCAACCTCTTAATACTAAGCATTTGTTAAATTTCCTATTTTCCAATACCATACAACCTGTAGTTTTGGATTGGATTAAACAAAAATCTCTGCAGCCGTGGCTCAAGTTGTGCAAATTACCCGTCTACCCTTTTCTCTGAACTGTTTAAACAATTAGAACGAATACGCTTTACTGGTCTGAATTATGGGATAATTGGCACCGAATCCGTCCCCTGGTCAACATTATCCGACAGAGACTTCCAAGTGACACCAGGGGGCGCAGTTTCCCAGCTCCGCCTCAGCCACATCCGGGTTCCACCGCAGGTTCGGGCCGGGAGCAGGCGGAACGTTTCTATCACGCCACCAATTAACCTGCGCGGCGGGGACCATTTAGGCCTACGCGCATCGCTCTTACCGGGCGCTGCGGTTTGCTTGGGGCAGCCGAAAGCGGGCGTGGCGGCTCTGCTGGCTTCTCCCTTCGTCGTGAGCAGCACAGCATGGACGTGCTTGCGGAAGAGTTTGGGAACCTGACGCCGGAGCAACTGGCTGCGCCCATCTCCACTGTAGAGGTGAGGGCTGGGCACGCGGAGAGCGGAAGGGGCCGGGAGCGTCCGCAGGAGGCGTTGCCCGAAGAGCTCGCGTGGCGGAGGCGGGGGGGGGGGGGGGGGGGGGGGGGGGCGGCGGCGGCGGCGGCGGCTTCTGCGCATGCTCAGCGCGACGGAGCGGGTCTCTTCCGGAGCGGGCCTCTTCCGGAGCGGGCCGCCGAGTGCACGTGGAGGGGCAGAGCTCGGAGGAGCGGGACAGCCGCCCGCACTCGCGGCCTTCGGCTGGGGTGGGGGTGGGGGCCCTTCAGGGGTCGTGTGTGTCAGGGAAGGATTGGCCCTCGCTCCCACCTAGTGGGACGTAGTGCACGCTCCCGGGTTAGAGGAGACACTGAGGTCCAGGGAGCTTAGGCCACCTTCGTGGGGTCCCGCTTTTGCCGGTGGTGGTGAAAGCAAATCGTCTGAATCCCAGGCTAGTAATCCTTTTAACTTGGAATTCAAGTTTGGGCTTTAGGAGTATTTTAAACGCCCTGGAAATTTACTCACAACACTTTGAAAAAAGAAATTGTGTATCAGAAGTTAGAGATAACTGCCCTCCAGTGAGCTGTCTAGAGAAGTTCAGCTGTGGACGTAGTCTTATTTTCTGGAAAACCACATGTAAACCCTCTGGGCCTCAGAGGCTTTACCGTCATGGAATGGGGGAAATGGAGAAATCGTGAAGGGAAAGCTTTCAGGTAGAGGAACAGGACACTTGAATATTGGTGGGTGACATAGTAGGTCAGACCGCCTGATGTTTTCGAGGAACTACGGTAGTATTAGAGTGAAGAAAAGTGGAGGAAGAGAGATGAAAAATAGGTCGGCGAGGGTCCTGATTATGAAAGGTTTTGATTTTTCATAGACCTCCGAAGGAGCTATGAAATGCTATTGAAGGGATTAAGCTGGAGAGTGACATGATCGGTGAATCTATTGGATTGTAATCTTTTCTTTATATTTGACAGATTAATGAGGTTATGATTAGTCTGTCAGATTCAATACATGAGTGCCTACAACACATTGATGATCATCAGGCAATACTGGATTTTTAACTCTTTAAGAGTTAATAGTAAGAGCCAGCATTTACTGACCACTTGCTATGCGGCAGGTTCTGTTTAAGCCTAATATGCATTGTGTTACTGATTTTCTGAAATAAGCACTATTTTCACCCATTTTGCCAATGAAAGACTGGAGGCCCAGAGAGGTTACATAATTAATCCAGTGTCAGAAAGCTGTTAAGTAGCTGATCTGGATTTTGGACTCTGCCAGTCTGATTTTAGTCTTCATCCTTAAGATGAAAAGACTGCCTTTTCAAAGACCTGAAGGAATAAGCTTAGAGGATTTGTAAATCTTGCCTGACTTCGCACAGCTGTGAAGGGACCAGAACCACAGTTCCAGGCTTCTGATTCAGGAATAAAAATTCCTCTTCCTGACCCCCTGTGTCCAATCCACCATCACATCTTTAGGCTCCTGCCTAGTAAACCCATTCAAGTCTGAAGCTTCATTTCTGCTATTGTCCAATCTGGAACCACTGTCCTGTCCTACTTCCTAGGCTGCCAACTTGTCTCACTCCAACCTGTTCTCTGCTCTGTAGCCAGAGCCATTAGTTTAAATGATCATATTGCTTCCTTGGTTAAAATTCTTCAATCTCTGCCCTGTGCTCTTAGGGCAAAATCTAACGTCTTGACCATGTTTATAAGGCTGTCCTCAGTCGGGTCACTATTTACTTACTTCTCCAGCCTCTTTTCCTACCACTTTCTCCATCCTGCCCTGAGATCTTTCTACTCTACTTTGGATTTTTCTCTCATTCCTCATTATAGATTTACATACAACAAAATGTACAGATACCAAGTGTTCAGTTACATTTGTTTTGACAGTTATGTATACCCAAATAACTACCACTCAGTACAAGATCTAGAACATTTCCATCACCCTAGAAAGTTCCCTTGTGAACCCTTTTGAGTTTATAGCCCAAGCACCTTTACTATTTATTTATTTATTTAAGACAGAGAAAAGGAGAAGGGGGAGGGGAGAGAATGAATGAATCCCAAGCAGGCTCCATGCCCAACGCAGGGCTTGATCCCAAGACCCTGGGATCGTGACCTGGGCCAAAATCAAGAGTAGGATGCCCAACTGACTGAATCACCCAGGCACCCCTCCTCCAAGTGTACTTTTTGATTTCTGTCATCATAGATTAGTTTTGCCTGACTCCCTTCTTTTTGTTAGTAGACTAACTTTTTTTAGAGTAGTTTTAGGGCCGCAGCAAAATTGAGAGGAAGATACAGATCTATATACTCCACAAATCCCCTGCCCCCACATCTCCTCTTTCTTGAAGAATGTTTTTTACTTTCTCCAGATTGTTTGCTTCCCTCCCTGAGCATTCCCTGCCACCCCTTTTTGCTGGACCTGTCTTTTGCTCAGGAGGTGTCCTGAGAATAAAATAAAGTATGAAGAATGCTTGGATCATCAAGAGATTAAAGTATATTCTGTTTAAGAAATCTGTGGTGTATGTGTGTGTGTGTGTGTATATTTATACATACATATACATATGTATGTATATATATATATGTGCATACACATACATGATTTCCATAAAAGTGGTTAAAATTTTAAAATTGTTCTTTTCATTTTGATTTATTTTCTTTTTCTGTGATAAAGTAAGTCATTTTTGGTATATTAAAATAACTTGTTGTAAAAATATTGTGATTGCAGCCACAGAGTTCTGATATTCTTGTTTTGCTTCACAGGAAAAATGGAGGCTGCTTCCAGCATTTTTAAAGGTAATCGTGTAATATTTAATACTAGTGGTTATTTTTCAGATGAGAAAGGGCAAATTCATCTTTTTTCAAAGATTAAATGTTTATCATCAACTAATAATTTTTGACTTTGCACAACTATGTGATTTGTTATATTTTGGAAATACAAGGAATTAGACCATGACTTAACCTATGTCTAAGGTGCTAGTTGGATGAGTGGTAGTCTAATTTTAGAGAAAGGCTGTAGTATATGCAGTAGCACAGTGGTGTTGGCAAAAGTGGTGATGCTCCAGGTGGTCAGAGGTCTCCCAAAGGAGGTGAGACATAAACCACATCTCGGGAGGACAGGATTTAAGCAAGCAAAAAAGGTACAATACTGATAGCATGCCTTGATACAAGTGCTCAAGTGGAGCCTCCATGGCATCTGTAGGGACCAATGACTAGTCTGTTTGGCTGGAATGGATGAGTGGATAGTCACAGAGACCGGTGAATATAAGGTTAGTCTAGGATCTAATTCAATTTTCAAGAGCTTATGCTAAGAAGTAAGGGGTACCACAATGATAGATCATTTGACACCCACTAGGATGGCAGTGATCAAAAAGAAAGGTAACAAGTGTTGATGAGGATGTGGGGAACTTGGAAGTTTCCTGGTGGGAATGTAAAATGTTGCTTTGGACAACAGCCTGGCAGGTCCTCAAATGGCTAAACAGAGTTACCATGTGATCCAGCAATTTTCCTTATTTACTCAAGAGAAATGAAAACACGTCTTCACACAAAAACTTGTACACAAATGTTCATAGTGGCCAAAAAATGGACACAACCCAAATGACGATCCACTGATGGATGGATAAATAATATGGTTTATCCATACGGTGGACTATTATTTGGCTGTAAGAAATCAAGTGCTGGTTTACTACAGCGTGGATGGGTGTTGAAAGCATGTTAAATGAAAGAATGGAGACTTGAAAAATGAGTAGAGTCTTATCTGACTTAGTTCTGTGTTACAGGCAGAAGAGAGAGTGCTGGGAGGGGATGCGGGGGAAGCTGTCAGGGTCGGAATTCTGACCAGATTTGAAAGCCATGTTAAGGACTTTGGCTTTTCTTCTAACAGCAATAGGAAGCTATCTGAGAGGTTTTAAGAAGAGTGACCAAGAATGAAATAAAGTTGTAATAAGGTCAAGGGAAACCTTTTTTTAGTTGTAACTCTTTTGTTTTTTTTTAAAGAAACTATATATAAGCAGAGGAGAAAGGGTGATTTATCATTCAAAAAAAGAGGACACAATTGGTGGCACAAGGTCCAAGAAGAGATGGAGGGTTCAATACAGACATAAGATTGGTTATTTAATTCATTTGTTCATTCATTCATTCATGCATTTATTCAAAGTTGGGATTCTCCTTTACTCGCACCACCTTGACATTTATTTGTCCAAGAATAAAGGTATGATGATTTTAGTATATAACTGGAGACAGGAACACAAAGCTTATGAGGCTGCCAGTGCTGTTGGTCAACAGAATCAAGGCTCTGTTCTTGGGCTGGGATGGCACCTGTGAAGAGGGACAAACATACTTAGTTTCGTACAAGTACCGGATTGGGTGTGTTTGACTTAATAGCATTGCTTTACGAAGATAAAAATTACCTTTTGCGTTTTAAGTTGATGAGTCTGTAAGGTGGCCTTGATTTTTTTATAGTGGTGGTGTAATATCCAGAATGAGGGAGGCAGTGGCCCCATGGTGTGTTGGTCAGACTGTTGAGAACATTGTCCATGAGTTCAGGGTGCCCGTGTTAGGAGGAACACTGACCAACTGGAGCATGCCCAGGAGCAGGCCATCTGCTGTCGAAGGGTCTGGAAAGCGTGCATGTGAGACATAGTTGAATAGTTCCTGTTTGGCCTGGACATGACAACATGAAGGAGAGTTACAGTAAATAAACAGACTGTCGAGAGCAGGCCTTTCTCTCCAGAAGGACAGTTAAGTCCAAGGGCTGGAAAACTGGAGGAAGGCAGACCTCAGATCAACATAAGGTTGAATTTCTTCCCCCAATAATTAGGACTGCTTCTGAATGGGATGGTTTCTTTGTAAACCAGTGAGATCCCAAAAAGGAAGTGTAATTAAAGCAAAGGCTCTATGATTATGTGTTAGGAATGTTCTAGCAGTGCTGAACTCAATTGTGCTTGAAGATTAATACTAAAAAAAGAGAATACATACGGTCCTTTTAAATTCTGACATTTTGGAGTCTTTGTTATTGTTTCAGTGTTTTCAGTAGCAGGACATGTAGTATCTCTGCAAATTCAAAGTATGCAGAGAAAATCTTGCCTTATTTGTTAGCTTATGGAGAGTCGTTAGGTATATTCAGATATTCCTATCTTGAATTCCAAGTGTCGGGCTGATTCTCAAGGAGGAAAATTTGAGGGGTATTAGTAGGATGGGGGAGAGATGGAATGAGGACACATACGTGTAAAATTCTAAGTGAAATTCATGGATTTTTTTTTCTGTCTTTGGTTTTGAGAAAAATCTGAAGAAATCTGTGGTTAGAGTCGGTAACATAGGGTGTTAATTTGTCACTAACCTACTTTTTATTTTTTGTCTGTTTAGGTGAAAGGCCTCGTGAAACAGCATATAGATTCATTCAACTATTTCATTAATGTGGAGGTAAGCAGCAGGGCCTAGAAGTAGAGAGAGGGGCGCCTGGTTGGCTCAGTTGGTGGAACATGCGACTTCTGATCTCAGGGTCATGAGTTGGAGCCCCATGTTGGATGTGGAGCCTACTTAAAAAAAAAAAGTAGAGAGGAGAATTGATTTAAGCTAGAGACATTCCTAATGGTGTTCTTTTCCCTACAGATAAAGAAGATAATGAAAGCCAATGAAAAGGTTACAAGTGATGCTGACCCCATGTGGTACTTGAAGTAAGGAACCAACTACTCTTGATTTGCTACTTTGATTACGTCTAACATTTTTTAAAGTGAATGTGGTTGTTACCAAAACGCTATGAAAATAACTCTCCTTATCTGTTTAATAAGGAGGTAATTGTCAAGTGCTCAGTTTTGAATCAGTAAACTAATTATAACAAGTAGAGTTAATGGTTGAGAAGTACTGAAACTATTAAGGTTTAAACATTTTTTAGAACAATATTGAACTGCAAGAAAAATTACCGAAGTAATAGAGTTCCATATTATCCTGCACGCAGCCTATGCTGATATTAACATCATACAGAACCATACCATAATTAGCAAACCCAGGAAATTAGCACTGATAATAATACTGTCAACTAATCTACATGTCTTATTTCCAGTTTTCCCGCTCAAGTCTTTTTTTTCAGGCCCAGGATTCCGTCCAGGGCTCTACGTGATGATTAGTTCTCAGGTCTCTCCTTAGTCTCCCCAAGCCTGTGACTGTTCCTCACACTTCCTTGGTCTTTTATCACCTTGTCACTTTTGAAGAATTTTGATCCAGCGTTTTGTAGGAAGCTCTTCAGTCTGAGTTTGTATGATGTTTGCTCATGATTCGATTGGGTTGTGCATTTTTGGCACAGAAGTAACGTTTCGTGCCATTCTCACTGCATCATGTCAGGGTACAGGTGTCAGTATATTTTACTATTGGTGGTTTTAACTTTTCACTTGATTAAGATGGTATATGCAGGTTCGTCCACTATAAAGTTACTATTTTTCTTTTTGTAATAAGTGCCTTGGGGGGAGATCCTTTGATTGATACTATGCAAATACCTACTAACTTTAGCCTGCAAGGACAGGTCTTACAAGTTATTGCTGTGTATTTGCCTGTTGGTGAGGATTTCTTGCTATCGCTCCTTATCCAGTAATACTGGAATTCTGTTGTAAAGAAGAGCTTTTTCTTCCCTTTATTTATCTCTTTAACTTTATTTATATTAATGTGAACTCTTGTATATTTTAATCTATGGATCGTAATCCAGCGGTATCATTTTATTGCTTAACTTGTCCCAGCTTTGCCCAAGGGAGAGGCTTCAGGTTGATTTCCATGTCCTTTTGGCACACTGCTGCTTATTTTCAAGCACTCCTTTACTTTCTGGCACCATGAGATGTGGTTGATCTGGTATTTTCCCTGTCTTAGCCTGGAATCCACTATTTTCCCAAGAAGCCCTACTCTCTTTTCTTTGGATAATAGTGTTTAAAAACCAAGATAGGGATACTAAAGCCTTGGTAGGCAGAGTAAGGAAATATATGTGTATATACTAACCTTTGCATCCACACATCAATATTTCTACGTCTTACTCATTTTTACATATATTTTTAAAATCCCACTGTACGAACACCTCCTGTTTCAGTCCACCTCTGCAGGACTCATTCTAACTAACCTCTTTCCTTATTTGTAACTTTTATGTCTAAAATGAGAAACCTGGCTCTCATTGACCACTCTATTTTTACTTATTTATTCAATCCTAGAATATACGTAGTTTCAGAATAGCTAACTCATACCTCTGTGAGAATAAAATTTAATTAGAGTACAATATCCGTGTATTGCTTCTTTGTCTTTATCTTTACAATATCCAAGCAACATGCTGTTTCCAAAGCTACTTAGATTTGTCATTTCCTTTCTCACCTTCTCAGGGCAGTTAGTTATGCATTTGTAAGGCAGGAAGGTTTGTTTTCCATTTTGGGTCCCCTTCTGCATCCTGATAGGTTTTAATTATGCATTTAACTTTTGGACTATGTGAAACATGGTTGTAAGAGTGAGAGCTATATAAAAAAGTATTTTCGGGGAATTGTCACTCCATTCCCAGTTCTTTCCACACTGTTGCCAGACTCCCAGTAGGTAACCAATCTCCTTAGTTTCTGTTTTCTTCCTGTGTTTCTTTTGCCATAACGAGCATATACAGATGGTCCCTGACTTACAGTGCTTCAGCGTAAGAATTTTTCAACTTAACGATGGTGTGAAAGCTATACGCATTCATAGAAGTTGTACTTTGAATTTTGAATTTTGATCTTTTCCCAGGTTAGCAACATGCAGTACAATCCCGTCTTGTGATGCTGGGTGGCGACAGCCACAGCTCCCCAGTCGGCCCCGCAGTCACCAGGGTCAACAACGATACAGTTACGATCCTTCTGTTTTTCACTTTTTGTACATATTCAGTGAATTCCATGAGATATTTAACATTGTATTTTAAAACAGGCTCTGTGTTCTATGATCTTGCCCAAATGTAAGCTAATGTAATTTTTCTGAGCACGTTTAAGATAGGCTAAGCTAAGCTGTGATGGTTGGTAGGTTATGTATATTAAATGAATTTTCAACTTAACAACTTTTCAACTTATGTTGGGTTTATTGGGCTGTAGCCAGACTGTAGGTCAAGGAAGAGCTGTATCTTTTTTCCTCTTATAACCTCTTCTTTCTTGTATGAATAATAGCTCTTTTCATTAAATAATCATCTTCAGGGAGCTATCTTTCCAGTATTTTTTAAAAAGAGATTTATAGCAATTTCTTTAAAAATACTCTGATAGTATTTTCCTTCCTTTGTAGAACTGTACGTACTATGACTTCAAGATCTTCCAATTACAATTTTTAATTTGTCGTTCTTAGCAAGATAAGTATTTGTCAAAGTGTAATCTTTGCATTTGGGAGGAAAATAGCTTGTTTATATGTTTGTTGAAAAGCTGTAACTGGTAATGGAATAATTTGCTTTTCAGATATCTTAATATCTATGTCGGGCTCCCTGATGTTGAAGAAAGCTTCAATGTAACTAGACCAGTATCCCCCCATGAGGTAATTATCTACCTTACCATGATTGAATTTGTTTGCCTTAACTCAGAGTCTGTGCCCTTAATATATGTTCTTGAAATGACTTTAAAATAGGGGAAAATATCTCTTATGAGACAAAGCTAACCAAAATAAATTAGCACTTGTATAATACTATATTAGGAAACAATTCTGCAGTGTTTAGTTTTTCATTTAATCCTAGTTAATCTGTGCTGTCATATAGGTATGTCTCCTGTTCGTGTCCTGTTCTAAGCTTTTGGGCAGCCTTCCCCCTGCCCGCACTTGTTCCCTGCCCCAGCCAGCCACTTGTGCCTGGTACAGTGTGCTGTCCATCTGCACAGGTGACTGAGCACATGTTTTGAGGGTCAGCAAGCATTGTGTTAGGCAGAGGAGACCAAGGACAGGGGCTCACAGACCATTAGAAGAGATAGGTGGGTAGGAAGAAAATTTAATTACCAGGATTTTAGCAGAGCTACAGACAAAGGGTTGTGGAACAGGTCTGTTGGCTTTTAACACATTCCACATTCTTCTTGAAATTCTTCTACTTGGTGTCCATAATTGGGAATTGATTCAGGAAAGAAAATGATTTTTGTAGATTTATCTAGTTTGTGTCGATGTAGAACTAAAATGTAAAGCAATTAGGGAAAGTAGCAGAGTAATCTTCATTAAACAAGTAAGTTAGAAAGTTAGGGTTGTTGTCTGAACATTGTTAAACAGGAAGTACGATCAAGTAACCAGATATTTCACACAGGTAAATTTTGTTACTTAATCACTGAGTTTCGAGTGTCAGTTGAACATTTGTCTTGTGCCTCAGCATTGAGAGATATACAAAAGAAATGAGACCCTCTCCTTCCTCAAGGAGCGCATACACTTGTGGAGAGCGTAAACTAACAGAATACTTGAAACAGACACCAGGGCTTGCACACTTGACTGCCTGGAAGGGTAAGATAGGTACAGTAAGTGAAGTTGTGTTGAGGTTTGAAATGTTGGAAAATGTGTGCACCAGTATGGCTTTCCCCGCTTCCCCATTCCTTCTCCATTTGCTGGAGTTTTCTAATTATTTTAGAACTAGGCAGCCAATTAGCAAATTCCACGTCCTTTTCTGAACTACATCACTGAGCGTGAGAAGAGAGAAGGCAAAGTAGTTTGAAGTAGTTTGAGAAGCCTGAGACTGCAGTTGTCATAATTTTTCTTCCTGATGGTGGAGAAAACATACGGGCATTATTGCAGTAAGAGAGAAAGGGCATGAAGATTCTTGGAGGGATTTTGATCCTTGGAGAGATGGGGAGAGTCGGAGAGCAGGTGGGTGGGCAGCCAGGGCACCCACAGCAGGAGGCGGGGCGGGGCGCGGCTGCAGAGCCCCCAGCACAGCCCAGTCCTGTGATAACAGAGAGGCTGAGGGCGGCAGAGGGAGCTCACGGGAGTAGTTTGGGGCCTGTGGAGAGGGTCCCTGTGTTTACCACATCTGTTGAATTTCATTTCCATTTGAAGGAGAAGAGTTTGTTAAAACACACACATGTTTACCTATCATGGGTGTTACATTAGATTTTTAATAAAAATGAGATTCTGTCTGTAAGGTAGCCTGTACCAGGAACTATTCTAAAAATATGTATTTATATCCTTGGGAATTAAAATGATTCTCATTCCCTTTGTACGTAGGAGGAGACCAAGGTGCAGAACTGAAGTGGTACAGCCAGTGTTTGGGCATAGACGGCAGGGTGCACACTCTGAGCCTCTAGGCCACACCGCCTTTGGAGTGGCCTGAAGGAGACAGCTCAATCTAATTAAATATAAAATACTCATCAGTAATAAAGGTATCTAATATTTTTGGATCTCAGGCATTGGGAAAGAAAGGCAGAAAAAGTTTAAACCTAACTGTCTTTGGTTCACTTGAAGCCAGAGGGAGGATTCAGTACCATGAATTGTATGGTTGACGTTCAGAGAGATTCTCTTTTTGAGAGTACAAGCCACCTGATCACCATCAGTAAACAGGGAAGTCGTTGAAGATTTGGTGGAGTGTGCCGTGTCTGACTATGTGGTCACGGCTCAGAGAAGGGCCGAAGATTTGGTGGGGTGTGCCATGTCAGAGCATTTAGTGAGTCATCACCTTGTCAAACTAAGGCACACACCAGTAATCTCCAGAGTTCCCCAAATGATTCAGAAATTGTAATATGATGTCATGAACGATTTGTGCTATAAGATACCACTTGTTAAGGAATTTTGTGAACAGGGGCGTCTGGGTGGCTCAGTTGGTTGGGTGTCCGACTTTGGCTCAGGTCATGATCTCACCGTCCGTGGGTGTGAGCCCTGCATTGGGCTCTGTGCTGACAGCTCAGAGCCTGGAGCCTGTTTCAGATTCTGTGTCTCCCTCTCTCTCTGCCCCTCCCCCGCTCAAGCTCTGTCTCTCAAAAATAAATAAATACTAAAAAAAATTTAAAAACAAAAGAATTTTGTGATACAGTTAGTTTCTGTATGTGTATACTTTAGGTATCATACTGGTTGTTAACCACATTGGTAACTACATTGATTAATTTCCATGGACCCAGTTGTCAAGGAACAGTCTAACTGCTTCAGAGATGGGGAGCAGACTGATGATGGCATCAGATAGTGAGAAGAAAGTCAGTACCAGATTTATTGTTCCATTTTTGGGCTGATAGGGCAGAGATGCTGTGGGGATGTCTAGATCAGTGGCCAGCATCGTTCCTCATGGAGAAGGTAGGCTCCTCACTTCCAGTGCCCTTAAAGCAACACATGGAACAGACCCAGTTCAGCATAGGTCATACTGCTACCAGAGACAGAGTTCTTGGAAGCTTCAGGACTCTTTGATTTCCAGGGAGAAGGAGCACTGACTGTCTGATTCTCTTTCAGTGCCGTCTGCGGGACATGACGTACTCTGCCCCCATCACAGTGGATATTGAATATACCCGAGGCAGCCAAAGAATCATCCGTAATGCCTTACCCATTGGCAGGTGAGAAATGACATCTGAGTTAGAGCCACACTGCCTGCATTCTAGCCCTATGGGGTGACCTTGAGCAAGTACAACAGTTCCCTTTGCCCCATTTCCTCATGTGAAAAATGCGGGAAATGGTGTCTGCTCCATGAGAGTCTTTTCTGGGGATCCAGTGAGTCAGCCGAAGCAGAGCACTCGAGCAGTGTCCAGTGCAATGCTGTGGTGGTTTTTGTTTTTAATTGTGAGATCTTTTCTGTAAAGCTAAGGAAAATGCTTTCATTTCCTTCTGAAATCCAGGCTGTTAGGGAACCATTAGATAAGATAGCATTTCAGTGAACCAGGCTGTTAGGGAACCATTAGATAAGATAGCATTTCTCTATAACTAGGCAAATATACTGACTCATCTGTAGAAATGGACAAAATCC
The DNA here is from genome assembly GCF_023721935.1 of Panthera uncia. Classification (NCBI taxonomy): domain Eukaryota; kingdom Metazoa; phylum Chordata; class Mammalia; order Carnivora; family Felidae; genus Panthera; species Panthera uncia. Next base: position 122,725,735 of record NC_064809.1, read on the forward strand.
ACAATATTGGGAATTTGATAATGGTGTCGGACTTTAAACTTCGTGCAAACCCTTCCTGGCCAAGTGTTTTTTTCACCCTTCAGAAGTGCTAAAGGCATGATAAATATCCACAGGTTCAGTGAATATGCACCATTTGTTGTTCACTTGTGATACACTCTGCTGGGTAGTCCAGTAAATAGAAGATACTTAGATACAACTCCTATTGGCTGTCTTCATTCCCAGTTGCCCAGGAAGGCAGGCTTGAATAGCTGTGGTACCATTTGGTATGTGCTGTGGTAGGTCCAGAGTAATGGAAACACACAGGTTTAACAAATCCTTCCCCCATAGTGTCCTAAAGGAAGGGGCTCTTTGTATTGCTTCTGTCCTCACTCTTCAGTTAGGAAAATAAGTTGGGATATTAGAATATTAATCTTTGTTTTAGCAGGACTGTTTATCAGCGTTAAGACCTTTCCTCTTTCTCATATACAGACCATAGTGTGTCCAGTTAAGTCTTGGATCATTAATAAATTATTACCCAGATTGAATATGGTGAAGGGAGGACTAGAGAGACAGGAGTAAAGCATAACTAGTACGATTTAGGATTTAAATCACAGTTAAGAGGAGGCAAGGAAGGGCATGCATGTAACTAGTGTTTGGTGGACATCTGCCATGTGCCGGACTCCAGGATAGGAGATAGCATTTTTTGCATTCCTTAAAGTGACCTTTGTGAATTAGAGTGCTCATATGTTCCATGCACTGTCTGCATTACAGACATTACCTTGTGTAAGTGTTGTGTGGGGTTTGTTTGAACTAAAAAGATTTCCATTTAATCCAAGTACATCAAATAGCACATGAGAACATTTGCCACAAAGCAACCCCCCATCCCTCCTCCCCCAGTCTTATTCCCAACCTCGTGACCATTTCTCTTATTCTGGTGATCATCCCAGCCAGATCTTTAAACGCTGTGTTTATACCTTTATTTCTTGGTACGTCAACTTTAGACACTATTTATTACAAATTCTGAATTTCTCTGTTTTAGCCTGAAAATATCCTTAAGTGGACCTCTTTCTGAATGGTGACTTCACAGAACGCACAAATTAGCTTGATGGGGACTTTCGACACTTTGCACATGCCCCTCCGCTGTCCTCTGTAAATTGCAGGTGTGCAGCTATCTGTCCAGTCATCTTCCCTTGTTGGCAAGCGGCCTTTTCTTCTCTCTGGCTTTTAAATCTTTGTCTTTGATGATTGTATCTTGACTGCTGTGTGTTTTGATGTGGCTTTCCTTTTATGTATTCTGAGTAGATAGGATTGTGTGAGTTTATGGCTTTCATACATTTTTGAAAGTCCATAGCCACTATGCTCTCTTTGAATAGGACATCTTGCCCATTGTGTGTGTTTTCTCCATCTAGAATCTGATTAGATGCCTGTGAGACCTCTTCACTCTGTCCTTTCCCTCTTATGCTCTGTGATACATTTCTTCCCTCTGTCTTTCTGAAATATGTTCTCAATAATTTCTTCAGCTCTCTTTTAATTCAATAATTCTGTCTGCAGCAGTGGCAGATCTATTATTCAGTCTATTCATAGATTTTTGAATTAATATTTTTCATGTAGAAGTCTTGTGTAGTTCTTTCTTAAGATTGCCTGGTAAGTCCTGATAGTCTCTCGTTTCTTACTTTGATTCATTGTGGTATTTCTGCGTAACAAATGAGGGTCCCTTTGTTGACCATGAGTGAAGAGTTGCTGCCGTTTCTGAAGACCAAAGTTTGTCTGCAAAGTTTGAGGAAAACCAACATTGGAGTTTTTGTTATCTGAACTAGAAGAGCAATTATCTGAGGAAATACTTCATTTCACTTGGCTCTTGATGTAACTACCCCTCCTCTGCCTTTTCTAAAATGTGAAAGACGAAAGCAGACCCGTTCGTGACATTTTGCCAGTGACAGTCTTTATGTGATATTTTCTTTTACTTTCAACAGAATGCCCATAATGCTGCGTAGTTCAAACTGTGTTCTTACAGGGAAGACGCCAGCAGAATTTGCCAAACTGAATGAATGTCCTTTAGATCCAGGTATGTGTGATTCCTTGGATTGTCTCCTGCTCTCCCACCCTTTTTTGGGCTTGCTTTTGCTGTTGGCTTTAACATTTTTTCTGAAAAACAATACCCACCTGAACTTGGACAAAACTGTGTTCACAGAACGTCTGGAAATTTGGCCCCAACTTTATTCTGAGGTCAACATTTCTAAAAGGAGTACTGTTTCCTCTTTGATTGCAGGTTTGAAACTTTAACATTCCAACATGTGTTTTATTGTTACGGTTTGTCACACTTTTGTCTCTGCCCCATGATTTCTTTTGGTATGCGTAGAAATTCAAGAATAATCTTATGAAGTTACTTGTTTAGCTAGGTGGAAAAAAGTTCACTTCAGCCTATTTTAAATGCAATAAAGGGGCAAGAACCAAAAGTCTTTTGTTAAAATTTTAAAAAATTATATGTTTGTACTCATTTCTAGGCAGTTTATTTTGTAAAGTTTCAAGCTTAGCACTTAACAGAAAAATATTTAATTCCTTAATTCACGTTGACTTAATTTGTAGTTGCTTTACTCTATTCCTTTAAAGTTACACTGGTGTAGAATCATAGAAGATTTTGAAAGAGGTTAACAAAGAACAAGACTTTCCTAGACTATAACAAAATGGTGCATAAGTCAATATATTGCTTTTTTTGTTTATATTCTGAAATTAAAATGAAGTCCACTTTATTTTATTCTGAATTGTATGCAAAAAAAGCTATGATAATGTTTTATGGGTTTTATTGAGTATAGAAATTTTAGGAAACATAATCTTAGTCTACTGTTGTCACTGATTTGTTAGAAAAGGTAGGCAATTTTGAATTTATATTGAAGATTGTTGCTTATTTCTGTGCTTAAGAAATCTGAAGACTATTTAACACATTTTTTTCATTCACTCTTGTGTCTGTCAGATGCTGATAATATGTATGCCAGTAAGATCTGTTCCCTGTCTTCAAGTTTATTTTCTTGTAGCGCATTTTTATAAAATCATTTGCTGATATGGTCATCAGTTCATAAAACGGTATCAGCAAACCCCTTCTAATCGAGTGTTGGCCAGTGCCATGGAGCAGAAGGTCACAGTCGTTACTAAATCACACTGTCAGAAGAACAGGTGGTGAAACTTTTCTTGTTTCCTTTTGGCAGGTGGCTACTTCATCGTTAAAGGAGTAGAAAAAGTGATTCTAATCCAAGAGCAGCTATCTAAGAACAGGATCATTGTGGAGGCTGACAGGAAAGGGGCTGTTGGTGCTTCAGTTACCAGGTACGGAAAGCAGGGATGGTATTAACGGAATTATCAGTATTTCTTAACATCATACGATTGTCTTTCAGGACAAAGGTAGCCAGTTATGTCTGGTAACAGGCAGCAAAATACTTATCTAACTGTTCAGTTTATTGTGTGAGGAGTATTGATGTAAAATTTTTAGCAATGAAAAGTGTGTAAGACCTTGGTCGAAAGGCCACTAGTTATTTTATTCAAGTTGAATTTTGTTGCATTAAAGGAACTTTGAAAAAAGAAATAATAAAACCACTCTTCAGTTTTCCATGTTGTTTTTACTCTTTGATCATTCTACATGTGTATTCCTACATTGAATATAATCACAGATTACTTTATATTTAATATTTTTTGGATTCTGTCATGGACTTAACATCTTATTGTTAGTGTTCTTAACCATCCTCTTTCACAGCATACTCCTTTTCCTACAGCAGCATCTCTTGTGTCCTGTAATTTCTTTTCACTAATTTATTGTCACTGGTAACTTGAAATTTGCAAATTAATGAGTTTTGGGAATAAAAAATATCGTAGCATAGTTATGATGTCTGTATACAATAGTTTGTCTTCTGATGACCTGTAATGAATTGCTTAACTCAGACTTTGTGCCCCTTTCTGATGGAGAGGCAGCTAACAATAGTGGCCGTTTATTGAGCAGTCAGTAGGAGCCAGGCAGAGTAACGGTGCTCTACATTATTTGTCCCCTCAGCCCTCCAAGATAAGTGAGCTTATCTCCATTTTACTGCTGAGTAACAGGCCTTGGGCTCAGGGTCCTACTGATCGGAAGAGGTAGCCAGCATTTGAACCCAGATCTAATAATTCTGCGACCCATGTCTTCCTATTTTACTACTTTTTGGAACCAGGGATTTGGGATTTGAATCCCAAAGTTGTTCAGTAGCTACGAGGCACTTGGGTGGGCAATTACACATCTTCTCTAAGCCTTTGTTTCCTCATACGTGATTTGGAGACACTACTTCAAAGTAAGTATTAGTATGTAGGATATGAGAGCCAGTATAAGTGGGGTGGGTATGTAACATCACATGTATGTAACAGGTGATCAGTAGGAGTTACTATTGTGACTGATTAAGCTTGGAGCTGTTATTGGTTTTTTTAATGTTTATTTTTGAGAGAGAGAGAATGTAAGCTGGGAGAGGCAGAGGGAGAGGGAGACACAGAAGCTGAAGCAGGCTCTAGGCTCCAAGCTGTCAGCACAGAGCCCAGTGTGGGGCTCAAGCCTGCAAACTGCAAGATCATGATCTAAGCCGAAGTCGGACGCTTTACGTCGACTGAGCCACCCAGGCATCCCTGGTTTGGGTTTTTAAAAAAATTTTTTTAATTGTTTTTAAGTTTATTTTCTTTGAGAGAGAGAGCACATGCACGCATGTGAGTGAGTGAAGGACAGCACAGAACCTAGCACAGGGCTCAAACCCATGAACCATGAGATCATGACCTGAGCCGAAACCAAGAGTCAGATGCTTAACCGACTGAGCCACCCAGGTGTGCCAGAAATGTTTTTAGATCCATTGGTAATTTTGTAGTTAATAGAGATACCAATAAAAAGGGATTTCTTCGTTTCTTTTGGCTTCAATGTATAATAAGAGTGTAGATATATTTTACTGAATTGTTGATTTAAACACTCCTAGTACATAGGGGCTCATTTTGAGGTTTATCTTTGGAAATGTATAAAATTGCTCATGAATATACCCCACACTGAATCAAAGCAATTCAGGTGGAATCAAAGTGAAGTAAATCAGAATGAATTGGTGAGTGTCACTCGTTGACCCACAAAACTTTCACCATAATCTCAAAGCTAAAGAAACATCGTAGTAGATTTTAAATATTCATGGAAGTGGCGAGTTGTGCATTGTTAAAAGGCATCTGTTAGGAAAGACCTTTCAGATGGTTATTGATTGGTGAACCTTATTGATCATTGCTGTTGCATGCGACTAGCTTGAAACCAGGCAGGGACACAGTTTAACCAACTTTTGTTTCCCTGTAGCTCTACCCATGAGAAAAAAAGCAGAACCAATATGGCTGTAAAGCAAGGTCGATTTTATTTGCGGCACAATACTTTGTCAGAGGATATTCCCATTGTAATCATATTTAAGGTAAGGCTGCAGGTACCTACTGGAAATTGTTTTCATACGTTTCATACGTTTGTCTTCATACGTAATTAGAAATTTGGAGGATAAAGAGTTCTAGGAATAGAAAGATTTGTGGCATAGATAAATTGTCAGGTATGTAATATATTTTAAATTGAAAGCTACTAAGATCAGGATTCAGATATTAAAAAATACTATTTTTTAGTAGCTACACAATTAAAAACTTCAAGGGTGTAAAGTGAGAAGTAAACCTTCCACCCACCCATACCTAACCACCTAGTTGTTCTACCCAGGAACACCACTGTTACTGGTTTCTTGTGCATCTTTCTAAAGACAGTCTGTGCCTGTACTAGCACATGAGTACATGCTAGAGTTCTGTTCTGTTTTTTACTTGCATGCATTACACACCATTTTTCATTTAGCTTGTTTTCTTTTTTGCAACTTCTGTCTTGGAGATTGTGTTATTAGTTGGTACAGAGCTACCGCATTCTGTTTGACAAACTGTTCTATCGTGGCTGTACCACAGTTTCCTTAATCATCCCTCCATCGGTGGATACACACATCTCTTGCTGTTATAGAAATGCTGTAGCATCACGTTATACAGGGGCAGGGGTATCTGTAGGCTGAATTCCTAGCAGTAGACTTTTCTAGGTCAAAGAGTTTAAGTTTTTTTTTGTTTTTTGTTTTTAGTGTTTATTTTTGAGAGAGAAAGAATGTGCATGTGGGAAAGGCAGAGAGAGAGGGAAAGGGAACAGAGGATCTGAAGCGGGCTCCACTTCTCACTGACAGCAAAGAGTTGGATGGTGGGGCTGGAACCCACAAACCGTGAGATCACAACCTGAACCGAAGTCAGACATTTAACCAACTGAGCCACCCAGGCGCCCCCCCCAAGTTTGTTTTTTTGTGGACTCGGGAGTCTGGTGTGTTTCTACATAAATATGAATTTTAAAATTGATTTTTTTCAGCTTGTTTATGAACTGGTGACATAGAATCCAAAAGATATTTTCACACAGAAATTATGTTTAAATGGTATATACTTGTGACTGCACAGTAGCCCGTTTAACCTGCTCTGGGACCTAAATGTTCCCCACATTTTATGAGCACTTGCAGTATTAGTCACTAAGCGAAATTTAAAAATACCATCATGTGATACAGTTGACCCTCAGCATTTGTGAATTTTGCACTTGTCAGTTATACGTGCTGAAATTTATTTGTGACCCTGAAATCATCACTGTTGGTGGTTTTACAGTTATTCACAGACATTCACAGGCTCAGAGCAGTGACAAATTTGAGTCCCCAAGCTCTATGTTCCCAGCTGAGGTCGAAGAAGGTGACATTCTGCCTTCTTGTTTCCACTCTCAAGCTGTAAACAGGAGCCCTTACCATGGTCTCTTTAGTGCCATGTTTTTTCACATTTTTGTGTTTTTGGGGGAGGGGGGATTTTGCCGTTTAAAGTGGCCCCCAAGCCAGGGGCTGAAGTGATGTCTATCTTTTCAAAGCACAAGAAGGCCATGATGTGCCTTATGGAGAAAACACATGTGTCAGATAAGCTGCGTTCAGGCATGAGTTAAGTGCCGTTGGCTGTGAGTTCAGTGCTAATGAGTCAACAACATACATTGAATAAGGTGTCCTTAAGGAGAAAGCCATGTCAAACAAGGTTCTGTATTGATGGGTGGAGGAAAACCTAACCAGAGGCCCGCAGGACACAAGTGCATTTCCCACTGGTGCAATGCTTCAGTGTTCTCTCATTCAGGGTTTGCAGTGCCTCCGGAGAGCACAGCAGCCGAGGAGACCCGTGCCCAACTGTGTATGGGCCAGAAGTGAATCCTGACTAGGGCTGATCGAAATGAAGAGTTCAGTTTAAGTCAGTACTGAAGAGATCTTGAGAGTGGGGACGTGGGGTGATGTTAGGGGTTGATAACACTTGTTTCTCATTTAGAGTTAACTTACTTTGGAGTTAAATATTCCTGCTCAGCAGTTAACGATATCTGAAACCTTTTGGGGGCTGCAAGGGGAGAAAATAGCCTCTGAGATGGAGGTAACTAAGCTGGTTAAAAAGGAAAAAAGCATTTGGGTATACACCTCAGAGGAGTAAGAGAGAAGGACTTGAACTTGTCTTGTTGGACTTGTGACCCGGCCAGGGCCCAGGAGGCGGGGAGACGGGCCCCTTCCTGTCAGGCTCTAGTTGGTCGCTGGGAGGGATGCCCCGGGCTGTTCCTGGGTATTGATCAGCTGGGTTCTCTAACTCAGGAAATAACTGCATTCTGAATGCAATTACATGGAGAAGATTGTAGGAGATTTTTTTTAATGTTTAGTGCAACTTAATGTGCTTGTAAGTTCTCTGAGATGCTGGCATTTATTTTCCTTTTAGGACAGTGATGATTGACGATGATGATCACAGTAGCAGTACCATTATATTGGGGGGGGGGGCAAAGAGAAGTCTTAAAATGTACTTTTCATTATATTTCTTCAAGGTTTATATTTTTAAAGCATGGAAGTAATTTTGGCATTTCTCGTAAGGATCCCCTAGTACCCTGCAGTGTCTTGTGTCCATAGCGGTGGTTAGTGGGTAAAGAGAATTTCATCTGACTGTGTAGAATTACATCTCCAGCAGAGGGCAGTGTGTTCCTATGCATCAAAGGACTTTTATGGATGTTTTAGAGGCTTAAAGATGCATAGGACTGCATTCCTTAGACCAGAAATTACAAATTAATTCTAATGCTCATAGTCTTCTGTCATTCACCTGGAAAATATATCACTAGACACATGGACACATTAAAATCAAAAAACCTTTATTAAGTACTTTTTTGGCTAGGTAACAAAATTTTGATAAGACCGTTTCTTTCAAATTTATTATGTTGCAAATGTGTATGTGTATTTAGAGCCAACTTAAATCCTTTTTAAAATGGGCCTATAAGTTAGCAATATGCATTTTTAGGTAATGTGTAGTTGAGATTATACAACAGTTCTTGAATTGTACAAATTTAGAAAGCCACTGAGAAGCAGAATTCCATTTTCAGCTACACTTTTTTTCAGACCCTTTTTCCTTTGCTTTTGTAATATATACATGGGTTTTATTTTATTTTTTCTGCTTCACTTACCAGTGAATTGTGAATAGCTTTCTGTATCTGTAAATACAGAGCTACATCATTATTTCTGGTAGGCATTGTACAGAAGTGTGGGTGGTATAATCTATTTAACCAGTTTCTTGTAGGACAACATTCAGGTGCCATTTTTTCCGAGTTTTCCATCTTAGGCACAGCCCTGAGTATTCTTCCACATACGTGTTTGTGCATGTTGCTGACTATTTTGTGAGACTGAACTCCTGGGAATGAAATTATATGTGTTTTTAAAAAACTCGGTGCATGTTGCCAAACTTTCTTCCTGAAATGTAACCTTATATTCTAATCAGCCACGTGTAAGAATTGAAACAACCGATTAAAATTTTTCTGTTTGAATAAACTAAATACATTGGTCGCAGGTAGTCACGTTTTGTGGTCTCCCGCTAGAGGGATGTTTTAAAAGCCTGATGGAACCTTGTTTGATAACTTCTAAGACTTTCCCATCTGGGGAGCAGCACGGGATTTGGGAGAGCTTAGCACCAGACAGACATAGGCCTAGTTCCCACTTCTCCACTTGTTAGCTGTGTGACCTCCAGACAGATTTCCCAGTCTCCCTGAATCTTGGATAACTCCCCTATAAAGTGAAAATTTCACCTGAGAGGGTTGTTGTGAAGAGCAAAGGAAATCACGCATATTTTGAAAAGTGGATGGCCTAGAAAGAAGATACTGTTTCTCTTGCCTTCGCTCTCCTTATGCAGGAGCAAAATAAACTGGGCGACCAGGAAAGTCACATCATTTCTCTTTTTGTGTTGTGTGGCCCTAACACAGACCTTGACAGTCATTAGGACTTGATGGTTGTTGATTGTAACCAACAATTGGCTAAAAGTGACAGAAGCAGCAGGGTTTCCAGGTTTCATGCTGGGTCTGAATATGATGGCTAAAGCTTTTAAGACCTAGATCAGCCTTATTTATGGACTTGAATCACTACAAAGGTTCTCCTGCCCATGAATCTTTTCCCCCTTTACATTTTGAATTCCCAAGTATTCAGCAGTTGCACTGTGATGGCATCTGTAGTCTGAAAGTTTTTACAGAAAAGACCAGATTTCAAGGGAGCTGGGCATTGTTTCTTGGAAACCAACTTACATTAAAATTGTTGATCTTTGAAGAGAAAAAAACTGCGGAGTGAAAGAGGGCTATTACAGTTCTTTTATCTGCTAAGACCACTTTGAGTAATAATAGATTGATTTCTGCCTAAAGAAAGATTAGAGACTTCTGAATATTAGGTATTTGAAGGACTTAATCCCTTCCCGTCTTTCACATGATATAGTTCAGCATATCCCCATCAGTGGGCAGGTTTTTCTCTTCTGCTCATTAGCGTCTGTCTTTAAACGTCACACTTGTAGTCACACTTCGCGGCCATCCAAGGAGAGTTCATGCCGCTTTTTAAAGAGCATATTCTCTTGTTTTTGTTCATCTTATTGCTGATGGCCAGACTGGGTGACCTTCTGCTGAAACGTATTGTCTCTGCTAATTGTTCATAGGGTCATTATGTAGCACTTATTTCTGACTTATCAGGTGAAATGATTTCAGATATCTGGAGTACAAAGAGTTCCATATATAAAAGCTAGTTTTCAGATGTCTAAATTATGTCTGCGAAGCAAAATGGTTGGGCATTTTGCTATCGTTTCCATAGCAATATGCCATTTATTTGTAGCTGTGACATCTCAAGGCTAAACAGTCACAAAATCAGTTTGGTCTTTGGAGCTAGAGCGCTTTTGATGATGACCTGAGTTATCACCCTGTGGTTCAGAGACCCAGTATAGGAAGAGTTTAGTCCTTGTAGAGCAAAGCTTTGCCACTGATGATTCTTTCTGCACATATGGTGTCATTTACCATGTGCTTGGCATATCTTCACTTCATGGCTTAGAAATATTTGGAGGGCCTAAGCAGTCTGTTTAGATCCATGTTAGAACACTTGAAAATTTTATGCAGTTATCAGATTACCGCTTAGATTCAGCCTTGGGACAACTTGAAGCAAAAATTCATAATAATGTCAAATGAGGAAGGACTTTTTCATTATTATTAAACACCAAAATGGGTGATGAAGTATATAGTCTCTCCCATTTGGAGATTTCTAAACTAAAAATTAATTATTAAAATAATCCAGGTGACCTTAGTTCAGAAGATTTAGATGTTGACATGCCTAAAGAAAGGGGGTGGGTCCAGAAAGCTACTGCCAGTTCAGCTCCAAGATTCTTTTTCTGTCCCAGTGAGACCTTGTCCTGCTGTATTATCTGGACGTACTCGGTTTAGCAACTGCCCATATAGCTCTCTTTTAGTGTTTGCACTTTTCCTCTGAGAGGGTAGTGTATTAGTTACAAAGTTTTATTATCAAAGATTTTAGAGAAGGGTGATTGGATTCTACTGCAAATTAGTTGCCCTAGTATTGTTTTTCTTATATTTTTATTCCATTGAAATCCACATAACATTCTTTTTTTAAAAATTGTTTTATTTATTTATTTTAGAGAGAGCGCACGCGTGTGAGCACAGGGGAGGAGCAGAGAGAGAGAGAGAGAGAGAGAGAGAGAGAGGGAGAGAGAGACAATCCCAAGCAAACTCCACGCTGTCAGTGTGGAGCCTGATGCAAGGCTTGATCTCCTGAACTGTGAGATCGTGACCTGAGCCAAAACCAAGAGTTGATGCTCAGGCTACTGAGCCACCCGGGTGCCCCAGAACCCATATAATATTATTTTGAGATTGACAAGTGGAAGTTAATTTATGTTCTGATTAGCTTTTCACAGAGAAATAGTCTCTTCTGGTATCTCTGGCTGGCTTCTTGCAGACCAAGGAGGAAACGTATACAGCTGTCTGTACGGGCCATAGCTGTCAGAGCACATGCACTCAGTGCTTGTTCAAAGGATAATCTAGGGTCTTGTTTTTGTTTCATTTGTTTAAAAATTAGAAGTGATCATTTTCGAGGATTGCTCTCCTTTAATCCATGAAGTGCTGAGTGTCTTAACGAATTTATGTCATTTTTAAACAGTGGAGTTTATGCCTAGCATCGACGTGAACAAATGCATCATTTTAATTAGAGATAAAAGGACATGAAAATCAAAGTATACAAAAGAGATTTGTGTCCTGAGAGCATCTTTATTGTTCACTAAACAAAAAAATGTTTGGATGAAACAAGTTACACGTTTAAAAAGGTTTTTTTTTTTTTAAGTTTCAGTAGTGAATCTAATGCCAAAAGTTGGTCTGTTAGTTTTTGTGCAAATTCAGCATAGTTTCTGTCGTCAGAGATTTGGCAGTTGCTTGCCTGGGTGGCTCAGGCTCAGGGTCTTTCATGAGTCAAGATGTCAGCCAGGGCTGAAGTCATCAAAGGCTGGGCTGGGGCGTGGGAAGGTCTGCCTTCATGGTGGCTCCTCCACATCAGACCTTTCCATAGATGGCTCCGGTGTCTTCATGACACTGCCCGCGGCTAGCTTCTCTACCCACCCCCCCACCCCCACCCCAGAGGAACACTCTAAGAGAAAGAGCAAGCCAGAGGCTGCAGTGCTGTTTCTAACCAGGCTCCGAAGTTGTACTCTGTGGCTTCCACCTTTTTTTCTCTAGAAGCGAGTCATTAAGTTTAGCCCACACACTCGAAGAGGAGAATTAGTTTTTTACCTTTCGTAGAGAGGGTCAAAGAATTGGCGAACCTTTTCTAAACCGCTACGGTTTGCCTCAGAGGGGGGACACAGCATATATTTAGCTCCCCGCCCCCCGAAAGCTTCGAACTTTCAGTAAGTTGACATCTGATCCTAAAGCATCCAGATGGAATTTCTGGATCAGAAATTGCTCAGAGTCAAACGGAGGACTGTAGAATTGTGAATCTTCTTGTTACAGAAATGAAGAAACTGAGGTGGGCAAGGTGACGGGATGGTAGTGGTTGTGAGGTCTGTCTTTGACCTTGCTTTCGGATGGACACCTGAGATCCCTTGACCTAGAGAGGTGCCCTCTCTGTTGTACTCCGGCGCGTGTTCTCGATGTTCCTTACTGGAACTTGAGATTCAGTTTTCCCTTTCTCCCTCGTGTGTGGAGAACTAGGAACCAGAGCATCGAATCCTCACTAGATAGTTATTCCTGGTTCTGTTTTCTCTGCATAGCTAAAGGAAGAATTTTAATGCAAACATAACTTTTCCCCTAACTTCTAAGAAGCAGATTCTTTCTCCGCCAAGAGAGGTGTAGTGAGATTATGCTCTATTTCTTGATGTGGCAGAATTCCAGGCAAGTGTGTGAAGGAGTGAGCCTTCGTGCCATATGGAATCTACAAAGACCTGTGCTGCCGGCTGCCACCTTGAAACACTTAAGAGAAGCGGGTTTCCTAAACCTCTTGAGTGTGTTTTTAGTGTTTTAAAAAACCTCTTTTTAAACTTGCGTAAAGGATAGCTTGATGTCTCCAGACTAGTGAGGTAAAACATCCTTTAAGAAAAATCCCTTTAGCCTAAATGTGAACGATTTGACAGTTCTCAGAAAAATTAGTCTTGTGACAAAATTAATTGGGGTTCTGTTTGTTTTCAGCAATGTGTATTTTCTGATTAGTGCCCTTTGGCTGTTTTGGGGTTTTTGTTTTTTGTTTTTTGTTTTTGTTTTCAGTTTGTTTTTGTAATTGTGACCAGTGTCTCCACTATACCTTCCTACCTCCTTTTTTCATGATGAAACTCCTAGGCTATTTAAACATTTTAGAAGATGACACACATGCAAAAAGTGCTTGAGAATGTTTGTTTTCGTCTTCCGAATCAAAATTTCTGTTTTCAGGTTCTTCTGCAGCTTGTGCTATGGCTGCCAATGCCAGATGGCACCGTTTCTGAGAAAAGAGCTAGCTTTTGCTTAGAAGTAATACCCACAAACAATGCCGAATTAGCATAAGCAAATGTCAGTGAGTTAACACAAAGCCAACACTCTTTCTATCTTTTCTTTCCTTCCTAGGCCATGGGTGTGGAGAGTGACCAGGAAATTGTACAGATGATTGGAACAGAGGAGCACGTGATGGCTGCATTTGGGCCCAGTCTGGAAGAGTGCCAGAAAGCTCAGATTTTCACACAGATGCAGGTGTGTCTTTTCATGTCGTCCTTTGCTATGAAAGGGAATTGGAGATTTAATGCTGCCCATGGATAAAGCATCGGATGCAGTCACTTCTTGGGGTGTAGGTGTGGGAGGGTGTTGGGGAGGACCAGTAGAGAAGCTTCTTTGACTTGTGCTTTAGGAATTGGAAGAAGGAATCTGCCTTGCCAGATTATCAGCCTGTGGTGTCTAACTTGGAAGGGGGATATGTGGCCAAGAGGCTTTTGTTCTGATATAATAGCAAGTGTGCTTTTTTCATTTATTTGCCCAAATGATTTATGATTTTGAACTACAACAACTCCAGTGTAGAAGACTTTTTTTTCCCTCAGTTCTCCTCAATTTCCCTTTTATTCCCTACTTCCAGTTGCTTTCGGTGTCCAGTGTGGTCTGAATCCCTTTTTCTGAATTTCCAGTATCATCAGCAAGAAAATTCAAGATCAGAAACCCTTTACCAGGGTAGAGCTCTGTAGAGCCTTCATCGACCTGCTAAGGAATTCCTAGTTGGAACCTGGGGATTTTAGGACACAACACTCAAAGATGAAGACAGGGAGATATATATGCTAAACATAAGAAAATGAATTGTACTTCCTGCCCTGGTGACAGGGAGCCCTAATGCCCACATTTAGAATGTTTAGTCCCACATTTGTAAAGCACTTTGTTCCATGTAAAGTGGTGGCCTTACTCATAGCCCTGGGAGGCAGGGATTCCCTGCTATCGAAGCACAACAGACTGTTCTTACATATCCATACGTACATTGTTCTGTGGGTTACTTTCAACAAGGTGTAAATTCCAGGCTGCTTTTTCCTTGTTACCCAGGATGCTTGTAGAGGTAGCATTTTCCCACTTACATCTGTTAGTGTGTGTTGATATTTCTTAGAGCCAGAAAAACATTCAAGAAGGTTGATCGTTGTATGTCAGTGTATATATAATCCCAAGGCACAAACCAGTAGGGATTATTATTACTGCCTTCCTCTTTTTATGCAGTTAAGTAATAGCTCCAGTTATTGGGCAGGTGGCATCAGGAGAAGTTGTTTGGATCTAGGAGGTTCTATCTGTGGTTTTTATTGAAAACGAAATATTTAGTGTTCATGAATCTTTGTTTCCAACTGGAATTGTACTGTATAAAGGTTCCAAGAACATGAAGAGGAAACGTTAAGAAACACCCAGGAGTTGGCTCAATGTGGGGAGATACACTCTCTCCTTCAAAGCTACGAAATGCTGAGGAAGAGCAGTTTACCTTAATGGTAGTTCAGTGGATTCAGTGAGATCTGTGAATCTTCATTTTATAACAGATAGCATCGTTGTTGCTCAGATAACCCTGTAACAGCATGGTGTGGCTTGTGTGAAAAGGCTAAATAGTGGGTTGAAAAATCACTTATTTTTTTTAAATAGGTGCTGACAGAAAGTGTTAGCTAACTGAATGAGAGAAGTTCAGTTAAAGATGAGGGGAATATACAAACAGGGGGTGTAAGGTTGACATGGTTTGTACTCCGCGTGCGGGACTAGAACATTGATTAATTATTTGCAGCTAATAAGAGGCTATAGAGAAATGCATACTCCGAAATGGTTGGTAAGTTGAACACGAGTTCGGGCAGTGTGGCTATTTGTTATTCTAAGTGAACGTGGAGCAGATCCGCGGGGTATTCTTCTATAATAGAACTTTTGACAACATGGCACTTAGTGGATTGCTAAACCACCTGCATTGTGTTTGTGTTTAATGCCTCCCCTCTCAGTCTCTCCTCCATTCCTTCTGCCCACAGAGCCTTTTGCTGGGCCTTGGTCACGGATGTTTTCGATCATCCTTGTCAAGGGCTGTGGTATAGAGAGAAGAAATTATTAGCCTTTTGGAGGATAAGATGCACTTGGGGGTGTCATCTTGGCCTAGTCATGACCAGACTGGGCTCTTACCCCAACCCTCACACTATGAACCCTTGGCAACATTATTAATTATTTTAGGGAAGAGCTGACTTTCGCTATATAGAAGGGATACTGGGCTCCCCTGTGTTCCTCTGTTTTTCCCTCAAAGTGAAGGATCTTTAGCCTCTTTCCCAAGGGAACTGGAAGACCAAAATTTAATGAGGACAGCTTAGTTTAGGGACGACTGAACTGCCTGTCTCTTGGCAGTTCCCACTGACCGTGGGCTTGCTTTCAGTAGTTACTCGGTCCCCACTTGCTGCTAGGTCCCTGCAGCAAGGCTTGGCACAGTCTTAGTTTATCATCTGCTCTAACGGATGTTTAACTGAGAAGATCTTGGGTCTGATGTCCCGATCTCACCACGGAGGAGTTCTGTTCAGTTCCTGGCCCTGAACCAGTCAGTAGGAATCAAAGAAAAAGATGACACAACGTCTAGTTGGAGAGACATACCCATAAATAATCAAATTACGGTGTGGTCTGAAGTGGAAAGAAAGCACTTAGTTCTTTATCCATAAGGAATTCAAGTAGAGAAAAAGGAGTGGGGTTAGGAAGGCTTCAGAGAGGAAGTGATACCTGAGCTAAGTTTTGAAGCACAGAAAAGAAATTTCCCAGACATTCAACTGGGGACAGGAAGTTCAAGATAAAGAATCAGGAATCCTAGCCCTCTCTTCTAACGGAAAGCCAATTTAAAAAAACAAACAAACAAAAAAGTGCGTTCATTTGTTGCTACAGAATAATAAGAACCACATCATCTTCTTGAAGAACTTTTTATTATGGGAAAACCTCAACACATACAAAGTATACAGATTAGTGTTATGAATCCTCATGTGCCCACCACACAGCTTTGATAATTACAAAACGCTTTGACATTCTTGTTTCATGTAAATGTCTACCTACTCCTCACCAGTTATTTGATTAGTTTTTAATACTTCATTTTTATATGTGCATTTCAGGATACATAAATTCTAAGTCTTAATTGCACAATTGTGCATAATTTTTATCAGATGTAGTATATTTTTCCATTACCCTGGAACGTTCCTTCATGTCCCTTCTTAGCTACTTTTCACCTCTGTCCTCTGATTTTCTTCCCCACTGTTCTGATTTTTCACCACAGATTAATTTTGCCTGTTCTAGAACTTTATAGGTGGAATTATGCAGTATGTAATTTTCTGTGGCCAGTTTCTTTAGCTGAGCGTACTGGCTGATACTCATCCAAGTTGTTTTTATGTCATTTATCCACGCAGTTCCATTTTATTACTGAATAGCATTCCATTGTATGAATATACCACAGTTTATTTTTTCCTGTTGATGGGCACTTGGTTGTTTCACTCGGGATGAATAAAGCTGCTCTATGCATTCCTGTACAAGCCTTTGCCTGGACACTTCAGCATTTCTCTTGGATAAGTACCTACAAATAGGATTGTTGGATCAAAGAGCCATTGTGAATATAACTTTTTATAAAGTTGGAACTGCCACACCTCTTTCCCAAGCAGTTGGACCATTTTGCAGTCCCACCCCCCTGTGTGAGAGTTCCGATTGCTCCGCGTCCTCACCAACATTTGGTCTTGTCAGTCCTTTTAATTTTAGCCATTCTACTAGGCGTTTAGTGGTGTCTGTACCATTGTGGTTTTAATATGCGTTTCCCTGATGACTACTGATGCTTAACACTTTTTTGTGGACTTACTGACTGACTTTCTTGGTGAAGTATGTTCAAATATGTTGCTCGTTTTCCTCGTTGAGTTGTCTTTTTAGTATTGAACTTAAAAGTCCTTTAAAAAACATTCTGGATATAAATCCCTTGACAGATTTATATATCATAACTTTTTTTTTTTGGTTTGACTTACAGTTATTGATTTCTGTCCTGTGTAAAGAAATTTCTCTTACTCCAAGGGCAAGAATATAGTTCTAGTATTTATGCTTATGTCTAAAATCCACTTAAACTAATAATTTTATTTGTTGTGAGGTAGAGGTCAGAGTTAATTTTTTACTTTGTAGCTGCTTAATTGCTTCAACACCATTTGTGGAAAAGATTTTCCCTTGTGGATTGAATTGCTTTGGTACTTTTGTCAAAAATCATCTGACCATGAAAGCATGGGTTTATTTCTGGATGTATTTAATTCCATTGATCTATTTGTCGTTATGCCAGTATCACACTGCCTTGAGTACCATAGCTTTCTAATCAAAAGTAGGTAATGTAAATCTTCCAACTTTCCTTTTTCAAGAGCACTTTAGCTATTCTAGGTCTTTTGCATTTCCAAGTAAATTGTAGAATCAATAGATTTTTGGTCAGTTTGGAGAGAATTGTAACAGTAAGCCTTCTTAACACTATTAAACCCTCCCAGTCCATGAAAATGACATAACCCTCCATTTACTTAGGCTTTGTTTTCTCCCAGCAATGCTTTGTAGCTTTCAGGATAGAGGTCTTAACATGATGTGCTTCCTTTTTGAGGGAAAAGAAGCACAGCTCCAGAATGTTAACTGTGGACAGTGGTTCTCTCTGGGAGGAGGATTGGTGGCTGCTTCATATACGTAATGCATGTGTGTATATACGCATAATCTGTTCATTTGTATATTCTAAATTTCCTACAGTGATCATGTATCAATTTCGTAATAAGAAAACTATAAGGGAACCAGTGTATGTATATGGACAGCATATAATGCTTTTTGTCATTGATCTGTGACAAATGTTGATTTTTGACTAAACCTCATGCAGCATTCTCTATAACCAGAATCCTTGTCTTTTTGCTTATAGTGTTATGTATGGGTTGGTGTTTAATAAATTTCCTCTAGTGGTGTCATTCAAACATCATTATATTCTGTTTTTATAGGCGTTAAAGTATATAGGGAACAAAGTAAGGAGGCAAAGGATGTGGGGAGGTGGACCAAAGAAGACCAAAATAGAGGAGGCAAGAGAACTCCTGGCTTCTACCATCCTGACGCACGTCCCAGTGAGTAGCACTGAACAAGTGTGAGCTGTGGTCATTGTGGGGTCCTTGTGTTGAAGAATTTTGAATACAAGTTTACATTAGTTAAAATCTGGTTCTGTAAGAAAAGAGAGACTCTGAAAAGGACTGGACTGCCCCCATGGAAATAATCTCCCATTATCAATGGTTTATTTGTACTTTGGGAATGTTAGTTGTATTCCATCATTATCATCCTGTTTACTCTCTTGTGGTTCTTTTGATCTAAAATTACAGTTTTTTATATTCATACCTATATTAGTGCTGCTACTAGATTTCATGGTTTTGAAGGGCAGAGATGGTGTTAGATGTTTTTTTTTTTTTTTTTAATTTTCACATATATTTCATACATATATATATACATACATATGTGTGTGTATGTATATATATGATATATATATATTATATACATACATGTACATATATATATTATATATATACATATATAATATATATATATATATGTTTTTATTTATTTTTGAGAGAGAGACAGAATGTGAACGGGGAAGGGGCAAACAGAGGAGGAGACACAGAATCCGAAGCAGGCTCCAGGCTCTGAGCTGTCAGCACAGAGCCTGACGTGGGGCTTGAACTTACAACCCATGAAATCATAACCTGAGCTGAAGTTGGACGCTTGACCAACTGAGCCACCCAGGAGCCCTAATGGTATTAGATGTTTTCAAATGAAGCAAGCTTATAGGGCCTTGCTTATTTATTCTTTTTATTGTAAAATACATATCAAAATTTACCATCTTTAAGTATACAGTTCTGTGGCATTAAGTACATTCTCACCGTTGTGCTACCATCATAGATACTTTTTTAAAATACTAGATGGTTTATCTCCTAGACCTTGAATTTAATTTAATTTGATTTGGTTTTAAGTTTATTTATCTTGAGAGAGAGCATGCAAGTAGGCCTTTGTGCTAATAGTGATATGGGGCTCAAACTCACGAACCGTGAGATCATGACCCAAGCTGAAATCAAGAGTTGGACACTTAACTGATTGAGCCAGCCAGGTGCCCCATAGACCATGAATTTTAGAGTTCACATTGTCCAGCCACCTTTACTTACAGTACAGATTCTCCAGTCCAGACAAGCTGGATGGTTTGTCTTGCCACCCAGCTGGTTAGTAGACAGAGAGCTAGAATCCATCTTTTGACCCTGGAACCTGTGCTTAATGCAGTTGACCCTTGAATAAGACGGGTTTAAACTGTATGGGTCTACAGAGAAAGACAGATACCATATGTTTTTACTCTTATGTGGATCCTGAGAAACTTAACAGGAACCCATGGGAGAGGGGAAGGGAAGGAAAAAAACAAAAAAAAAGGTTAGAGTGGGAGAGAGCCAAAGCATAAGAGACTCTTAAAAAATGAGAACAAACTGAGGGCTGATGGGGGGTGGGAGGGAGGGAAGGGTGGGTGATGGGTATTGAAGAGCACATCTTTTGGGATGAGCACTGGGTGTTGTGTGGAAACCAATTTGATAATAAATTTCATATATTTAAAAAAAATAAAAAATAAACTGCATGGATCCCCTTATATGTGTTGTTTTTTTCTTTCACTAAGTACAGTGCAGTACCATAAATATATTTTCTCTTCCTTAAGATTTTCTTAGTCACATTTTTTCCCCTCTTATTTTATTGTAAGAATACAGTATGTAACAATCAAAATATGTGTTGACTGTTGATGGTATCAATAAGGCTTCTGGTAAACAGTAGGCTATTAGTAGTTAAGTTTTGGGGGAGGTAAAATTTGTACATGGATTTTCAACTGTGCAAGGAGTCGATGCCCCACATGCCTATGTTGTTTAAAGGCCAGTTGTATTTACTTTTTATTAATTTACCATTAAACAGAGATTGGCCATGAGGGATGTGGGCCATGAGGGAGTAATCATTCCTCTCCATTTACTATAACGTTACCCTTTCTAAGTGATAGAATTATTTATTAGACATTCTTACTAACCAAATACTGTAGTCTGGCTTATAATGAGTGTATTGTTCATGTGTATTCACGAAAGATCTAATTCTAGGGTTACATACTCTCCCTTCAGGAACTGATCATAAAGGAAAGTCAAGGGATCTGTGGAAGTGGACAGTGATCACCGAAATACATTCAGATTGGATTTTCTTATTTTAAAACACCTTGTTGGCTAAATAATATACAGATCTCTGATTCTGCCATTTGTATGTGTTTTGACTAATTCAAAGAATTAGAAAATTCTTAATATCAAAACTAGGTCTCAATAGAATTTTAAATTCTGGATGACCATTTAAAAGTCAGGACAGCTACAGTGAGTGTCTCTGGCTCCCCACTGCTTTTCCAGGCAGCCTCTCTGTCTCCAGCAGAGACAGAGACAGTCTCTTGGACTGCCTCAGTGCCTCAGGACCCAGGGAAAGGAAGTGGTAACTGCGAGTCCATGGGCCAGCCCAGGGAGGGTGGTGGGCTCCACCTCTTTGAGGGAATGGCATGAAATGTACGGGGAAGGAAGGAAGGAAGGAGTTGATAGTGGCTAATGTGCATTGTCTCAGAAATTTTCTTTAACTCCTAAATTACAGGTTAAAGAATTCAATTTCCGAGCAAAATGTATCTACACTGCAGTGATGGTGCGAAGAGTGATTCTGGCCCAAGGAGATAACAAAGTGGATGACAGAGACTATTATGGTAACAAGCGATTGGAGTTGGCAGGACAGGTGATTTAATTACTTTATGTCAGCGGGCCTGAGCTTCAGGTGTAGGTGTGGGGTTCAAGGTTTTTCAAAGCATTAATGCTTATTCAGAATCCCAGTATTAAATAAAACGGAGCCTCTCTGGCCGAGGTGAGGTATAAGGGCTTATTTCTCTACCTGCTCTCTCTTTCCCCACCTCTCCTCTGGGGGATTCGTAGAAGTTTGCTCTGTAGCACAAAGTGTAGACTCTAGCGGGGTCCCTGATGATCTTGCCCCACTGTACCTTTCTAGCCCTGTCTCATGCCAAGGCAGGCCACTTACGTCTTCCCAAACACTCCATGATGCTCTTTCATCCTTCCACACCTTTGAGTTCTGCCTTCTGCCTAAGTTGCCCCTCTCCCGTGTCCCTTTACCCTCCCCCAACTGAGGAGCTGCTATCCATTCTTCATTCTTGGAGTCACCCTCTTTGAAACCTTCTGTGAACCCCAGAAGTTAGTTGCTCTGTCTTCCAAATGCCAAAGACACTTTGTTCAGGTCTTTATTTATATGCTAAAGTCTACATAATTCTTTACCTGCAAGCTTCTTCCCCCTGCCCTAGACAGTAAGCTCATTGGGTACAAGAATACTTTATATTCATCTTTCTAATCCCCCTGTAAAGTGCTAGGCACCAGAGATGCATTGGTGAGTGACACTCTCTGAGGCATCTGCTCTCAAGAGTGCATTTTGGTAGGGGAGACAGTGAACAAGTAAACAGCAAAGAAATGAGATGATATTAAACAGTCATATGTGTTTAAAGAAAACCTCCAAGTAGGCTAATGTTAGAGAGTTGGGGTGTTGGTGGAGGAAAGGCATGTTACTTTAGTCAGCATGATTGGGAAAGATCTCTGAAAAAAGTGCTGTATTTTAAGCTGAGCCCTCAGACATGCCTCTGAGAATTGAATGAGAAGAAACCAGTCTCAGGCAACCTTGGGAACTGCATTCCAGCAATAGCCCTTTGCACATGTGCACAGCCCTGCACAGTTCCAGCACCAGGGGGCTGGAGGAGGATCAGGGCAGCTGAAGTACATGAGGCAGTGGGGCTGGGGGGGGGGGGGGGCAGGGAGGGTGCAGAGGACATTGGAGAACTAGTCTGTGGGCCATGGAAGGGGTTTTGGATTTCGTTTTCCTTGTAGTGGGAAACCACTGGAAAATTATAATCACGGAAGTGACATGATCTGATTTTTATTTTAGAAAGCGCTGATATGGAAACGAACAGGCCAGGAATGAGCCAGTTAAGAGGCTGTGACAGTATTGCATGTGACAGATGTTGGTGGCTAGGATAACAGATACTACAACTAAAACTTTAAAAGTAGGATTAAAAAGTGATAGCAGTTTTAGGTTTTGGAAGAAGGTTAGTGTCTGGACTACTGGGGAAGTTCTGTGTGGTTAATGGTTGATGCTAGCAGGTGGGTTTTCCGCCACCTTCAGATTGACCTCTGTTCAGGGTATCATGGGTATGTATCCCCACCACCATCAGTCCCAATTTTTAGCTATTTAATTGGCAAAAATCATGCTGTTAAATGAGTTCATTAAAAAAATGTTGATTGTTTAGAAGCATAAGTAATGGAGTCAGGAGAGGAGAGACTATCCTGTTGCTTAAAAAATTAGAATTAAAAAGAGAGTTCCCGTGTGCAAGAAAACATTGCTTTATAAACAATGTAAAGACATAAAAGGCATTGTGTTGGCAAAAATGTGTAAAAACAATAGCTGCTAATTTCACACCCCATGGGATGAGGGAGTATAAATGTGCTTCAGCTTTAGATAACAGAGCTGGATCCACTGGCCAAGTGGGTTCACAGAGCTTTCCCTCCGTCTCTCTGCCACCAGAGGGCTGGCAGGCCAGCCGCCAGTAGAGGTGTTAGCAAAACCTACCGATTTCAGGCTTAATCTTTTCACCTACCTTTTCTTTTTCGGTAATGTGTTCATTATTTGCTGAGCATTACTCTATTCTTTGTCTGCAAATTTTTTGTTTCTAATGCAGCTTGCTTTGTATGGGTGAGATATGGAACGGCACCAAAAATCCGGCACCCTGGAAAGCCAGGGATTTCCACCCTGTGACAAAAGAATGCCGTCTTGACTTCAGAGATTGCCTAATCCCAGCTGTTCTGATAATGTAATTAAGGCTGCCTAATGTCTTTAATTTTGCAACCAGTTTGTGTGAAAAGGAGAATTTGGCACTCTGAAGGCTTAACACTAAATAGCAATCTCAAGACGCCTAATTAGAATTCTCTGACATTAAGCTAATTGGTGAAACTGTATTTCAGTAGCTTAACTTCTTTATTAATTTTTTTTAGCATTTTCATTGAAAATCAATTGATGAGCTGTCATCATTTTTTCCTTAAATATAATTTGCTCTTTAGTGTTCCTGTCGCAAGCTGGCTGGAAGGCCTAATACTAGCAATGAAAGGTGTTGAATATTATCACCAGCGTTTCATCTCTTTTAATCATTTTACTCTTGACCTAAATAATGTGGCTTATTGTGTGACTTGGCCTTGTAGTTTCCTACTGCCCTGTGAACTGGAGAACGTAATTTCTCTTAAACCAAAAATCTAGAGGGGGAGAAATTTAATGAGGCAGTAGTTCTGTGGAGTGTGCTCTTAATGTTTTACTTGTTTAGGACGAGAGGCGTTTCCTTGTGTTTGAATTGGGGGGCTATGGCGAATTCAGCTGGGATCCAAGAAACTTTGTCATAATTTGAGACACAAAAGTCTAAGTGTAAAGGACTAATTAAAATAGAGCTGAGCCTTTGTGGTTTAGGTTAAGGGCATTTGCTTCTGTTCAGGAGGCTTATTCAAGTTCCTTTTGCCAGTTTCCACAGGAAGTTGCTGCAATGGGCCTCTTCATCCTGCTCACCCCTCTGCACCTGCTTCCATTCCCATATTCTTTCCATGAGTGAAGCTGCTGGGTCTGAGTTGAAGAAAGGATTAAGCTCTCAGAGGAGGAAGTTTTCTTTTTATAACACTTCTGACATGGTACATTCAAGTCCAAGGTCCTGGCTTTCCTCTCTGCAAAGTTGATTTTAGTAGAAAAGTGGAAGGACATGTCCTAACTTAAGGGGGAAAAGCATAAAATCACATTCCACTTTGGAAATTCTTCAGCAGTTAGTAGCTCGAGGAGAAAACTCATTTGCTTTGAATATCTTCTTCGTTATGAGTCCAGAAGCTACCTATGGGTTATAAACATTCAAGAATATAGTCAGTATGGAACTTGGATAATCTTTAGCTTACATGGTTTCGCTGAGTTCAGAATTCCCACTTCAGTATAGTGTATATATGATGCCCCCATGATATTACTTTAATGTTTTTTTAGGTGACTTAGATTACAAAGACATCAAGCTTTTTTCTTTCTCTGTAAAGGAAAAAAAAAATGCCTACAAAAGGGAGAAAAAGAAACTAACGCAATTAATTGTACAGAGGCACTTAAGTGTTTGTAGTATCTATTATATTTGATTTCAACGTGAAGAAGCGTACCTGCTGTTTATTTGTAGTGAGCCACCAGTTTAGTTTCGGGAACTTTTTATAGATGGTATTCTGGTTATCTGTTGCTGTGTTGCATGCTATCCCAAAACTGTGGCTTAAATTAACAACCATTTCATTATACCTCACAGTTTTGTGAGTCAGGAATTCAGGCAGGATTTGGCTGTGTGATTCTTTTGTTTTACATGGTGTTGATGGAGGTCAGTTGGTGGTACTCTGCTGTAGGGTGTGGGAAGGGTGGAAGGCTGGTCTTGGCAGGGCCTGACCTTTCCAGTGTTGTGGCAATGGAGTGGCTCAGGGCTCCAGACGAATGTTTCCTGTGAACAAGACACAACCAGTACAGGCTTAATGACCTAGTCTTCAGCTTCGTTTATTTCTACCCGATTGGGAAAAATCGGTTACAGCCTCCACCCAGATTTGGGGCAGTGGGAAGATTTGGGCCACACTTCTCAATGTGTAGTTCAGGGGTCACCCAGAGATTTGTAAGTTTACATACATAATTGGGGTTTCCTCCCTGTGGTTCTGTGATTTTCCCCTTTCCAGCTATTGTGGTAGCACAGATCTTTTTCCTCTGGATCTTCAATCCAGTAAGACTTTGGGTCTCTCTCTGAGTATTAGCTTCTCAACGTAGCTTTGACCCTTCTTGCCAATGTGGCCTCCCCTTAATTGAAAAGCCTTAACGGGAAATGCACCCAGTGCCATTCACTTTTGAGACATGTTGGCTTTCCTCCAGTTTCTGCCTGCTTTTAGACGCTCTTCAGTGGCCTCAGATAGTTTTGATATTTTGTCTGGAGTTTATAACTATTAGCAGATGAGCCCATCTGGTAGGAGCTTCTCTACCAATTCTGGAAACAGAACTGTTCTTGTCTGTTCTTATGACTTCCTATTACATCCCATTGACTTGGTTTCTGTGGTTATACTATTTCAGATAGTTACCATGGCTTAATATCATTTAATATTTATTATGTAATTTTTAACATGAAAATAAAAATGTTACATAAAGTTTTGAAAGGTACAAATAAAATCAACGCCCTCAGAGCCACTCTCTGACTTAATAATTCTTAATAATCAACCGTTAATACCATTCCGTTAACCGGTGTATTTCTTCCTTACTCTGTTTCTCTTTTCCCCTTGTCCTGAATTTTTGCACTTTTTTTTATTATATCCTCTGAATTTTTAATTTAAAAAATGTAATATATATTATTAAAGTATAAGTTTTGCTTATTTTTGAGTTTTATAAAAATAGATTCATACCATGTACCTTTTTCTGGAACATATTCTTCATTCAGCATTGTTCTTAAGATCTGTATTGTTGGGTGTCACTGTACTTCCAGTTTTGTATTATATTCCATTGTATATGTGGAATATGATATGATATAGATGATAAATAACACTTTATCCATTCTACCAGTCAAGACCTTTGTATGATTTCCCTTTTTAAAAAATATTAACATTCATATTTATTTTTTCAGGTGCCCATATGCAAGAGTTTCTACAAATAAGATTGCCAAATCCTAGAGTCAAGTTAAATCTTCAGTTTAACTGGAGAATGTCAAACTAGTTTCCCAAGTATTTGTACATTATACCATTTATGAGTTCCTGATCATCTCCTTTCTATGCCTTAGTATCAAACTTTAAAATTTTTGTGGTATTAATTTGCATTTCCTTTATTACTAATGAGGTTGAGCCTCTTTTACATATGCTTATTGACCATTCCTGTTTTTCCCTCTTTGAAATGCTTTTTGGGTTGTTTGCATTTTCCTTATTGATTGAGAATTTATTTATTTATTTTTTGTAATTCTAGGTTTTGCTGGTGGTTTCCTCCTGGTGACTTTCAACTATATATTCCTCTCTATTTCTCTCCTTTAAATTTCTTTTAAACCAGGAATTAAATTGAGAGACTAGATCAAATTCAAGTTCTTTTTTATTTTTATTTTTTTGGCTAGAATGCCATTGTACAGTTTGCTGTTATATCCTATCAGGAAGAATATGACTAGTTGTATCTATATTTGGTGCCATGGGAATTGATCACTGGGAATTTGATCCCATGGTGCCATGAGAATTGATCATTGGGATCTTTCTCTCATGTGAGAGAGAGAAATTCCAGGGAAATATCCAGTATTTGGGACCCTGATTCATCTGTGAAGTTCCCCATCAACTTTTCTCCTGATGGTTTTATTTAACAGCTGATGATGATTATTCCATTATCCATTGTTTAATTAGGGCATGGAAAATAGTGATACTTTACTCTTTCTGCTTATTTTAGCTAGAATTTTTCAATAAAGAATACTTTTCAGTATCATCTCTTTGGTTTCCGAGACATAATTTATATGGAAAAGGCAGAATAAATGCTTGCTGGATTTTTTTTTTAGCCAGTTTACAGAGTATTAATTTAGCTCTCTAGTTACCTCCACAGATGAAGGGTTGTTTTTTTTTTCTTTCTATCATCATAAACTTAGGAATTTTAACATTTTAATTTAAATGTTAGAATTACTGTCTCCGTTAAAAAAAATAATAAAAAGCCTGCTAGTTTTTGATTGAGATTGCATTTGAATTTATAGATTTGGGGGAGAATTGACATCTAAATACTGAGTCTTCTAATCCATGAACATAGTATATCTCTGCTATTGAGATTCTCTTAATGTCTCTCAGCTTTTTGTATACTAACCTTATATCTTACAAGCTTGCTAAACTCATTGGTTCTAGTAGGTTGTTTTTTTTTTTTTTTTTAAGACTCTTTGGGGGGCGCCTGGGTGGCGCAGTCGGTTAAGCCTCCGACTTCAGCCAGGTCACGATCTCGCGGTCCGTGAGTTCGAGCCCCGCGTCAGGCTCTGGGCCGATGGCTCGGAGCCTGGAGCCTGTTTCCGATTCTGTGTCTCCCTCTCTCTCTGCCCCTCCCCCGTTCATGCTCTGTCTCTCTCTGTCCCAAAAATAAATAAAAAAAAAAAAACGTTGAAGACTCTTTGGGATTTTTTTTATATGGACATACATGGTATCTGCAGGTAATAACAGTTTTCCTTTCCAACACTTACATATTTTTTTTCTTGCCCTAGTGTACTGAATGGTACTGCCAATACAGTGTTGAGTAAGAGTGGTAAGAATGGGTATTCTGTCCTCTTCCCCAATTTTATAAAGCAAAGCTTTCAGTTTCCTGCCCTTCCCAGTGGTATCTGGCTCCTGCCATGTACGAGTGCAGAATCCTTGACCCAGGCATGTTTCCTGCTCCTCTCCCAGGGAAAGATGGTTTGGCTTCTCCTCCTCTTTCCTCTGGCCTTGTACCTTTTCCTGGAATTGGTGACCAGAGCGTTTGCTGGCCTCCCTCCAGCGGTAGAATGCTGTTGCTTGTTACTAGATGTAAGACTTAGGATGGGAGCAGGGGGGCTTTCCTCTCCACTGTTAGGGACAGATGACTTTTGCTTCTGTCCTTCTCTCAGTGCAGGTCACCTTTGCCCGGAACTATTGGTTTCCTGACTTCTCCAGTGACTTAAAGATTTTGCTTCATGTGAGAGAAAGTCCAGGGAAATCAGGTTTTATTGCTTGTTCCAGTGAAGGAATCTTTCTCAGGTCTTTTGCTTTACTTCAGTCTTCCATGAGCACTCCACAGCAAAGAACTTGGGGGTATGGATCCTCTTGTAGGTCTGAGGCTCAGAAGGCATCTAAGCTTCCATGGTAGCCCACATTTGGCTTGTAAGAAGTCCTTAAAATTTTGACTGATTTCTTCTTCTGTGGCAGACTTCATCTCTGTCATGTGTCCCATCTCCCTTGGGAGAGACTGTTACCCTTTGTATTCAGCTCACCTGGGTGCCTTGCAGCCTTACCTCTCTGTTGAACCCCAGAAATGTATGACTTTGTAGTTGATTTATCTGTTTTTGTTATTAGAGTGGAAAGGATGTTGTCGTGTGACTTTCTGCATCCTACTGGATGTGGAATTTGCAAACTTTCTTAAGCTCTCTACTCCCTCCAAATCCTAGCTTTCCTTCCACCTCTGCTATTCATCTCTTTCATGAAATCATTCATTAATCCTGTTTTCCAATAATCTTACATAAGGGATTAAACACTTTTTTTTTTTTTTCTAGCATTGGCTGAACTGTGTCGTTTCGGACTTTACTTTGGTCTCTATTGCCTTTACATCCTTCTCTGCTTATGTAGACTTATGCCCAGACCATTGGTCTGATGATTGGTGTGAGTCTGTGGTCCAGTTTTCACTGGTCTGGAGAGGAATGAGTAAAGATGGATGATGTGAGTTTTGTCAAACAAATTGTATTTACTTTTTTGTGTTTTTCTCTTGAGATTATTTGCTCTGCCATTTTTTGATGTTAAAATGTGTTTTTGAAAATGAGATGATGTCAGTACATGGGTGTTTTTTATTTTATAACCTTTTTATTGAGAAACATTACAGACAGAAAAATGCATAAAACATAAATTTCAGCTTAATAAATTGTTGTAAAACAAATAGCTTTGTAAATAACACTCAGATTGAAAAATAAAATTTCAACACTTTAGAAGGTCCCCACCCCCAACATATCCCTATTTGATTGAAATCCTCCCCCTCCAAGGTAAGACCCTTAGCCTCATTTTTATGGTATTCACATCCTTGCTTTTCTGTAGAGTTTGGCCATCAAATTCTAGTTCAATTTTTGCTGGTTTTGAACTTTATGTAATGGAATCATACTATATATATGTGTGTGTATATATATATATATATATATATATATATATAGTATGTATATATATATATATATAGTATGAATATATATATATATACATATACGTATATGTATATGTATATGTATATGTGTATGTATATGTATGTATATATATATGGCTTCTTTCACTCAGTACTATGCTTTTAGGATCCAGCCATGACTTTGTGGTTATTTTTTGTTCATTTTCATTGCTCTATAGTGTTCCATTATTTCGAGTATGCTGCAGTTTGTCCAACTAAATTATTACTTGTTTGACTTCAAGTTTATAGCTCATACAAATAATGCTGTGAATATCTCCTGTACTGATGCACATTTTTGTAGGGCTGTGGTTCTCAAGGTGCCCTTCCCCCACCAGCAGCTCCGGCATCTCCTGGGAACTTGTTAGAAATGCAAATTCTTGGACCTATTGAATTAGAAACTGTAGGGGTGGGGCCAGCAATTTGTGTTTTAACAATCCCTGAGCGTGATTACCATGCATGCAGAAGTTTGAGAAGCACTGCTGTGGGGGTGTACCTGGGGAGGAACTGAGGGGGCTTAGGGAAGACTAGATTAATGAATGGCAAACTGTCCTCCAAGTAGTTGTAGCAATTTACATTTTTACCAGGGATATAGGAGAGGTCCAAAAGGCACCACATTTTTTGGTGTTGTGAGACTTTTTAATGGTAATTCTTCTCTGCCACTCCCCTTTTGGGTTTTAATTATCTTTATCTGTAAAACTGAAACTTAGGTCACTGGTCAGTGAAATCTAAAAGTCTGGAAGTGACTGGTCTAAGTGAAATATATTTGAGTACAGAAATTTTGTCATCATTTTTGCTTTACTCCCAGTGCCTAGCATAGTGATAAGCGCATAGAAAAGTACATATTTATCCAGTTGAATTTTAAAATATTTTTTCATTGTTCAGCAGTTTCTCTCTTTTTTAAAAACAGTTTAATAAGGGCCTAAAGTTTATCATACAGACTAGTAATGCATTTTGAAAGTTCACTGTATACTTTTTTTTTCTTTTTAGCTTTTATCACTTCTTTTTGAAGATTTGTTCAAAAAATTTAATTCTGAAATGAAGAAGATTGCAGACCAGGTGATTCCTAAGCAAAGAGCTGCCCAGTTTGATGTTGTGAAACACATGCGTCAGGACCAGATCACCAATGGCATGGTGAATGCCATTTCCACCGTAAGTCTCCACGCATTTGTTGAGGTTTTTGTAACTTATTTATACCTCTGTTCAGTGGAATGGAAACTGAAAGTACTTTGGGAGTGTAGGTGAAAAAATAACGTTTCTATTTGGAGGATGTTTACAAATCACACATTTTTGACCTTGAAAGACAGTCCATAGTTTAAATGTTATCACTAGGAATCTTGTTACTGTGTAACTTTATTGCCAAATTATAGTCTATGTTCTATAAGGCCGTAAGAAAATGGACTCTTACAAAGAGGAAAAATCTTTTAGTTTAACTGAGAATAGCCCTTCTTTTAAAGGATACTTCTTCCCCTTGTTTTCTGTAATAAAACTGATATATTGCAAGTAGGTTTATTAATGACAGTTTTTGTCCAAAACAATACAAAATGTTTCATTTCATTGTAGGTTTATGTTCCTCCTAGGGCTAATCAGCTGTTCCTCATGTGAGTGATGAATTCAGGCCTCGGCAGCTGCTGTGTATTCAGGGACCCTGGCTGTTCATAAAGGGTTATCAGATAGGTTTTTGCTCCCTTTCTTAAAGCATAACAAGTATAGGTCTATCTGATGAAGTCTAGTTGTGTTTTGTATGCCAGACATAAAATTAGTTTTATAGATGGGAGTTTGCCCCGACAAAAGGATAATGTGCTAGAACACGTCGATTCCCTTAACAATGACAGAATTAGTGGCAGACTTGCTTCAGTTCTTGTCTTTAGAAACTAGCAGGCGGGTCTGTGTGAACTGTCCTTGCCGTGACAGCTACCTCTAACTTGACACGAACTGGGCCTTTGTGCCTATTTAGGCACATTAAACTCTTGTGGCCCAAACTTGTGTGAAAGTAGCTCCCTGGACATTTGAAGAGAAGCCTCTACAGAGCACTTGAACGCACATCAGTTAGAATTACTTTTCCTCGCTTTCTGACCCATGATTTTCAGGTCCTGATAGCTTTATGGAGTAGTTCTTTTACCTCGTAGGGACACGGCTCTACCTCCCAGAGATAGCCTGCTTATTTGAAAAGGCCTTGTTGTAGGTGTACCCCAGTCTGTAGGCAGCCAGAAAAACTTGTGTTCTCTTCCTAAATTCTGTGTTACTGTGAGTAGAATATTTGCAACAAATACGTTTTCTCAGAAGAGCAATTTTTAGTCTCCTTGTCTGTTTCTCTCCTCTCCCTTCTTGTAATACTCACACAGAAGACTAGAACAAACCCTCTTGTGGGACACCTTGGCTTCACTTCCCATCTGCTTCCCGTTTGCCAGCAGCTGCTGCCTTATTTTAGCTCTGTGTGGAATATTTATTTACCTTCCTCACACCTACTCTCTGGGCATCAGTCCATTTGCTAGTTTACCCTCATTCAGAGCAGAAAAGGAGTTCACTGACGAAGCAATGCAAAAACTTGTGGAATAAATGTGTTTGCTCTGTTTCTTTGCTTTGTAAAATGTACAGAGCTTCTTCCTAGAATTTAACTCTTTTCCATGTTACCAAGAACTCAAAGTTTCTGCAGTGATAGATCTTTATTGTAATGATGATTAAACGTTAGTTCGTAAGGGAACTGCCCCAGAGTCACACATTTGAATTCAAACAGATCACCTTATCTCCTTCTGAAACTCTAGCAGTTTTTCTCCGTTAGAGTTTTTAGCTTGGGATCTGCGAGCCCCCCTGTAAGTGAAATGTTTTAAAATTTTGCGTTCATGGTCCTACATGCATTTTTCCCAAGAGAACAGACACAGCTTTCATCAGATTCTCAAAAGAAAAATGAAGACTCACCGTTTAGCAGATGTAGTCCTTTCTTTTGACTCAGATTATTGAATCAGTGATTTTTTGACATTTTCTACTTTACTTTTCTACGCATACTCTTTTCTACTGCTAGTTCATGTTACCATGAATTGAAAATTTAATTATTGCTAACCTTCATCTTTAAATTATCTTTCAGAATATTTAGTGTATATGTTTATTTGCTACAACTATAAGGTGATAGATTTAATATGATTCAGTATATTGAATGCAAAGGAGATAAACTGAATTTAATGTTGAAGATTTATTTCCTGTGAATCTATTTTAAAATTGACATGACAGCCGCAGAGGATACATAATATTTCTTCATATGAATATATATGCAGTTTTTAGCCTTGATTAAGAAGCTTACAGTTTATTCATTATCCCTGATAACTGCTATTGGAGTCATTTTTCTGGTCCTTTTCTATTAGTATATTTTCCTCTAATTAAGACAGATTTTGGAAGACATCCAAATAATGACACATTCCAACAGGAAATTATCTCTTTGAGCTTCCAGCTACTTTTACCTTAAAATATGTGTAGAAATTGCTAGTGTTCTGTTAATTAGCTTATTGCTTCCAGTGGAAGTCTCTGGTTGAACTGGCTTGCCAGGATATAATTAGTTCTTCAGACAATAACTGCTATGACATGGTAAGGCTGATACATCACAGCATTCTGGCCTGGTTGCTAGACATAGGTGATATTCATTAAAGCCCTAGAGAAATCCTAGGGAGTGACCAGGCTAAATTTTCATTTCAGTTGTGATATTTTGATTCTTGAATATGCACTGTGGCTCTCATTTCACAAATAGTTCCTGTGATGAACTTCTTAGAGAGGCTGGAAAGTGTCAGGCAACATACAAACAGATCAGGGGTGGTCTTAGGTCTTTTTATATATTTATTTTCCTCTACAGGGAAATTGGTCCCTAAAGAGATTTAAAATGGACCGCCAGGGTGTGACTCAAGTGCTGTCTCGCTTGTCGTATATATCTGCACTGGGCATGATGACAAGAATCTCTTCTCAGTTTGAAAAAACAAGAAAAGTGAGTGGTCCTCGATCCCTTCAGCCATCTCAGTGGGGAATGCTCTGTCCTTCGGACACTCCTGAAGGAGAGGTAAGGGACCTAATGAGTCTCTGCTGTGTCAGAGGTAGTATCTGTTGGTGGTGTTCTAATTCTGCCCCTGTCCCCCCCAGGCCATATCCTTTTTTTGGGTCAGTCACTCTCTGGCAGAGAAAAAATTGATGCAGCCTGTCAGGACGACATCAGTGTCATTCCAAAACCAGTACCTACAGAGGCATTCGATTTAGTACCTCACCTAAATAGAAATATGATCCCAATTTTCTTGTTTTAGCTTATCCCAAGAATCAAACCATGCAATGAAGAAGGGATGAGAATGTGAGGGAAAATTGGGAGGCCCATCATCTTTGTTCACGAGGATCTCTTTTTATAAACAACTCCTTATTTTCCTTAGGTGTGCTTGGCGGGCATCAGGTTTTTGCCAGGGCAGCCAACAGGGAGCACAGAACCAAGCAGCTTAAATAGGTTTGCTCCCCCAGCATCACCATTTCTACATCACGGCCCTTTGTCCTTCATGCTGACCATTGTTGGTTTTACCCGATTCTGTTCGTTGTGAACTGTGAGTTTCCGGAGGAAGGAATCTTGTTAGGTTCACATTCTACCACGAGTTCCTAGCACAGAGCCTCGTCCACGGTAGAGGCCCCTTAGATATATGCTGAATGAATAAATACATTAGTTATGACATGTAAAAGATGTAAGTTCCAAAGAGTAGGAATTTGTTATGACTTGGGAGAGGTGAAAATAGAAGGCCAGGCAGAGTTACAATTTTTTAGAAAATTATCATTCGTCTCCTAATTTATCTTAAACCCTATGGAAATGCACACTACAATTATGCAGCTTGTCACATTTGCATAACTTCTACTTCTTGAGCTTTGGAGCACTGAATTTCCCGGAGATGGCTTCAGCTAACTTGTGCATCACTGTAGCAGATGGTTTTGAAGAATGGAAGACAATCTTTACATGTCCCATGTCTCAACTGTTCTTTTTTTTTTTCTTACTTGATGTGTTATGTCCTTGTTCATATTTCATCTTAGATTTTTGGGGGGTTGTGTAAAAATTCAAAAATATTTTATTTACTTTTCATTTTGAAGAAACTTCAGATGTACACAAAAGTTGCAAAATTGGTACAAAGAATTTCCATAACCCCTCACCTAGATTGTTCAGTTATCAGCCTGATGAAATTAAAATTGATAACAGTATTGTAATCTATAGATTACAGAATACATTACAGATTATAGAATCTATACCTTATTCAAATCTTGCCACTCATCCCACCAATGTCTTTTTGCTGACCCAGGATCACTCACTGCTTTCGGTTACCATGTCTCCTTAATCTCTACTCTGGAGCATTTCTTGGGTCTTGTCTTTGCCTTTTATGACCAAGAAGCTTCTCATGAACCATG
The DNA here is from genome assembly GCF_023721935.1 of Panthera uncia. Classification (NCBI taxonomy): domain Eukaryota; kingdom Metazoa; phylum Chordata; class Mammalia; order Carnivora; family Felidae; genus Panthera; species Panthera uncia. The sequence goes on from NC_064809.1 coordinate 122,760,497, forward strand.
AGATCGTGACCTGAGCCAAAACCAAGAGTTCGATGCTTAGCCCACTAAGTCACCCGGGTGCCCCATCCTTTACTGTTTTTAGTGTCCTCTTAATGACTGACGTTCCGCTGTCTGGGAATAACAACTTATGTAGTCAGCTTTTTTTGAGGATGCATTAAACGATGCCATCATTTTTTGCCATCTTAAATAGTACTACGCTGACCACTTCTGTGGCTAAATCTAGGTTTATATCCTTGCTTATTACTTTAGGGTAAATTCCTCTGGATATACGTTTTTAAGTCTTTTGTATCATCCCCAAAGTGTCCCCTACAAGGCTGTACTGCTTTAGGTTGCTGCCAGCAAAGCGGTGAGCTATTTTCAGACACAAACGGTACTTTGTATTACTAATGGTCATTCTTAGAAATGACTGTCCTTTGCTTTTTAGGCATGTGGTTTGGTTAAAAACTTGGCCCTTATGACACACATCACAACTGACATGGAAGATGGACCCATTGTTAAATTAGCCAGTAACCTGGGAGTAGAAGACGTGAATTTATTATGTGGGGAAGAGCTCTCTTATCCAAATGTGTTTCTTGTCTTCCTCAATGGTGAGTATATCACAGATACCTGTTGATCCTGATCAGTCTCTGGGTGGGGAGTAGGAGGGAAGCCATTATTATCCAGGTATTTAAAGGACAAAGGTACTTCAATTCTGGGCCCAGGGGCCTTAATTTAAAGGTAGAAAAATGGTAACAGAAGCAGTCTAACCCACTGGCTGGGGCATCAGGTGCTGAGGATCCCAGGCCAGAGCTCAAGGTAACATTGCAGACACTGGCTGCGTCCTGCCCTTCCACAGATAACCGCTAGGCCAAAGTGGAAAAGGCTCAACATGGCCTCTTTAAGTTCAAGTTAAATATGTGAGACATTCTGCAGAAACAGATCAGCCCTGACAGCACGTTGACTTCTATTCAGCCACTCGGTGATGGATTGTCAGCAGCCTGTCGCGAGAGGTCCCTTTTTTTCTGCTCGTGTTCCATTTGCTTCTTTCATCCCCTCTGAGTCCTCCAGAGCCTTGGCAGCAAGCGTGCCTCATCCTTGTGATTTGGTGGTCTGGGTACCTGTCCCGCCACACATCGTGCAGGCTCGTCCTGACCGCTTAGCTCCTGTGCTCTTCTCCTTTTTCCTTCTGTTCAGGGGGCATTAGTCCTTCACTGTGTGGGCAGGTGAGAAGCAAAACAGGGCTGTTCAGTACATCCCAGCGACCGAGAGAGCTCTTCCTCTGCAATGTCGCCCGGGACCTCTCTGCATCCTCACGCTGACCCCAGGGTGCAGAGTCCATCCTCCTCATTGCACAGATGACGATGATGGAAGAGTGGTTAGTAGGAGCCGGGCAGAGCTCGAAGCGCTTTACGTAGGATCAGGTTCACATTACTTAATCCTCACATCAACCCTTTGGAAGGGATAGAGCCAGTGTTCAAACCCAGGGAGTCTGGACCTCGAATTCATGCCCTCAGCGTGGTGCTGACCAGTGAGGAAAAGGAGGCTAATTTTTGCTACTTCAGCAGGCACGGGGCAGGGCTGCCCTGAACTGCTCGGCTGTGCTGCTTTCCTACAGCCTGTGGACCGGCTGCCTGAGTCAGTAACTGAATTTTCAAATGACTACTCAGTGCTGCTTATCGTCTTTATCAGGTAGATATTTTAAACCGGTATAGATCTGTTTTTCTGCCTGTTGTAAATTTTTCTCTTTCTGCTTAGGTAACATCCTGGGTGTCATTCGGGACCACAAGAAGCTAGTGAACACGTTTCGACTGATGCGAAGAGCAGGATATGTCAATGAATTTGTTTCCATCTCGACAAATCTCACGGATCGATGTGTCTATATTTCCTCTGATGGGGGAAGGCTGTGCAGGTATAAGTTGCTAAAAAGAGTTTTTTAAGTTTACTTCTGAAAGAAATACACTTGTTTTTGTTTTTGAATCCACTTCCACCTGTTTCATTGTTGAGATAAACTTAATTCAGTTAGCAGACCCCTCATGAATATGCATCTGGGTACTGAGGATTCAAAGATTAACAGGAATCTGTCTCTGCCCTCAGAGAGCTCAGTCTGTGGGCAAAGGCAGAAATAAGTACTAATAACAACCAACCACACTAATAATAATGCTAGCTCGCTGTTACTTAGCATTTTATTAGATACACTATGTGTAAGGCTTTAACTACATTCTGCCCTGTGGGTTGGATTTTTGGTTTTTTTTTTTAGTTTTTTTTTTTTTTTTTTTTTAACATTTATTTATTTTTGAGACAGAGAGAGACAGAGCATGAAGGAGGGAGGGTCAGAGAAAGGAAGACACAGAATCCGAAACAGGCTCCAGGCTCCGAGCTGTCAGCACAGAGCCCGATGCAGGGCTCGAACTCACGGACCGCGAGATCATGACCTGAGCCGAAGTCAGCCGCTCAACCGACTGAGCCACCCAGGCGCCCCAATTATTGTTTTCATTTAACCAATGAGGAACTGAGTTTTAGGGAGAGTAGATAACTTACCCAAAGCTAGATGGTGGCGGGGTCTGTTTTTCACTTGAAAGTCCTCACAATTCATTTGACTCCAACAATCATGATTTTTACCCACTGTATTCTGTTGCTATGAACTGAACTTTAAAGGATGAGTGGGATTGTGTTCCTTGGATGAAGGAGGAAAGGAGAAATGCTGAGGAATGGCAAGAATAAAAAACGTGGAGGCATGAGGAAGTAGCATTAGGCCCAGTAGAAAGTAGGTGTCTTAAGTCATTCAGTACATCTTAAGGGCCTGTTCTTCACGGGTACTGGCCAGGAGGTGGGGGCACAAAGACGACTATGACAGGGTATCTGGTCTTTGGGGGATATTCGGGGACATCAGCTGAGGATGTTACCTTATTCATAAGCCTCTGTGTTTTACTGTGGCCCTTCATTGTGGACCTCAGGTAGTGTTAGGGCACAAGTTAGTGAGCCAGCAATGGTTGGAGTGGTGAGAAGGGCTTGGGCTTTGAAGTCTGTCACAGCTGAGACTGGGCTGCCATTGTCTGTCCAGCATCCAACTTCTTCCAGTTACCCTCCTCATTTTCCTTTGGAGACTGCTCCTCCCTCTTCTTGGGATGGTCTGTCAGGTACCCTCTCCTGCTCAGCCACAGGTCAGGCACATGACCCAGGTAGACCAGTCACACTGTCTCCTCAGATGATTTGGATCTCAGAATAGCTCAAGGAAGAAGTGGTTGGAACTGATTCGTCCTGATGGCAACACATGCAAGAGACTGCCTGTTACTCCTTCTGTCCTGGATCCTTAGGGTCTGTCGTGAGGCTGGGCATTTCACCATTTTTCCCCCTAATTTTAGAGCATGAGTGAGGGAGAGAAGGGCAGAAGGGGAGAAGGGGAAAGAGAAAGAGTATATATCTTAAGCAGGCTCCATGCTCAGTGTGGAGCCTGACATGGGGCTCAATCCCATGACCCTGGGATCACTACCTGAGTCAAAATCCAGAGTTGGACACTCAAACAACTGAGCCACCCACCACCCACGCTCCCCTGTTTTGGGGATTCTTAATCCTTCTAGTAAATTCTTACACTTCCAGTAAATTCCTTTAAATTTTTTGTTTTGTTTTAGTAAGTTCCATTTTTGTGTAAATGAGCCAGAATTGGTTTCTCTTCTTTGCAACCAAAGAACCTGAGGTGATGGACGTACCTGAGTTTGAATCCTGACTTCCTACTTACCGACTTGGTGGCTCTGACTTTATTACTTTCCGTGGCTGAAAAAATGTAAATAATAATAATGCCTCCCTAGGATTATCCCAAGAGCTGACTGATGGAAGGTACGGTAAGTGCCTTGTAGGTGCCAGGTTCACATTAGATGCTTATTTATAGCTATTAACATATTCAGTCAGGGGTAGGGAAAACCATGACATTTTCTTAGGTCATTCTGTTTGAGGAGTTTTCTCTTTCCTTACATCCATTGTATTATGAAATAGTCTGAAAGAAATGAATTCTTTTGTTAGTAGTCATTTTATAATGGCATGACGTAGAGCTGGCAGGATGAATGTGTAGAATTTATCGAGTGAGTAGAAAGTGAGGGAGGGGCGCCTGGGGGCTCAGTCGGTTGAGCATCCGACTTCGGCTCAGGTCATGATCTCACACCCTGTGAGTTCGAGCCCCGCGTCGGGCTCTGTGCTGACAGCTCAGAGCCCGGAGCCTGCTTCGGATTCTGTGTCTCCCTCTCTCTCTGCCCCAACCCTGTTCATGCTCTGTCTCTCTCTCTCTGTCAAAAATAAATAAACATTTTTTTAAAAAAAGTGTTTTTTTTAATAAAATTAAAACAAAAAGAAAGTGAGGGAGCGGAGTGTGACCCTTGCCCTGCACCCGTGTCCGTCCTCACTTGGGCATCTCTCCGCCTGAGCTCCGTGCAGCCCTCGAATGAGGTGGCAGCGTCTCAGCTTCCCTCCCCGGAAGCCAGGATTTCGAGGTAATGTTGATTTGCATGAAAAGTTCACTCAGTTCATTTCTCAGCGACTTGTGTTCCCCTTTTGTAATTGTGTAGCTCTTCTTCTTAACTGTTTAAAAGCGCTCATTAGTCCTCCAGTAGCTATTTGGACTTTCGGGTAGGGCGCACAAGTGTCTGGGGGTGGCTCACTCCCCGCTGTAAGAGCTGCTTATCCAAATAGCGACAGCCGTTGACGTTTCGGTGCCGCGTGCCATCCTTTGTGTCGGCGTCTCCTCGTGGTGGCGAAGCCCTCGGAGGCAAATCACCCCTGACAGTTACAGGTTAATCTACCAGAACGTGGAAGCCAAAAGCTTTCTCTACCTTACACCCATTCTCTCGTTAAGAAGAAACTCTATTTTCTTTAAACGTGTAGCCCCTCTTTCGGTTCGTGTGTAGCTTTGCGTGACCTGCCAGCGTAGCCCAGCGGTGTCTGTCCAAAATGGAGCCACTCTGAACAGCTGATGTTCATCAGACCTTTGCTACAGAATGCCATTGTTGTCCTCAGTGACAGTTCTCTGCTGCCGACCTCTTGGGTGGTAGATCACGTATTCCTATGTGAAATCTGAGGAAATGCCTTTGGTCTGATGCATCTACACGGTTTTTAAAACCAAGACATTAAAGATTTGTTTCCTCTTTCAGTCTTACTGAGTATTGTTTTTGCCTTGCCTTTTCATTTAAAACTAAGTATTTCCTAAGACACTTGGGGGAAATACTGTGTGTATATATGTGTGTGCACATGCACATATACACACATGGGCTGGTGTGTGTGTCTTTTTGTGTATATGTGGGAGAGAAAATAGGCCTCTGTGCACTTCACACGTGCAGAGACTACCCGGTGTCCTCAGGCAGTCCAGAAATCAGGTTGATTGTATCTCTAGCTTCCTTCATTTTACTGTAGTAAACTTCCTTGCTGACTTAATTCTTCTCTTGAACTACTGTGAATTTGTTATTTTTTTCCATTCCAGACCCTACATAATTGTTAAGAAACAGAAGCCTGCAGTCACAAATAAACATATGGAAGAGCTGGCTCAGGGGTACAGGTAAATGGCCAGAAGCAAAACTTCTCAATCTCCTTGATACTCATGCATATATGATTTGACCAGCGGTGGCATTTTTTGATCTGAGCTTTTCAGAAAAGTATGTTGTCATTTATAGTCTCTTAATTCCTCTCTACTAAATGTTTCAGCCTTTTAAAAACCCATTCCTCTCTATGTGAATTTGCTTAGACTTTGTAAAATATTAGCAGTTTATATTGCAAGGACCACAGGGTGTTGGCGTAAATTAGCACACTGTGAAGTAACAGGGATATGTTGATTTACACATGGTGGGTCTCATCATAGGAGCTTTTTAAAGTCCTAGGAGATATTTTCAGAAGTGGGGGCCAGATTGACAAGTGTCTTAGATGTTTTACTGTTTTTATTTCAGTGATTTGAGATCACTGTATGCTCCAAGAGTAACATGTTTCAGGCATCCCAATATAGTGACACTTTCTGGGAGAGAAAGATGCCTTGAGTGTAAATGAAAGCCAGCATCCTCCATTATCGCATGTAAAACACTGCAGTGAAATGCTGTTCAGTCATGTACATGTCACCAATATTTTCCCAGGAATTTTGAAGATTTCTTACACGAGAGTCTGGTTGAATATTTAGATGTGAATGAAGAAAATGATTGTAACATCGCACTCTATGAACATACAATTAATAAGTGAGTAGGATCCGTAACAGCCATAATTAAAACCTGTTCTGATTATAGAAAGAGCTTTCTTTTCATTTCATCTTTTCTGTTGTGTTTCCTCTTAGTAGGAACTGTTAGAAGTATACTGTCTTATAATAAAGCCTTACCCATCCTTTATCCCGCTGTAAGACTATCACACCAACTGCTAACAGTCTTTAGATTTCATTATCTTTTCCATTCATTTTACACTTAGTGTGTATTTTTTGAAAGGAATTGCTTCTCTGATTTTGATATTTGATTACTGTCAAAATTGAACTAAGAGGTCAGGCTACGTTAAAGATGTATTTCTCTCTTCTAGAGAGGACACCTGAATTCTTGTCAGTGCAGGAATTCCAGACGTTATATGTTCTAAGGATGTCTCTAAACTTATGTGCAATATAAACAAAAAAACGGTACTATGTTCACAATGTTTCAAAAATAGTGATTTTTTTTTTTTTTAATTTTTTTTTTCAACGTTTTTTATTTATTTTTGGGACAGAGAGAGGCAGAGCATGAACGGGGGAGGGTCAGAGAGAGAGGGAGACACAGAATCGGAAACAGGCTCCAGGCTCCGAGCCATCAGCCCAGAGCCTGACGCGGGGCTCGAACTCACGGACTGTGAGATCGTGACCTGGCTGAAGTTGGACGCTTAACCGACTGCGCCACCCAGGCGCCCCAAAAATAGTGATATTTTTAGAAGCATCTGTTCTCTTTAGAGGACAGTAGAGGACATTCATAGAACTTCCTGTCTGATGCCCAGGACTGATGATACTGCTTACCTGAAACAGGAATTTTCTCAGTTATATTGTTTAATAGGTAGGAGTTTGTTACTGGCACCTGATAACTATTTACGTCTTCAGTCAAGAAAGTACTTTTCTGTTTTCTGCCACCAGATGAAATGTACCACTCCCTTTTTGTCTTATTGTGATTTAGTAAATAATGCTTTTCAGTCGAATCTTTGTTCCTTAAAGGCGTGACTGTCTCAAAGTACTATTTTTATTGTGCCAGGTGAAGACGGAGTGGACGTAGAGGAGAACCGTTCCGTAGTAACCCCTGTAGAGAACTGTTCTGTAGTAACCCTGTGAATAGCAGCGCGTCCTTGTCTCTCAGCCTCTGCTGCTCTCCTCAACACCCACATCCAGTGCCGTGGCTCATCATGTCGGCCTCTGCCGTATCCCTGCAGTCTGACCTCTTTTCCCCACCTGCACCTACCGTGCCAGTCCAGGCTGCTGCCATTGCCTGCCCGGGGCCTCGCAAAAGGCTCCTGACTCTTTGGCACTACTTCCCGCACAGTCTGTTCTTAATAGATGAAAGTGGTCTTTTCCCGACTCTTCTCAAACCCCCAGCGGCTTTCCCTCTCCCTTGGAAGTCCTTGCAGAGGCTTCAAGTTCCTGCACCATCTGCCTGCCCCACCTGGTGCCTGCAGCATCCTCTCCTCCCCCTCCTCCCTCACTGTGTTTAACCACACTGGGCTCTTCACACCTCAGGCGTGCTTCTGCCTCAGTACCTTTGCGCTGGCCGTTCCCTCGCCTGGAACACTCATACCCTGCATGGCTCACTCTTTCAGCTCCCCCAGGTCTTCACTCGGGTGTCACCTTCTCCGTGCTTTTTCCTGATGACCCCATTTAGAATAGAAACCTCTCCTCTGTGCACACCCCTCTTCACTGCTTTATTTTTCTAGTGCTTATTACCTTACAATAAAATCTGTGAAATGTGTATTTTATCGATTTATCTGTGTATTTATCTTTCCGCTAGAAGCTTCACAAAGGCAGGGACTTTTCTCTGTCTTGTTTGCTGTGATAAGGGAATGCAGCCATTAGAATCAGTACCACCCAATCACCAAGCTGACCCATACATCAAATTCATTTTATTTTAAAAATAGAAAAAAATTGACATCCTGTAATTCGTACTTATGATCTTTTTTTTAAATGTAGACAGGCATAAAGTAAAAAGAATGAATCCCCTTCCTTCCCCATCCCACCAAACTCCAGCCTCCAGATGTAATCAGTGCTAATGGTTTAATGTACTCTTTCAGATTTTTTTCTAAGGGAATACAAACATACCTACACGGTCACTCACAGTGTATGGGACCAAGGCAGCATAGTTTATGTTTAAACTTGATTTAAACCTACCATCATTACCAACTTCATCATTCTGAACATTTTTTATATTAGCATATGTGTATATACCTATATAAATATATTACTTCAGTTTCTTTATATTACATTGTCTGACTACACATAAATAGTTTATTTAACCTGTTGTTGAATATTTAGGCTGTTTTCTGATTTTTCTGCTGTTGCAAACGACAGGTTACAGAATCTTGATTTGAGCTAAATTTAAGGCCCTTAGGCACATTGACTAGAAAGTCTCCTATTTCCTGTTCAGGACAGAAGATTATGGTGGTTTTAATTTCAAATAATAGTATTCCTTTTTGTTTTATAGAAGTCAAAATCAGAGCATTTGGACTTTGAATAATTATCAGAAGATACATGCTCTTAGATGTATTGTTATGAAAAGGTCTTTACCTTTTTCATTTTCAGCTTCAATCTGCATAGTTTTTATTTACATGAAGAAATTGGCCCATATTTCAAATTGGCCAATATTTAAACAAAACTGTACATTTTAAATGAACTGTTATTGTAAGCCATAAAATGTCATTATAAGCAGTTTCTCTTTTAAATAAAACAAAACCAAACCTAGAGCCCTTTCCGTCTCTGCCGACAAAGGCCTAACATATCTGAGAGAGTTGGGGTTCTGCCAGGTCATAAGGTCAAAACTGTGTTCTTCAAACCAAGAGCCACATGGACAGCATTCTCTCCAACCAAGCTAGGAACATAATTCATATGTATACTGGGGGAAAAAAAATCATGATGGATGACTGGATAAGTGGGAAATCTTTTGCCATGTGCATTGCAACTAATTTTCCACAATGGGTTGGCCTATCTTGGAAATCACTTCACAGGTACTATAAACCATTGACATTATTTTTTTTTTCTTAGTTTATTTATTTTTTGAGAGAGAGAGAGCAGGGGAGGGGCAGAGAGAGTATCCCAAGCAGGCTCCACGCTGTCAGTGCAGAGCACGATGTGGGGCTCAAACTCAGGAACCAGGAGATCATGACCCGAGCTGAAATCAAGAGGCAGATGCTTAACCCACTGAGCCACCCAGGTGCCCCAGCCATTGAAATGACTAAAATTATGTCTTAGAAATGCTTGAGGAAGGAATAGAGGATCAGCAGAGACCACAGACACTGGATGTGATGACTGTTACTTTCAGCAAGACCCAGAAACAGTCTGGCTACCCTTTCCTTTTAAAATACCTGAGCTGCTGTATCATTTAGCCAAAACTGGTATTTTTGCAAAAATGTGTTACAAAAGTAATGAAGATTCTAACACCTACTAGATAAAGTCTTCCTTTGTGTCCAGTACCTACAGCTCAGCTGTCTAATAAAAAAATGTCATGCAAGCCCATATATCTACGTTTTCCAGTAGCCACTCTGAAAAAGAAACAGGTGAAGTTAATCTTAATAACTGTATTTGACCCAGTATATCTAAAATGTTGTCATATCAACATGTAGTCAATATAAAAATATTGAGATTTTATGTATTTTTTTCCTTATTATAAGTCTTCAAAATCTGGTGTGCACTTAACGCACATCTCAGTTTGAAGGCTAGATGTTCATTGGAAATACCTGATCTGGTTTCATAACATTTACATTTGGAAAAGTAGACTCACAAGTGTAAGTTGTTACAAACATAACTCAGAGGTTTTGAACAACTGAACTGAGTTATTTAAATTTGAGTTTTTAATATGTAATTGAAATTAAGTAAAATGAAAAATCCCATTCCTTAGTTATACTAATCTAACTGAACAAGTGCTGAACAGCCACACTTACCTGGTGGTTGTGGTGTTGGTCCCCTTACATCTTCTAGTAACTTCTTCAGCAGGATCTATTCCTCTTGAAAATGGTCATACAACTTTGTCATTGATACAAGTTGGAAAAGGGCAGAAAAGCAACGCACTCAGCCATGTGGATATTTTTGGTATTGCATTTTGATATGCCCAATATAGTGATTTCTTTATAAGGGTTATTGTTATTAGTATGTAATAATGTTTTATTTTCTTACAGGGGTATTTTGTACTATCTCCCTTCTCTTACATTTCTATAAGTAATAAGTTTCTATTACTGAAAAAAATAATTCATTTTATTATATTTTATTTTTATCAGTTTTACTAGCAGCAAACGTTGAGGTTTTATATAAATTACATGTATTTGTGTATAAATTTTTATATTCATATAGACTTATAAATTTTATTATCTAGGTCCTTGGGGGACTTTTTTTTTTATTTGAGAGAGAATGAACGAGCAGGGGAGAGGGGCAGAGGGAGGGAGAGAATCTCAAGCAAGCCCCATGCTCAGTGTAGAGACCGATGTGGGGCTCGACCCCAGGATCATGACCTAAGCTGAAATCAAGAGTCAGACGCTGAACTGACTAAGCCACCCAGGCACCCCCATTGGGACCTTGATAGTAATATTTTTATACTCTTTAAGAGCTATTTGTTCTAGTCCTTGGTGTCTTAGATGTCTAATTTTTAATTAACAGAGATACCACCCACTTGGAGATTGAGCCCTTCACTCTTCTTGGCGTTTGTGCTGGCCTCATCCCATATCCTCATCATAACCAGTCCCCAAGAAACACATACCAATGTGCCATGGGGAAACAAGCCATGGGTAAGATTTCCTTCTTGAACTTGGTTGCAAATACTTGGAAAAAGGCTTAAATCTTTATCCTTACTCCAGTAGTATGAAATGCTTGGTTAAGTCAGACATTGCTAATTCCTGAGTGTTACTGACCTCAGAGGGTTGCCTGTGAACTCCGCAGGGCTTACAGGTGCCCCGCCATGTTTGAAGCATAAACAGAAATAGAGAAAACCTCTCTGAACTTGTTCCTTTGACCAAACAAGGAGATATATAATAGATGTCACAGAATGACAAGGCGGTAAACATGAAGAGAAAAGCTCTATAAAATGTCAGTTGTGAACCAGAAGAAATGGAAGAAAGAGCAGAAAAACACAAGGTGGAGGGAAGAGAGGGAGGAAGAGAGCCGAAGATGCATGGTATATATTAGAATGTGCTAGTGATGGTCAGGGTGACAGTCATTGCACCCATTACATCCTCATCCTTGCTCCCATAGCTTCTGAAACACCAGTTCGTGTCATACAAATTTCTGAATTCGTTTTTCTTCCATTTTCTTTCCTCTCTCCTCCATGTATCTATTAATTTATCTGTTCTCCATCCATAACACTTGTTGAACATCATGTGTAGACCAGACAGTGAGTCTGGGACCTGAACATGGAGAGGTGAGACAGAGCCCTGTCCTCAAGGTGTTCACAGTCTAGTAGGAGAGCCCAACAAGAACAACTATAATTCAAGATATGTGATAGGTGCTGGAGTTGACCAACAGCTGCAATCTTAGGGAATGAGAGCTGAAAGGTCACTAGAGGTTAGAGAGTAGGTTGTTTCCGAAGAATAGAACTGAACCGGGTCTTGAAAGACCCAGAGTATTTTTCACAGGCATGAAAATAGAAGCAAGCGTTGCATGGGGCATCTTGGTGCTTTGGTATGGGTGTTTAGCCTAATATGGGTATGGTGGCATACTGGGAGGGGCACCACATATTAACGATTTTTGGTTTTATCTTGAAGGTGATATGGCGAAGATACCAGGCCAAAACAAGAAAAAGTTTTGCTTATAAACTTTTTCTGAAATGTTTCTTAAAAATCATTTAAAAATGTTTTTTAAATCCTAGTGAGTTTAATAAGTTCTATTTTCATTTATGTCTGTGACATCAATATGGTATGCCATTTCTGGTTTAAAGTATGATACAAGGAGCTTCGTAAAGAAACTGAAAGGTTTTTGCATTGCCTTTGAGTAACCACCAGAAAGCATTTAGCTTCTCAGTTGCCAGCAATCAGCTGCAACTGACCGTAGCTTGACAATTAAGGAATCCTACATCTCATCCCAGATAGTGTATGTTTCTTTTCAAGTTTTTATATTGCGCTTTGGTTGGCAAAACATGTTGTCCTGCAACCATTTACCTGAATGACGTAATGCCTGGACAGTTCAGAATAATTCCCAGTGGGAAAATCTAAGCCGAGGCTCATCAATTTCCCCTTTCCCATTCATCCTCAGCAGCAGTGTAGGCTGATTTCCCGCTTGTGCTTGTGACTTGCTAACAAGTTGAAATATACAGTACTGAACCTTGTGTGTCATGAAAGGGCTATCACTTCTATTGGGTTTACCAAACCATTTTGTTTCATGATGTGAATCCTGGCTGAAACAATACACCTTTTGTGTAGAACCTTCAGCAGAATTAACGGAAGACTAATCACTTCATCGCTAATGCCACTCTTTGCTTGTGTTTGAACATTGAAACAGAAAGGGCTACGAATCTATCTCCACTTGGTGAATCTTTTTTTTTTTTTTTTAAATAAAGAAGAGACTTGAAGGGAAGAAATAATATTTTTATTTTTGTAACTCGTCTCCCTACCAGAAAAAAAAAAAAAAAAAAAGCCTTTATTTTGTGGCCATGAGTATCTGCAACGTTTGGTTAGTTACCACACACAGTTAAGCAGGATCAGTGTGTACAGAAAGCCAATTCAGTGTCTGTAGAGTTCTTTTGTAGTTTTCTGTGTGAAGGTTTTTTTTCTCGTTTTGTTTTGAGTGTCATTTGCAATTCATTGTCTGTGTTTTCTGAGGTTGGTGTATTCAGCTGCTCTGACCCTGGGTCCTGCACATTTAGCTCCTTGGATACAATCCTCTGACGTTACTGCTGACGCTAGGAAGACAAAAGCCACAGAATATCTTAAGTAATAAAAAAAAAAAAAAAAGCCTTTGTTACTGTTTGTTATTATAAAACACCTGACTGGGAAGAAAAGCATCAAGATAAAAGTACATTCAGAGTTGGCACATTACATGACCACGTTTCTCTTCGGACGCTGAAATAGCTGTAGAAGTACCAAACTAGGTCTAGATGAAAACTCCCAAAAGGAACAAGGCCAGCAGAGGGAGAAGACCCACAGCAGAGGCCCAGGTCTGTAAAGCAGACCTAGCACTTTGAGTTGGACTTCTCGGAGTCATTTTAATTCCATGCAGTCTCGGCTGCTGGTAACTAAAAGTCGTGCTATCCCATTTTAAGTAGGAGCCATTGCTGAAGACTGTATACATCTCAGGGATTCTGTGTGAATGTTCTAAAGTATTATTTTCGTGCCGTTCATCCGTTAGTCCATATGGATAGTGGAAGACAGTAGCCCAGAATTAACACACTACATATTCTAGCCAACCTGGAAGATTTGCTGTCTACTTTTCACTACCAACCGTCTGCCCCCAGTGAACAGAGTGAGAAAATGAGAGAAAATCATTTTTCTGTCACTACCAAGGAGACCAAGATGAGCACAAAGCACAGACTGAAAGCCTCACCTTGTACATAAGAGAAAGCTCGCTTTAGTAGTGAAACCCCAGCAGAGGTGTTTCTTAAATCTAAGGTTCTTTAAGTTGTTAATAAAGTACAGGCTTCCACACACCATCTTATTGTGCTACTAAGAAAGACCTAACCTTCCATGAATATGGCTCTGTTGTGACAAGGTTCCGAGCAAGAAGCCAGGTAGACGTGTGTGGAATTGGCGAGGGTGACCTGGGTCGCTCAGCGCTCCAAGTGAAGGCTGTGTGTCGGAGCTGCATTGGACGTACTCCCTGGAACCAGACTCCAGTCCACGAGTCACGCTTTCATATCCTGCCCGTTTTATTAATTGGCAATCCGCTAGTGGAACACTTTCTCCTAGTTAAAGGGATCTTTCAGTCACTATCAGCTCAGTTCATGAATATGCATCACATACCTCCCCTAGGCCCGGTCTCTGCCCAGCCCTCCTTCACCTCCAAATTGCTCGGACTTTTTATCTGTTTATTTATTTATTAGCTCAGGAAGTAACGTAGCTTCTGTTTTAGTTTTTGTTTTCAGTAGATGCTGTTCCAGAGCAGATAGCTCCTTCTCTTGTATTCCCCACTTCAAAGTAGAGTGGGTTGTCCTAGAAGTAGCCTAGAAGATTTTGAGATCTTAGAAATACATAATATACAAAGATCCTCATAAAATTTTGTTTCATTCTACATCTTCCTCTACATTTCATTCAACTTTCGGTTTGATTTTCTTTTTTTAGAATATTTATTCTTTATCAATTTGGTGGGTACAGAATGAAAAGACGTCTTGACCAAATTATCCCTGACAATTGTATTTAGAATTTCACTGTTTGTCCAAAAAAAATTTATTTAAATCCTTGTCGGTATTTCAGATGTAAGATTGTATGATGTTTCCTGAGACTAGAATGCTAATAATGAATACTTAATGGAGATAAAATTAAACTGTCGTCCGGTTAGTAGGGTTAGCTTTGGAGGCGGAACAGGTGACAACGCAGAGGTCAAGGGATGTATGTTTGTGTTACTGCTAATATTAGTAGTATTGTTAATGAATGATGCCGCTTACTGACTACTCCGATGATTTATATGCATTTCTTCTTTTAATCATAATAATAATCCTGTCAGATCTAATACGTACCTTTTGTGTTTCTGGCAAGGAAACAGACTCCCACTTTGGTTGAGTAACTTCTAAAAGGTTACCTTATATCTTCTGTGCAATGTTATCTATAGAACTTACTAAAATTCTTCTCAACTGAAACTATCTTATTTCCTCACTTTTTCCTCTTCACTGCAGACCATGATCAAGGTGGCTTCCCTGCTAGACTGTAGGATATAAGCGCCTTCGAGACAAGATTATGTCTGTGTTATTTATTACTGTATCCTTGGTGCCTAGCATAGTGCCAGCTCAGTAGGTATAGTAAGATACACAATCTGAGGCAGGCTGCAGGCTCTGAGCTGTCACCATAGAGCCCAACGTGGGGCTCAAACACACAAGCCGTGAGATCATGACCTGAGCCAAAGCCGGACACTTAACTGACTGAGCCACCCAGGCGTCCCAAAAGTCTTCATGACTTTGAATGACCTAAGATTTCTTAGAATTCAAAACGTGCAGGCTGTGAAGAAGAAAAAAATTAATCATTTGGACTTTCTCAAAATTAAACTTCTGCTCTATGAAAGATCTTAATCCACAGAATGGGAGCAAGTATTTGCAATATAGATATGTAACATCAGATAAAGGGTTTGTATCCAGTATATATAAAGAACTCTTCAGTGACAAGACAGCTCAGTTAAAAGATGGCAAAAACAAAAACCAGACACTTCACAAAGGGTAATAGTAATAGGAATGACCAGTAAGTTCATGAAAGTATATTCGTTGTTACTAGTCATCAGATAAATGTAAATTAAAACTGAGACACCACAACATGCTTATTAGAACAACTAACATGGGAAAGACATATTAAGTGTCAGGATGCAGAGCAGCTAAGAAGCACATACAGTGTTGGTGTGAACATAAATGGTGTAACACTTTGGGAAATTACTAAGTAGTTTTTTAGGTTAACCTTACCAAATCCCACTGCTCTGTATTTACCCAAGAGAAGTGAACAAAGTCTTGTGCATGAATGTTAATAGCAGCTTTATTCACAAGTGCCCCAAACTGGAAACAAGGCCAGTGTCCATCAGCAGGTGAATGGGTAAATAAACTGTTTATACGTGCAGCAGAATACTTCTCAGCAATAATGAAGAGTGAATATGATACAGCCACATGGATGGACCTTGGAGTCATTATGCTAAGTGAAAGCAGCAGCAAAAGAGTGTCCCTGCTGCATGATTCCCTTTATATAAAATTCTAGAAAGTGCGAGCTGTAATGATAAACAGCAGTGGTTGCCTGGGGTCATGGATAGGGAGGGATCTTTTTTGGGAGTGTCGGAAGTGTTCTGGATCCTGATTGTTGTGGTGATTTTACAGAGGCATAAATCTGTCAGAACTCCTCAATACTTACACTTTAAATGATAAAGTTTGTTGGTTTTAATAATGTTCTCAAATAAAAAGAAACTGGACAAAGGAAGACAGAAAACATAAATTCATTAAACTTCATTTTATGTTTTTCAGTATGCATTTCCTTATATTCTCCTAAGCTACATGTATCTTTACCAGCCTTTTTTCATCCTACCTTAAAACATGTCCTCACTGTTTTAACCTACATCTACATACTTTGCTGTGCCAACCTGCAACTTAGGAAAGTTATGGTCAAGAAAATGCGATTTTGTAAGAAAGATTATGTCCTGGGTAATGAGGAAATGAGACTGTAGTTAGGGCAAAATGGAGCAGTGGGAGGGAGAACCCAGCTTCTGGTCTCCTTGCATTAGTTATTACGTAGACGCAACGCCCTTTTTAAGGAAGCTGAAAACAGTAAGAGGCATCCTATTTTGAGCCTGTGCTTCACCAGACCAGCCTTTTAATTTCTGCATGACATTTTCTCACAAAGCTTGCTTACTGGCAAAATAGTCATCAGGCTTTTTATAAAAATTATAGAGTGTGATGGCATTTTGAAGTTTTATGATAGAGAAGTCATAGTTTATAAATCCTGTTTTAACCAACACACCACACCCATCAGTGCTGTTAAAAATGTATATACACATGTGCTCCGACAAATTCTTCAAAAAGCCTTTAAGGAGGATTTCTAATAAGATCATAAGCACCAGACATTTGCTAAACCATTTTGCTGTTCATCCATTCAGTGGTCAGGTCAGTTGTAATGCCTGAGAATTATGTTCTGGGCCTGGTAGCACAATTTATAGCGGGATCTCCTCTCTTTCACCATTGTTTGGGGGTGCAGCCATCAATGCCTTCCCTGCTGCATAATAATGCTTGTCTCAGGTTTCAGAAGACGGGTTTGGCAGCCTGGTGGGACATTGCCTGAACCCTTGTCTCAAGCTGGGTGGAGGATACAATTGGAGCTGAAATCTCAACATAAATTTTAAACGATTTCATGTAAAAGGACAAACTTATTGTCAGTGAACTTTACCACGATCCAGGCAACAGTGATTTTATTTCTGAAACAGTGATCCATTACCAGGTATCCTGCCCAGTTTATTAGTTGGCACTAAAATAACATAAATTAATTGGCAGTTTAGTGTAAACTCAACAAAAAGTTCATGAGATTCAGTTTAACTATTTTTTTCAGCTGAATCTTGATAAGTTTTCTAGAGATTTAAGTGCAAATATTCATTATAAAATTATGCAATTCAGTTTTGTTTACTGACACTTACTGAGCCTCTATAGTGAGCCCTGAAGGTTTCATGATTTCTTTCAATAGTAATCGGCAAGGAGTCCCATATCATTTTTGCTGTGTGAATATGTTATTTTCATCCCTGAATTGAAATCACCATTGATTTCATGACATGAGTACAGAGGAAAAGGTGAAGGAAATAATGAGTTTTGATATCTGCTCACCTTAGAGCTTAATTCCATTAAATGGCACATGGGCATCTTGGGACATGTGGGTATTGAGGATGTGTCCCTATGCAAGCATGTGAAAGAGAAAAAGTGACTTAAGCTACCTTCTTAGCCACTCAAGGGAAAAGAAGAGACACCTGGGAGAAGTTAAAGAGGCTCAGTAACCCACACATAAGTTCAGGAGTAGGGCAAGTGTGAGTCCCCATTTTAAGGTCTCTGAGTAGGAGCAACTATGTATTCACAAGACCATGAGAGTGAAACCCTTTTTTGGTGCAAGTCTCTGATCCTTAGTGAGCCCCTACGGGGGAAAGGGACAAAGAATAACATCCTAATTTCACTTCCAGTTGACAGGAACAACTTCCAAGGTCCCAACAGGTGGAAAGTCTGATTGCTAAGGACAGAAAAGCCTGTACCTGATTGGACAGGACCTTGGATTTCTTAGCGGAAGGGGCCACCATGCCTTTCCCCGTTTTATCTCCCCTGTTGGGTATAGAGTAGTTGTGTGTTCATTGCTTAGTAAATGAAGAGTTAAACAAATGGGTAAATCCACTCTTCTCTGCTTTCACTTTCCTCCTTTTCGTTCCTTTCTTTTCCTCCGTTTTCTCTTTTCTTTTTCATTTAGAACTTTTCTAATGGTTGATTAATTTTTATGAAATATATCCTTACCTGTCAGCACTCGGCAGTGGTTTCTAATTACCTTCTCATCCCAGTAGCTGGAACTGTATGCATAACATGCTAGAACTGAGTTTAAGAAATGTGGATTTACCTATGCAATTATGAGATGTGGACTACCTATGAAACCAGTAGAGACTGGTTCCTCAATGGGGTTAGGTTGGTATACTTTGGGTGTGATTTTTCCTCTTTGTAGGACTTTTTTTTTTTTTTTTTTTTTTAAGATTTATTTTTGAAGCGGCAGTTGGGGGGAGTGGGGGCGGAGAACAGAAGATCTGAAGTGGGCTCCCCACTAACAGCAGTGAGCCGGATGGAGGGCTCGAACCCACAAACCATAAGATCACAACCCGAGCTGAAGTCAGATGTTCAATAAACTGAGCCACCCAGGCACCCATGCAAATGTTTCCTCTTTTATAGGACTTTTAACCTTATGGAGGAAAATTGCTTTTAAAAGTCGTTAGCCACTATGAGGGTATTATTGCTTTTGAAATGTTTAACCTGAAGGTTTTCTTCATTTTAGTGAAATTAATACCTTTTTTTAATCTCGGTACACATGGCTACCTAATTATTTTACATAATAGAATGTACACTTTGTTTTGTCCAATATCAATGAAGGTACCATTGGATACAACCAGCGGAACAGAATCGATACTCTCATGTATCTGCTAGCATATCCACAAAAACCCATGGTTAAAACAAAGACCATTGAGTTGATAGAATTTGAGAAACTGCCAGCTGGACAGAATGCAACAGTTGCCGTGATGAGTTACAGCGGCTATGATATTGAAGATGCCCTTGTTTTAAATAAGGCTTCCTTGGACAGAGGTAAGTGGGTCTACAGAGCTCACGGTGTGCAGAATTAGGTATAATAAGGATAATCAGCTAAAAGTCACCTGGTGTCAAAATGTTAATGTCAGTTTCAAGTGATTTGAATTTTGTAACATACAAACAGGAGGTGGTTAAGTTTCAGTGTTGACTTTTTTAATGAATATTACATAGAGGTAATTTGTTAAATGTATTATTAAGTGTATCTTTGTTGTTGTTATTTTACTTTACTGGGGACTTGAGAGAGTTCCTCAACAGAAAACATGCAAGAATTTGTTTATTTCCTAGCAGGAATTATAATAGATGAAAAACGGTTTTTGGATAATCTAGTTAGTCAACAACAAACTGAGAAGGCCATAGCAATATTTCTGTGTTAAAGGGTTTTTTAATTGTATGTCTCAACCCCGTAATGTTAGACCTTTTTGTTAGCAAAATGCTAAAAGTTAAAAATACCCATGCACAGACCCCCGACCTACCAGTTCCTGTGCAATCTTTTTGTCAGTTTTCTGACAGTTTACTTTTGCAAGTCACTGCTCATGGTTTGTTAGCTGTCACCTGACCTGAAGTCTGACTCCTCTCTTCATAATCTCTCTCTTTTTCCTCCCTGGCATACTCACTCTGCCTTCCCCTTTACTCTCTGTAGTTGCTAGGCAGCCGTAATAGCACTCCTAGACATGTGTCTTTGGCATTAATGTTGGCTGCACTTAATTTATGCCTCTTTTTTTTCCTCCAGATGACAACAGCCATGCTTTAAAACTAGATGTTTTCCTTTCTGATTAACTGGTAACGTTTATGTGGAAATCTGAAGACTTTGTGATATCTGTCAGAAACTCTGCAACACCATTTAATGATCTGAGTTTACTGTCCTCTAGCTTTTAAGCTATCACCTGTAAATAAAATGTCCATTCACACTTGGAGGAAAACGCTTCTTGATTTCAGGCAGCTCAGATTCCCACTGCACTCTAACACGTTGCAGTTAATGGCCAGTGTACGGAATTTCAAGATCATGTAATGTTTCCAAAGCAGCTGGCTCGCTGAGCGGAGTTTATTATGGCCACACACAATTTACCAGGAGCCATAATGACTGAGACCTTTCTCGGAGACCTACTAACATCCTCATCTCCTGTCCAGATGTCGAAATTTGTTACTTCATCGCACGGTCACCTTCATATTTTAAAAGTTACATTCGAGCACGGAGGCTTTATTTAGAAACCCACTTTTTCCTGATTTTCTAAACCCACGTCCTTAGATTTCTTATTAAGAGTTCTGCCTTTGGTGGAGAATCGTAAGTGAAGGATTTTACAGCCATGCATTTATTTCATCAGTAATAGCTGACATTTAATCCTGAGGTGTCTCCCTATTTAAGTAAACTCTGACATGGCTCAGTATATCCTAGGGCGATTAGAGAGAGAATGCAGTTTAGAATAACTGCTTGGCCAAAGGGAGAAAAGAAAAGAAAAGAAATGCAGTCACAGAATCTTGGGTGACTCTACAGCAGATGGGTCTTCTTGAGGGATGCAGTGCGGGAAGTTTTTCCTCCACCTAAAGGTTTCCTTCTGTTCCTTTTGCTTATCTTTCATAATACTTATTTATTTATTTATTTATTTATTTTTAAATTTTTTTAACGTTTATTTATTTTTGAGACAGAGACAGAGCATGAACAGGGGAGGGGCAGAGAGAGAGAGGGAGACACAGAATCAGAAGCAGGCTCCAGGCTCTGAGCCATCAGCCCAGAGCCCGACGCGGGGCTCAAACTCACAGACCGTGAGATCATGACCTGAGCCAAAGTCGGATGCTCAACCGACTGAGCCACCCAGGCGCCCCTCATAATGCTTATTTAGATTGTTGGTTGGTGTCAGGACTTTTCCCTCATTCACTAGATAAATGTGATCCAAAAGTATAATCAGAGTAAACTCTCCTCTTCGGGGCACAGGCAGATGATTTCTCCTGTTAAAATTATTTGCGGCTTCTTTTCATTTTCTCTCCTCTCTGGAGAAAAATTAATCTTTTTGTGCCCTTGTTTGGGACTTCCTCTGAGTGCCAAAATTGGAAAAAGGAAAACTTTTCAGAGAAGGTTAGCAGAAGTTATGCACCAGAAGGGTGTGTGGGAAGAATCTTGGTTGATCAGTAGACATGGTGTGTTTCCACACTGCCACCCAACTGGCTGGGCGACCTAGGCCACGTGACTTCCCTGGACCTCATTATGTAGCACTTGTAACACTGTACATAGAGCAGTTAAGCTAGGTGGTCTCTGGGGCCCTTTCCGGTTCCCATATTCTGTGGCTCTGTGCCCTGAAAGAATCACAATGATGTTCAGGTTTCTCTCACCTTTCTCCATCATGACAGGATGTATTCCATGCTGAAACATGGTTGTAGAGATTCCAGTGTTTATGTGGATAGTAGGTGTTGGAGAGTTTCTGAGCCAGTTCTTTGGATTATCAGGTTGCTATTTGGCCCATCCCAGATGACCCAAATGTAGAGCAAGTTGTGGGTCATTCAGTAACACAAATACATGTTTTCTCATAGTCGTGTTGGTGGTTCTGACCCCCAGTTTGGTTTCATTTTAGGCTTTGGGCGCTGCCTTGTATATAAAAATGCTAAATGTACATTGAAGCGCTATACCAACCAGACTTTTGATAAAGTGATGGGGCCGATGTTGGATGCTGCTACGAGGAAACCCATCTGGCGACACGAAATTTTAGATGCGGATGGTATCTGTTCTCCAGGTAAGAGCCCTTTTTAAAAACAATTTAAATGTATACTCTTTGCAACATGAAAGTTATGCATCATATTTCTGAACATTTGGTAACAGGGAAGAAAAAAATAACAACTTAACAAAACCACTTTCCTAACTCAAACAGCGTGGTCATTTTTGATGAATTTCCCTTCTAGTCTATTTTTCTACGCGTATATTTTTACATAGTAGTAGTTCTATTCCAGTTATACTTTTCTACTTAAAATTTTCAAGCACAGAAAAGCCACTTTAAGGAAATGTTTAAAACAAAATGCTTTAAGAGTGTAAATGCCATTTCCCTGCATCTACACTGGCGTTTTTCATCATTTGTGCATTTAACATGCAGACTGACTTGAGACTCTTCTTCCCCCAAAAGTGTGACTCCGTGATAATTACAAACTCGCAGTGAATTTTGTTGATGCCACCGCAGCCCCTGCCCTTGAGTCTTACAGTCCAGCGTGGGAGGCTGACAGTGACCAGAGGATCACATGTAAACATATGTCACGCCATAGCCAGGTTAAGGAACCCTATAAAGATCTGTGAGGGCATTTAATAGCAAGAGGATCTGACCTAGGCAGGAAGTGCAGGCTCGCCTTCCCTAACGAAGGGTGCTGAGATCTGGAGGATGTGTGGAGTTAACTAGTAAGTAGGGGAGCGGAGTGTGTCCTGAGCTGTGGTGTCCTGTAGCTATAGATGGTTAAAGGTTCTGAAAGGCCGGTGCGGCTCAAACAGGGAGAGGACAGGGGAGGGCAGTAAACAAGAATCTAGAGAGAGGAAGAGCAGGAGGTGGGGCAGGGCCCAGACACAGGCCTTGCATCATGATGCTGTTTTCATCACGATCCTAAAAGCAACACTACAGTCAGGTACGCATTTTGAAATGATCGTTGTGACCACAGTGTGGAGAGAAGAATAGAAAGGGGCCAAAACAGAGGGAGACCCAGCGAGAGCTCTGGCAGCAGAGCAGGAGAGTGGGGCCACAGCGAGGCGGAAAGATGGGCTGTGGTGGGGACGTTGCTGGGAGGGCAAAGCCACGTGATTTGTCACGATGGTGCCTGGGTGGTGGGTCCTTGCATCTGCTGTGATGCCCACAGCCGCATGGCACACGGCTTCCTCTCCTCCTGGCTGCGTTTCTTTCTCGGAGAATTTTGCTCACTGTTAACCTGGGTTTTGTGTCAGAGAGCTAGCACCGTGACAATACTATAGAGTAGTTGGCCTTGGAGCTTACCAGGAAAAGATGCAAAGAAAGGTGAGAATAGCAGGAAAATCAAAGAAGTATTTTGATTGCCTCGTTGTCCGAGTGGGCAATGAGTGAGGACTAGGTGAAATAACTTAATAAAAGTAAGTGGCCCAGACTTGTTCTGACACCCCAAGATATATAAAATTGCCATTTATTGACATGAAGTTTCTCCTGTTAGTTTGGTTCTCTAAACCAGTTTCTTGATTTTTTTACACACTGATTTTTCAAATGGGCTGCCACAATTACTGACGAGCCCTGTTGAACTCTGGCTCATACCATATCGACCTTTTCCTTCCTTGTCTGCATTTCATGGACCAATCTAATCACCTAGTTCCATGCCCCAATAATGTGCGCATTCCACAGAGGTGGTAGCGATTGGACTGTAACACCCTTCTCTTTTTCTTAGGTGAGAAGGTAGAAAACAAACAAGTGCTTGTCAATAAGTCCATGCCCACAGTAACTCAGATTCCTCTGGAAGGAAGTAATGTTCCACAGCAGCCACAGTATAAGGATGTGCCCATCACGTATGTATTGGTTTCACCTTGGAAATACCTAGAAAGATTCAAAAAAAAAAAAAAAGAGAGAAAGGCTAGGGGAAATTAGAAGTTAGCTCTTGGAGGGTTGGAGAATAGAAATTACAGTTGGGGGTAATAATAGTTGTCATGAAGACAGCGTGGCGTGGAAGATAAAACCAAGCTGTGGAATCATGTAGGCCTCCCACCCTGGGTTTGAGTTGTGGGCCAAATAGGCAGGACTTCCAGGTAGAGGGAACAGTGAGGTGAAGGCCCCTTGGGCAAAACAGCACCCAGATTTAGAGGACCAGTGTAGCCTGCTGGGGCTAGGTTGTACAGTACTTGGGAATTCCTTCGGTAGAGAGTGATAGGATCAGATGTGTGTTAAATAAGTAAATTAAACACACTGGCCACAGTGTGGCATCACTACTGCACGGGACTATAGCTGGGTTCAGTACTGGTCATGTGGTATGTTACCTTATGTGGATGAAGCACTCACACCTTGGCCTCAGGTTTTTCATCTGTGCAATGAAAGAGCTACACTCATTAATCTCCAGATGTCTCAAATACAGTGAAATTGGAGACTTCATGAGATGAGCCATGGGCCAGTGATAGCAACCACACTCTGACATAAAAACAAAACCGGAAGAAGTAACAAGATGCTTAGTCTAGCCAGGGTGATTGGAGTTAACTGAACTCTTGAAGTGGGGGTCTGGGGTGACACGGGAGAGCTGGGTTCCTGGGCCCTGGAAGGTAGTTCAGCAGACCCGTTCTGACCCACAGCTGAGCCCTGCTCCCGGCCAGTCACTGTGCCACTTGTATTGGAAACACAGCTGAAGTGAACCACGACCCTTCCCTGAAAGGAACCACACATAGTTAGCAGAGGCCTGCACAAAAAAAGAAGTCCATTGAATATCCTGATCATAGTGACTTCATTGAGAACTTTCGCTGTACCGGTTATGGTTGTGGGCAGTTTACCTGTGTTAGTTCACTTGTTCTGGCCACCACTCCATGAACCAAGTGCTCCTAATAGCCTTGTTCGAAAGACACAGAAACTGAGGCACAGAGAGGTAAAGTAATTTACCAAGGTCACACAGCTGCAAGCAGCAGAGTCAACATTTGAACTCCCACAGTTTGGCTTCAGAGCCCAACTCCTGCCCTCTGTGCTAAAGGCTGCAGTGCTGTGGGTGCCGTGGATTTGTCTGTGGGGTGAGTGGGAGCGCAGAGGAGAAACTGGGCTCTCCACTTCGGGGAGGGGTGAGGGCCCTTGCCCCGAATACTACAAAACAAAAAGCTGTTTCAGGGTGAGAAAGGTGTTTATGCTAGCTGGTTTTCATCCTGTCCTGGAGGAGGAGATCTTTTTTCTTCAGAACTCGCGTCCCCTCCTCCTGGGTTCTGCATTTAATCTAGTCTTTTAGGGACCTGACTCTCATTTTCTCTTCTGTCCTTCCATGTCTTCAGCCAGCTTTCTGTCGATTCCTTCCCCACAGGCTAGAAAGTGTGCTCCCATATTTCTTATCTTGAAAAGAAAACGAAACCTTCCTCAGGGCTCTGCGATCCTTCCAGGCTGCCAAGCATCCTGTTTCTTTGTCTGCCATGAGGGAGTAGCGTGGGAATGGTGTGTGCGGTGTGGGTTAAGTTGCCTTACGCCTGCCTCTCACAGTGTTTCCTAAAGGTTAGCCATCTCAGACAAAGACTGGAAAAGGGAAACGGTAACCTTTGGACTTAATGTTGAAAAATGAAAGGCACGTTTCAGAGTCCAAAATGGCAGGGTCAAAACATTCTGTGGTTGATCTTAAGTAAAATACGGCCTGTGGGTGATAGGTTCACAAAGGGCAGTTTGAAAACTCTGTTTTAGTGACTTGCTGTTAATATTAGCTACAAAGGGGCTACGGATTCATATATCGAAAAAGTGATGATCTCTTCAAATGCTGAAGATGCTTTTCTGATCAAAATGCTCCTGAGGCAGACGAGGCGTCCGGAGATTGGAGACAAGTTCAGCAGCCGCCACGGGCAAAAAGGTAAATTGTGTCACTCCTCGATTTGTTTACAAAACTGAAAATAGTATTTGTTAACCACGTATATAAGAAATGTGTAACTTTCCCCTGTTAAAAAAAATATACAGTGTGTTGGAAAAATCATTACATTGTTAGCCAGATTTATGCTGGTTTTATTTCTTAGACTTTGCTGTTTTTACTTTTAATAGCATTGAAAAATGTACCATAAGGTTGCTTCTCTTTGCCATTTATTTCATTTTTTTGCAGCTGCTCCACCCAAAATTATAATTATGAATACACTCTAGACGACGTACCTCCTAAGATACAGGTAGACGTTCAGAAAATAAATAGCAGCACCTCTTTTTTGTGGAAGGTGTGTATGTGTTCCGCTGTCTGTCGGGTCCTAGTACCGTAGGGCGTCAGCACGAGCAGACCGCTCAGAATGGTCTGCGCCTGTGTTTAATGGTGAGCAGCCTGTGTGAGGTTCCCAGCTGGGGGGCTGTGGAGCTGAATTAGAACGCGGGTGTCCGGATCCCAGCGCGGCGCCCTCCCCATCTGCTGCACGTGGCCCCTCGCCTAGATATGTTTCTCCATGTGGTCCCGCTGGTGAGCCCTGCTCTTCCTGGGAGGTTACTGCTGAGTCTTCACGCGGTTGTGGCTCGGCGGTGTCTTGTTTTCGTATCTTCAAGAAACAGAGCACTGTGTCACTACTGATGAACTTGCTTTCTGTAGGCTCCCTCTTAGGTACGCATACCCGCATACCCTTGGCGGTTCAAAGGGGAACGTTTGCCCTGGGGGTCGAATTTGGGCCGCGTCTGCCACTTAACTAGTTGAAGAACAGCAGCAGCAGCAGCAGCTAACACTTTTGTGGCACTAACTGTGTGCCCGGCAGTGTTCTCAGCACTTCACACACACCGACTCGCTGGCTTCTCTCTCACACAGTCCTGAGAGGTCGCTGCTGTTTTTGTAGATGAGGAAACAGAGGCACAGTGACCTGAGTAGCTTGCCCAATGTCCCCAGTTGGTGGCGGAGTTGGTTTTCGAACCCTGGCAGTCTGGCTCCGGAGTCCGTGCTCGTGACTGACATCCCTGCTGTCCTGAGCGTTAAGCACTTGGCATAGTGCCTGGCACACGGTGGGTGCTCAGGAAGAGACGGCAGTGACCACTGACATTGGCTCTTTTGCATTCTGCTCTCCAGCTTTGTGTCTCCTCTTTACTCCTAAATTCCTAGTGCCATGTCCTCATGGTTTTAACTGATGGGCTTAAAGATAACGGCATATTCTCGCTGATCTCAACTTTTATTTGCTTGCCACACAAGTATATAAAATATTACAATTCATTTACTCAAATAAATCCATCCATAGTTGTCATTCCTTCCATCAGTGAAACGTTTCCAGACTAACACTGTTTTTTAGTTGACAGACACGAGATTGTTTTAGGCTGTCCGTATTTTGTTTAAAAAAAAAAAAAAAGATTTTATCCATGTGAATTTGACACTTCTAATTCATACAGTTCCCTAAAATGCTAACTCTTAATACCTTTTGAGTGTTTGTAAACACTTCTTGAGATTCTAGTGTTTTCCAGTAATCAGCAGTGAAAATCAACTTCTCTGTATTGAAACTATTTCTCCCTCTCTCTTGGTCTAGGCAATTGCTGAGATACACTACTAAGTCATTCTGGGGTAACCATAATCTTATTTATAGCCTCTATTTTTCTTGACCTGTTCCCTGGACTGGGACAAAGCTTGAAACTCTTCTTATAAAATATTGGCACTGGACACTTTATAAGAATGCACACTGTAAGAGAAGGTCTCCATTTTCTGAATCAGTTTACAAACTTCAAATATCCCAAATCCTCATGTTTTATTCCACCAGAGTGTTGTGCAAAGAGAGGAAGGCTGGCAAACATTTCCGTGATTATCCACTGTGTTCTAACTCCACTAAACTTCTTGAGGACAGGGATCACATTCTTAAATTCTTATAAAGCCTGATAGAGCCACTCTCATGGAGGGTACCTGATAGATGTGTGGTAATGGTTAAATATGTGAATGAACTGAAATAGGGAAATGAAAAGGGACAGATTCTGCACTCTTGATGGATTGATTTTACTCAGTTTTTAATCTATACACAGTATGTGAGTATGTGTGTGTATAGTATAGACAAAGCAGTACTTTTGAAAATGAGAAACACACTTGATTAGTAAGCTCCTATAAATACAGACCTCTACAGGTGCAAGTAATGGCAGTGAGTCTTTCTGCTGTAACATTGTTTCAAACTAATGATATGATAGGGATAATGTTCATTGACAGAAGTGGTTTCCAGCCTGAAGTGATGTGAAACTGCAGATTTTGGAGATCGGTTGAACCTTACTGGGGCTTGACTTGTACATCTCTATGAAATGGGAAGAAGCCCTCCTGGGGTTAGGTGACCTTTCACTTGCAGTGAGGAGTTTATCTTGCTAGTATTCTCTTCCAGATGGCTTTTAATCCAAGGATGAAAACCTTCTGATTAGCCTAGATTCCCTTGATATTCCCTTGTCTTACAGCTTCATCAGATTTATTGAAAAGATTGGGGGGAAATGGACAAACAAAACATAGGTAGTTTAAGCCTTAAGAGAGTAGTGGAGGGAATGATGTAGAACGCTTAACATAATTTTTGTTTCTTTTAAGTGTAGTTTTTTAATCAAGTAATAAATGCACGTGGTTTAAAAGATCAAATAGTACAAAAAAGGGGGTTTTGAACTGAAAAACATCTGTCCCTGCCTTTTCTCCAATTCTGCTTCCCAGAAGAGATTTCTTCTCATTTTTATTCTTCTATTTTGAAATCATATTTTTAAATATTTTTTATTTATTTATTTTGAGAGAGAGAGAGTGGGGGTGGCACAGAGAGAGAGAGAGAGAGAGAATCCCGATCCGGCCCCAGTACGGGGCTTGAACCCACGAATCATGAGATCATGACCTGAGCTGAAATTGGATGCTTAACCGACTGAGCCACCCAGGCGCTCCTCGAAATAACATTTTTAAACAGCTATTTATGTTATTCATCCATGTTTGCTATTACCCATTGATTTTCTGTTACGATGGATAGGAGGAGCTGGAACTTGGCTGTCTTTCCTTCTCACTCCTCACCTCCATTCCCTGCACAGGTTTATCGTAATGTTAGGTTACTTATTTCAATTGTATTATTACAACTATATAAATGTTGTTCACCCACAAACCAAGTAGTTGAGGGCATTTTCTTTATGGTCTAACTTTATTTTTTCAGAAATTAACAATATTTTTCTATTTTGCTTGATTTTCTGATTTCTGTTTCCATTTTTCTATACCATCAATAGTCTCTCAACACAATTTTCCACACGATCAGTTGTCTGTTAGGACCATTTTTCTCCCCAGAAGACCTTCTCTGTAGCACCCCCATTCTTCCTGCTCCAATCTGTGGTGGTTTTCCTCTGAGCCCCAGCTTCCTAGCCAGTGTCTTAAGAACTGATCGCTACAGGTCACAGGAGTTCTGGGCAGAACCTGGCTCAGGGCCGCGAGCAGCCTCATCTTCTGTGCCCCAGAAATGTTTTCAAGAAAGGGTAGGAAGCACTCTGTGCTGGTTTGCTTTAATCCCATATCACAGACCAAGGACTTACACAACAGAAAATGTATTGCCTCACAGTTCTGGAAGCTGAAGTCCAAGGTCAGTGTATTGGCACGTTTGGTTTCTCCTGAGACCCCTTTCCGTGGCTTGCAGGTGGCCACTTTGTCCTGTGTCCTCACACGGCCTTTTCTCTGTGCAACTACCTCCTCATGTCTCTCTCTCTTCTTAAAAGGACACCAGCCATATTGGATGAGGGTCCACCCCATGACCTTATTTAGCCTTAATTACCTCTGTAAAGACCCTGTCTCTAAACAGGATCACATTCTGAGGTATCCTGGGTGATCTAGGCATGGGGGACACAGTCCATAACACACTCTAGTGGCAGTCATTTGTGAAATTCCCATCTGAGCCCCCTGTTTCTTGGCTCATCCCATGTCATCCCACCACCACCTGCCCCCACCACAGTGGAATAGTCTGTTCATTAAATTGCTGAGAAAGGATGGCAAGAAGTAACTTTTGTAAGATCATGTATATCTGAACATGTTCTATCCTCCTAGCTGATTTATACCCTGGTTGGTTATAGAATTCTCGATTGAAAAATTCTTTTCTCTAAGGATCCTGACAACATTGCTGTATTATTATCTAGATTCCATGTTACATTATTCTTCCTGATCTGTGTGTGTGTGTGCGCGTGCGTGCACAAGTGTGCTGTTTCTCTCTGTCTTCCCCTTCCTCCCATCCCCTTCCCCCGAAGTTTTTACTATCTTCTGTTCTTGGAATTCTAAAATTTTCATTCCTTGTCCTAGGAAGTCAGGTACCTTCTTATTCTGGAAGTTCAAGTTCCTTCAATTTTCAGATATTTTCTTATTTTGTTGATAATCTCCCTTCATCATTTTCCTTGTACTCTCATTGTCCATTTCCTTCTCTTGTTTTTCTTTCTAGGATTTGATTGACTTTATTTTCCATATTTTTTTTCATGTTTGTTTATTTTTGAGAGACAGAGCGTGAGCAGGGGAGAGGCAGAGAGAGAGAGGGAGACACAGAATCCAAAGCAGACTCCAGTCTCTGAGCTGTCAGCACAGAGCCCGACATGGGGCTGGAACCTACGAACTGTCAGATCACGATCTGAGCCAAAGTCAGATGCCCAACTGACTAAACCACCCAGGCACCCCAATTTTCCAGATTTTTTAAAACCTATTGTATTTTAATTTCTAATCAAAAATATTAATTTATAGTCTTTCTTATAGCCATAAGTATATATTTTTAGTATTATATTCATTTTTAGTTTTAGTTGTTTGTTTTCCTTTTCAACTGTGTTCTGTTCCTAATTGTCTGTACTCCTTGAGGGGTTTCTTCCCCCTTCTCATTTGTTGTTGGGAAATTTTCTCTAATACCCGAAATGTCCATGAACCCTAAAAAGCAATTGGAAGCTTTATGGCCCAGGAATAGAATTTGTTGACTGGTGGACATCACTATAGGGGAATCAGGCAGTGAGCCATGATTATTGCCGGTGCCAGTTTCTATTAGGATCTTTCTAACTTTTGCTAGAAGGTTGGAGCTGGGAATGAGGGTCGCGACAGTACTTAAGACCATCAGCTGCCCTTCAGGGAGCCAGGTAGGGGCAGGGGGCTGGGACCCACTCTTTAGTGCACAGACTTTGATTTAATTCCTCTGTATCAGGCTGGTACCTTACCCTACCATCTGCTGTGCTTGCTGCCCTGGGGTGTCAGGTCATTGTGGTTCAATTCTTAAGGAAGGGTTGGGGGAGAATTGTGGTTTCTGGCTATTCAGGGTAGGGAATAAAAAGTCAGGGGCGCCTGGGTGACTCAGTAGGTTAAGCATCTGACTTTGGCTCAGGTCATGTTCTCACAGTTCGTGGGTTCAAGCTCCGCCTCGAGCTCTGTGCTGATGCTCACAGCCTGGAGTCTGCTTTGGATTCTGTGTCTCCCTCTCTCTCTGCCCCTTCCCTGCTTTCTCTCTCTCTCTCTCTCTCTCTCTCTCTCTCTCTCTCTCTCTCAAAAATTAAAGAAGAAAGTAAAGAGCTGATGATGTCTTATATAGACATTTATTTTTACAAGTATTTATTAAGTATCTTCTAAGTGGTGCTATTCTAAGCCCTGGTAACAAGAAGTGAACAAAAGACAAAATTGCAACCTTGTGGGGCTTCCATTCTTGTGGGCAAGAGAGGTAAGGATACGTGTGGAGATAAAACAAAAGGGGACAATAGGAAGCATGTGGGGGGAAGGCATGTGGTTAAGAGTTGAAATTTTAGGTAGAATGGCTGGGGTGCTGCACCTTATTGAAAAGATGGGAGTGGGAAAGGAAGGGAGCACACCCTCCCTGGCCAAAGAGCGTTGTAGGCAAGAGGAAGGCCTGAGGCTAGAGGCCGGTATGGCTGGAGCAGAACTAGTAGTGAGCCCAGAGCAGTCAAAGCCATGGCGTGAACTTTGGCTTTTCCTCCGAGCAACGTGGACAGCTGCTGGAGGAGTCTGAGCAGATGAGAACTATGATCTGACTTACTCTGGCTCCAGTGATGAAAACACAAAGCTGTAGGGGACAAGGGAAGGCGTGGTACCAGCCGAATGCTATTACAGTAGCACAGGCGGGGTTGGTGGTGAGTGGGGAAAGCGTGATGATGGGGAAACAGTGAGGAGGGGTCAGTTGAGGCACCTTTTAAATTCCAGCACCCACTGGAATTGTTGCCGGGTGCGGTGACTGAGCCTCACACCTCCTCCCGCTCTTCACAGTACTTTGTGTCTCTGTTTCCAGAGCCTTCCAAGGAGTGGGGGTGAGGGCTGAGCCAGTTCTCCGCTCCACACTCTTCTGCAGGCACTTGGGTTTACCTTGCTCCTTGTGTTCACCATTTACTGCTCTTCACTCGTCAGTTCTCACAACAGAATTCTTATCTCTTGCCTGTTGTTTTTCTTAAAGGGCTGGACCTTAATTTTTGTCAACTTTCATATTAGGTTTAGAGAGGACGTGGAGATAAACAGATGTGTCCCAGCTGCCATGTTGACTGGAAACCCCTGCGTCTGTTACCTGAGAAAGCTCAACACAGGAGTGCCTGGTGTCCTCGGTTTTCTTCCCTGCACTTGACAGAACTGAAGTTAAGGGCTCGCTTCGGCAGCACATGTACCTTAGAACAGAAGTAAAAATTGTGTCTAACTTATTTTAACACCCAGTGAGAAGGATATTTAGAGCACCAACCTTGTATCTGGTGTCCAGAGCTTCTTGTTTTGATTGGCTGTTTTAATCATTCCGAAGATTGAAAACTGACTTAAAAATGTTCAAAGCTCACACACTCAGAATTATGGCATAAATGTGACAGTCGTTAGAGGGGATACTAATTGCATTCTCTCAACTCTTAATTATCTGAGCATAGCTTATCTTTTGCCTGGGTTATTAACTGTAGTCCAAAAGCCCTGAGGCATGAGCGAGCTCAGTACCTTCAGGAGACAGAATGAAGACTGTTCTGGCCAGTGAAGCTTGAGGAGGAGGAAGCACGGGGCGGGGGGGGGGGGGGGGGGCACGCCCCACAGGAACTTGTTCCACGTGGACCGTGGACCGGGAGCCGGTTGGGCTGTTGGGTGGTGAGCAGAAGAGAGGCATGAGGAGATCTAACTGCCAGTCCTAGAGGTCACCTTGGATTCCCATGGAGAGCAGATTGAGGAGGGGGAGGAGGGAAGCAGGTGGTCGGTGGTCCAGGCAGAGAGGATGGCTGTGTGTGCTCAGGAGGAGCACCGGACAGAGGGAAGTGGTAGACTCCGGGTGTGCTCCGAAGGTCCAGCCAGCAGGACTTGCTGGTGGCCAAGGTTTTGGGGGAGGAAGGGCAGAAACTGAGGGAGAGGATGAGGTCTGCGCAACTGCTGACGTTTACCAAGCAAGGAAGACTAGGGACGAGGTGTTCAGAGTTAGGCGGGGGTTGAGAGTTTGGGCTTCAGGTCTGAAATGTTTAGGAGACTCTAAGTGAAGATGGTAGGTGGGTACTTGGGATAGGTTAAGGCAAGAGATAAAATTTGGGAGGCATTTGCATGTAAATTTATAGCACTTTTTATCTTCTGCCTATTAATAATTTGTAAGCATTTTCATTCCCCCCCTTTAACCTTTACAGATCTAGTTCATGTTGTTACTTCTACTCTATAGAACCAGAACGTGGAGACTCAGGCGAGTAGTTTGCCTACTTCCGCTCAGTGCTGGCAGAGCCAGGATTTGAATCCGGGTTTTTGATCTGAGTACATTTCCCATTCTGTTAAAGCTGGTTAAAGGTGGCTCCTGTCTCTTGATATCCCACTACCACTCTGCTCCCAAGGTTGCCATAGTCTCTAGGAATCCCCCCTTGGGAGAGACAACCTTTTCTTGAAACTGAAATCTAATATTTCTTACAGCTTTTGTGTATCTCCTCCTTAAGGTGGTCATTTTCTCAAAACTCCCATTCTTGGATAAGCAGTTTTACAGGGCTTGCCTCTACCACCAGTTTGGAGTAAATACTGTCCCCACATACTTTATTCCAGAAATGTCTGCCAAACCCCCATCTTAAGACATACTCCTAGCGTAAAGCTGTATTTTTCAGGAATCCCTTCCTATCCAGGATCAACTCATTATAAAACACTGTCCCCATTTCCTTCTTTAATCAGTCCTCTGGCCAGGCTCTCATGGCCTTGGTTAAAATTCTATCAAGAATTTGAGCAGATATGAAAGGAAGTATTGAGCCCTCAACTTTGAGCATTCTCCTGATTCCTCTGGCTAGCTGTGGCAGAGCCAGCAAAGAGGGAAGCCGAGGGACAGTGAGGACAGTGGGCTGGTTTGGAACATTCACGTGCAGCAGGCACAGCTGGTGGCGTCTGTGAGGAGCCATACGACCCAGCCCTTAGTGTGGGGTCCAGGGAGGAACAGCAGGAGGTCTAGAACAGCTGGATGTTGGCGAGTGAGACGTCATGAACAGGATGGAGAAGGCAGTCCACAGCCTCAGCTGTGGTCGTCTGTCATTGTCATGAAAGGAGCTGATGGAGGTTCAGTAGTATGTGAATCTTCAGGACATGTGTCGCACCATGATCCCTGCATTGATTTGTTTGCCTTTTGGCCCAGACACATGCCAGAGTAAGAGCAGTGTTAGCTGGGCTTCTTTTCACTATTTTCAGGCAGGATCGTTTGGAAATTGTATCTTTTCCTTTGTAGGAAGGAAGCTGACATGTGTATTCTGTATGAGAAAATGTAAAGATCATTTGATTTAATGTACCTTTATGCCCATTTCTGTTTTCCTCCTGCATTTAGAGCATTGTATTTGTTATCTTTGGTGTTCAGAGAGCAAAATGTAACCCTGCACATGGCCTGATTTTTGTCCTTTGTTAGTAGTTAACTTTTACAGAGCTGTTGTTATTTTAGCAAGGATTCTTTCAGTATACATGTAGTGTGTCGATCGTATTTCTACCCCTGTTGCTTCCCATAATTTCCTCTCTGACAATTAGAGGAGCCTTCAAAATCTAGTTTCACAGAACCTGAGTGTCTATCCTGCTCCAGCCTGATCAGTTTTAAGGTGGTGGGGTAATAAGTAGCTAAATGAAACAAATGTGTGGTGGAGGCTGTACCGTAGTAGCATGCTGTGTGTTGTAACCGAGCTCACGGAGAAGATTGAAGAGGACAGAGCGGGCAGTGAGCTGCGGCAGGAGTGTCCGCACCGAGTAGTCAGTTGGGAATCCGCACCAGTGCCGTGCGATAAGCAGACAGTGAGGTAGCTGATACGAGAAGGCCCACGAAGAATCAGAGTGTTGGAGCCGGAGCTGTTAGAAATGCGACAGCCTCAGCAAACAGTGTTGCCTTCTGTGACCTCCGGAGTGGAGGAGTACTAAGCCGAGAGCCACATGTGGGGAAGGAGAAGTATTTCACGAAGGCAGAGGAGGCAGGATTCGCTCACAGCACACTCTTTAGATAAGGGAATTCCAATAGTCTTCTAGGGAGAAATTCAAAGAATGTTAATGAAGTACAGCCTTCCTTTGGGTCTTTGGGAAGCCTGTTATATGTCTCCTCACTAAATGCCACTGAGTCAACGCCCCCTCCCCGCCACCCCCCCCCCCCAAGAGCTGGGTCTTGAATCAAGAAGCTCTAGAGCAGTGCTTTCTTTACTAAAATTGCAAAATACGAATTTGTTGTACTTGTTTACAAAAGAAGGACAGTTTTATTTAGTCTGTTTTCATCTCAGTTGGGGAGAAGTTTTAAAACCCTGAAGTTTTGTTCTCTTTCCCAAGTATTCTAGATTTGTAGATGCCTTAGAAGGACTTGGCAGAGTGATGCTGCATGGGGCAAAAGAGAGTAGAACGTGGTTCTGGAATGTTCTTTATGTTTTCTCATCATAGTCTTCATCAGTAGAGTTGAAGATAGAAAAAGACGTTCACATATAATGTGATTGGAGTCATGTTTAAAACAAGAGTTTTTATTAAAATCAAAATTACGTATTTAAGTCTCTTGAACTTTGGTATGTATAAGTTCTATATGAAGGGAACTCATCCAAGGCAGACATTTTTATCTTGAGCTTTGTGTTTTCTGATGGTTACTGCATTTATTAGAAGGACACGGGCACCTGGGTGGCTCGGTTGAGTGTCTGACTTCAGCTTCGGTCTTGATCTCGTGGTTCATGGGTTCGAGCCCTGCATCGGGCTCTGTGCTGACAGCTCACAGCCTGGAGCCTGCTTCAGATTCTGTGTCTCCCTTTCTCTCTGCCCCTCCCCTGCTCATGTGCTGTTGCTGTCCGTCTGTCTGTCTGTCTCTCTCTCTCTCAAAAATAAACATTTAAAAATTTTTTTAAAAAAAAGGGCAAGCAGATTTCCCCCTTTCTAAAAAAAAAATTAACAGAAATTATGTTAGCCTAGGGAGTTCCCAAGTTGAGTATCCTTGCAGTGTACAGGCAAACCAAATTATTATATTTCCAGATTTCCTCCTACTTTTGCTGCCATTCACAACGAGGGAGGAAAAGTGGACTCCTTTGATGTGGGGGGGGGGGGGGAAGCAATATATCACTTCCCTGAAAGAACATTTCTCAGTCTCTCATGTGAAAAAGGATTAGCACCTCCAACAAAGGTCCTGTAGATCACAGAATTGGGCAGCAATACCAAATAGTATTCCTGAGGAGAGGAAAAACTGTATTTGAGCAAGAGTGTTTGTCCTGGCAAACAGAAGCTTTTTAATAACTGCAAATCTGAGATAATGGCCTGCGCTCCTCGGAATCTCCCCCTAAATCCTCAGACAGCCAGTTTAAACAGAGCAAAGCCAACCTTTGTTTTAAAATAGAAGTATAGTCTTATCAAAATACAGTGTTTTCATGGACTGGTTCAGAGTATCTTTGGTTCATAAGGATCACATATTTACAGATAAAATGGTTTGCAAGAGTCCTCTGTGACCCTCGCCTGTCAGCAGCAGTTCTGTTACAAAGCCACTCGCTTCTCTATTTTGCGTTAATAAAAGTTACTCATCAACTTGCTGAATTAACGTATTAAGATTTTGGTTGAGTGTGTATTAGAAGAAAAAAAAAACTACCCTGACTTCCCAACACATCACAGAATCCTTGTACGGTTGGGAGAAAGAGGCTGTGGGAAGTAAGAACATGTCAATTCTTGAGTGGCAGAAAAGCTGAGAGGAAAGTTCGTTGGTTAAACAAGCTTTGGTTAAAAACTTTGCTTTTTCCGGGTCTTAATTTATTTCCTTTTTCTGGATTCTGTTTTCTAATACCGAGAGAATGAAAACACTCTGATTGAAAATAATAATAATAGTACCTTGTACACATGTAGCACTTGAGGCCGCCTAAAATCCTCTCTGCCAGACTGAAGCTTCAAAGTCTGGATGTCTTTGGCTCCCTACTTTGCTTGATCCTGCCTGAATGAAAGATTCTAAGTGGGAGGGGAGAAGGAGGCCGAAGGAGCTAACAGTGTGAGCCCCAGAACAAGGTGTAGGATGCCAAGTGACCCTTCAGAATTTTGGTCTGAAAACAAATTCTGGGAACTCTTAGTTTAATGCTAGAAATCAGGATTATTTTATCCACATGGACCCCTTAATTGTAAGAAGATTTTATTTCATTTACTTTCTTAAGAACAAATTTTGGTCTTGGGTCGCTAGCTAGTAACCCTCTGACCTTTCAGTAAATATCCAACTAAAGCTTTGAAATTAGGGTGTTTAGTGTTTTATGGCCCAGAATAAAAATCTCCAATTCTGTTTCCAAATAGTGTAGCCTCAACACATTTTATTAAGCTCTTGACACATTGAGCTGTGTGTATTTTGTAAAGTTCCTATGGTTATTGTTTTACAATAGCTGCTTCCAGAAGCATTGTAAGGGTTTCAATTAATCAGCCCTTTGTGTGCTTCAGACTATGCAAATTTATCACATCAAACCATTCAACTGCTCATGGGAAAGCCGTGTAAAAACTGTATTGTCTTCTAGCGCCTCCTCTCATTTAGAGTGATGTTTTAATAAGAAAGCTAATCAAGTTTTCTTATGCATTATTTATCTGTTAAGATGTAAGGAAGAGCCAAATTAAAATTATGTCAACTGGGATATGGCAGGAGATGTGATAGATCTGGAAGTGATTCAACGGCAAAACAAAGCTAATATGATTCAACAGTTTTTGTCTCCTCCCCTCCCCCTGGGGATTATTTAAGGTGGTGGTGTGAAAAATAAAAGAAGGTCAATTCAGTAACTGGAAAGGAGGGAAGGAAGAAAGGAGGAACCACCTGTGTTAGCCTTTATGTTTCGATTTAAAGATTCACATTTCTGACTATACAAAGGCTTATCGAGATGAGTTTATTCAAAGCAAAAACGCGTTTTACTTGATACAAATGGTCAAACTGGAAAGC
The DNA here is from genome assembly GCF_023721935.1 of Panthera uncia. Taxonomy (NCBI): domain Eukaryota; kingdom Metazoa; phylum Chordata; class Mammalia; order Carnivora; family Felidae; genus Panthera; species Panthera uncia. The sequence goes on from NC_064809.1 coordinate 122,798,513, forward strand.
ATCCCCGCTGCTCACCCCCCCTTTCGTCACTTAGTAAACCATTTCGCTCTGGAAGTCTGCAGCCCGGGGCCTGTGAGTTGTAAAGTTGGTAGGGGACACCATCCTGATGATGTCAGATGATCTCAACAGCCCAGCCGAGTGAGCTCCTTTTCGGCCCCTTCATCCAGTTAGTGCCACAGCTACTGCTTCTTCTATTCATTAGGCTGGTCTCCTCTGCTTTGCTAGTTTGCTTCCTGCTGAGAGTAATTAGGTTTCTTATATAATAATAATTCCTTGTGTTTAGATGCTGCCTTTCTCTAAGGACCTTAAAGTACCTCTCAGACATTAGTTCATCTGGTCTTCTAACACAATTGCCTCATGAGATAGGTGCTAATTGTTCCCATTACAAAGACCAAACAACCAAGGCTCACCAGAAAGTGGTGCTTTCCCTCCCACAGGAACACTGTATTGCTTGAACCTCAGGGAGTCAAAGGAAGGTCCCCTGATTCCTTGATATTCTGCCTTGATCTGAGACTCCAGGGGGTGGTGAGCCCTTTGCGGATGGAACCCTCTCCTCCCCGCCTCCCCAAGTCTGCGAACCTCATTAATACCAAGTAATACCATTACTTCTCTACAAAACACCAACACTTTTCTTACGCTGGGACAGATAAAGAAAAATCACAGCAACACTTCACCCCTCCTTAGTGCTGAGAGCGTTAAACTCTGCACAATAAATAGCTTATCTAAGAGGTGAGTACGCACAGAAGGTCAAAGTAGATCATTTTAACCTCTGATTAGTATTATTTCAGCAAAACCCACTGCCCAATGTACTCTGCATCATTTAGAACATGAGAATGTCTCCAGCTGAATTGTATAAATGTTTTCGTTTTCAATATTCAGTCACTGAAATCTGTACAGGACACCTGTCAGGTGGGGTTGAGTCCTGAGCCCCCTCCTGCCACCTCTGACACAGCCCTCATCCGGAACATATGCTTGGTAACTGAGGGACAGGATCCTCTTTCCTCCCTCAGGAAAGGAAGGGTCCTAAGATACCAGCCTCAGAGTGGCCTACATCATCCAAAAGTGCTTACACGAGACAGTAGACTTACTAATAAAAGTTAAAGCAAGGGGGACCTGGGTGGCTCAGTTGAGTGTCTGACTCTTCATTTTGCCTCAGGTCGTGGTGCCAGGGTTGTGGGATCGAGCCCCACTTCCATGCACATGCTGCCCACCCCCCTCTCTGTCAAATCAAAAAATATTTTTTTTAATTAAAACAGTGAAGCAGACTGTGATGTTCAAGTGAGACCTGGTTATCAACAAAATAGAAAATGATTTGTTAGTCTGTTCTCAACACACTGAAGTCACATCAAAAAGAGCCCTCAGGGCACCTGAGTCACTCAGTGGGTTAAGTGTCCGATTCTCAATTTCGGCTCAAGCCACGATCTCATGGTTTGTGAGTTCAAGCCCCACATTGGGCTCTGTGCTGATGGTTCGGAGTCTGTGATTCTCTCTCTCTCTCAAAATAAAATTAAAAAAAAAAAAAAAAAAGCAGCTCTTGAACTAAAAATGTCATTACACTTTTCTCCTGCCAGTTCTATTCCCTTTCCTGTCTTGACATGGTACTAGAATGCTTTTGTTTTTCCTTATCTTTTGTTTTATCTTTTATTTTTTTCTATTTGAATTAAGAATGGTCCATTACACTAAAACTAGTTTTTAAAAAAAGAAGCCAAAAATGACTTGTGAACAAGTCATTTGCTGTTTATAATTAGAAATACTTTCTAATAATGATTCATTGGATTAACTCAACTTTCGTGGGGCAAACCTATTCTTAAAATGATTTATATGTTGTTCTGCAAGGCTACGGAAATAGAAATAACAAATTGGCGTAAGATCCTCCAGTGCTTAGGGGGTGGCACACAGACAGCTGTGACAGTGGGTCCCCAGGTTTGCTGTTCCTGCGTGGCTTGGGGGTCAGACTTGTGGGTTTAGACTCCCTAACTTCTTCACCTTTACATTTGAAATTAATATTGATGTTGATGGAATAATACATCACCGATGGGGTATCTGTGGAACCGTTGTGCTCTGACATTGTGTTCTAGTCTCTCCCTGTTACCTATTTTCAGCTCCTAAAAGGTCTGGAGTGTAGGCTGGGGTCTACTTCCCAGTTGGCCCCTGTAAGTCCATTACACATTCCGGGCCCTGTTAAACTGGTGCATTTGCATTTCGCTGCCAGGAGGTTGTGCTATAAACAATGGGGTTAAGACACCAGCGTGAGCCAGGGGATGAAATTTTATTTTAAAATCTGAAATGCTGTGTAAGCATTTAAGGTAGGAATCGGTAATTGTTTCAACAACAGCTTCCATTAGATATGGTTTATTTGTAGTCCATCGTCTTTTCAAGGATCCAGGGGAGTGTTAACACACTGGAGCGGACTGCATATCATTTACATTTTTAAACTAGCATTAAGGGAAAGTGACCACAACTTCTTAAGAGTTCTAAATGTTGGGAGAAATTTTATGCCTCCATCCTCAGAGAAAATAGTTTTAATGTTTCATTTGAAAATAAGACCAGAAACCTTCCTTTGCTTTGATGAAGGATTGGAATAATTCTGAAACTGAGAAGTACCTTTTTAAAAAAAAGAAAAGTCTGGTTCTAAGCCTGCGAGCTCTCTTCTCCCCGCCCCTAATGAATTCCGTAAAATACAAACTTTTAAAAATCATCTGTCTCATTTGAGATTCAAGATCATCAAATTCTGTCTAAATATTTTGTTTTAACTTCTAAGCTCATTATGGTTTCTTTGTGTTAACTTGTATTAAAATCTGTCAGCTATGACTGGTCTCATAAGCACAGTCAGCGGACCAGAATAAGTTAATTATTTACTTGTGTCACTAGTGCTCTTCATCTAATGAAATGCACAGCTGTGTTAGATCTGCAGTTGGATGTGTAGCTTCCATTGTTCCGCGAGTCAGCAGAGGGTAGAAGCCCCAGTGATGGAGAGCCCTCAGTTCTTTCTGCTGTTCTGGCTTTCTGTGTCGATTTCATGGATCTTTTATCATTCACTTTCACACAAAACAAACAACACAGGGCTGTCTGCTATGGGAACCATCTTGGCATATAAAAGGGTTTTCAGAGCCTAAAGTAATTTTAAGTTAGCTAAGATTTAATTTTTGGCTTACAGGTGCCCTTGATTTGGATGTGGCCAAAGCAGTTCCTATAATGGGATGGAAAAAAAAAAAAACCCAAAGTTACTTACATGTATTTTTAAATGCAGGGTCAAAAAGGGGCTGGTATAATTACTTCCCAAAAAGGAAAACCGGTACTACATTTTAATCGGGTTTCAAGCAAAGTTATTAGAGATTCAGATTTCAGGGGAAGGAGCATTGCTTTTGTTTTCATAGCTAAGTTAAGTTGGCTTGATTAACCGTGTCAACTAAAACTAAAAATACCAAAATGCAAATCACCTCTCTCCTCACCCTCCCCCCCATTGTAAGTATTCCCTGCTTCCTCCGGAGCTGCTCTACCTCCTGCCCCTCACTCCCACCTCCTCATGTTGCCGGGGGTGGTGGGGGGGGGGGCAGTGGACTCCGGCTCCCCCCTGTGAACTGCTACTGAAGGGTGCCGAGGTCTTCCTTTGGTTTTGTTTTGAAGGGATATAGCCAAACCCTCCACCTCCTCACCAGCCAAAGTGACATTCTCTCCAGAGCACATCCCAGGACCGGCCTCTGCAGGAACTGCCATTTTTAACATTTTGTTCGCTGCTACACAATGTTGTTGTCGGTGCACCTAGATTTACAATTTGATCTCTTTCAGAGTAGATTTCCCAGTAGCCCAAGGGTTTGTCAGATAATTTCAGTGTGGGCAAGATGGATTTTTGAAGGGAAGGAAGAAGGGGTCACACACTCTGCTTGATTTAAATTCCAAGACCTCGTAGTTGAATTTGAAATAAACTGAACTGAATGATTGTTCCTGTTCTTCATGTAGGAAAGCATACGTTCTTTATAATAAACAGTACAGTTTCAACCAAAAAGCCAATTATGGTACCTACGTGCTCTAGAATTCAATACCACGAACCTAATTACCATATTGTAGGCAGCCGCTGGAAATCGGGATATTAATAACCAATACTGAAAGCACATGGCTTTCTTTTTCTTTAGACTTTAGCTTTTGGTGATTAGGACACATCACAAAAATTTTATTTCAGAATAGTTGGAGTAATTATGTAGAAATCAAACAGGAATGAAGAATTTCTTGGAGAGCAGTTTCTGTGCAGTAGGTGCACATACTTGATAACTTTATATACAAGGGAAAGGGAATTTTATCTTAGTAAGTGTGAAAGGACTTTATTTCTCCACCCAATGCCATTGTACACTAGTTTTCCAATTTCAAATCGTGTAGGTTGTGGTTAACAATCTAAAAGAGGCCCCATCCCTCCTACCAAGAAAATGAAATCAGAGGAATTAAGCAACAAAATCCCCTACAGGTTGGAATAATATGAAGAGAGTAATAAAATAATGTAAGAGACCATCAGTAGTGTGCATAGAACTGGTAGGTTTTTGTTCTGTTTTCATTCTTAGAATTACGTTTCTAATTCCAGTCTTTTCTTCCAAGAATAATCTGGCATTTAATTTTCTTGTTCAACTTTACAGCTTCAATCAAAGATCATTTTCCTAATGTGTTGTAGGTGGTAGGAATTAAAATTCCTTAGGGCAGTTTAGGCTCAGCCAGGGAAGCCCTGGCAAAAACTAGCCCATCAGCCAGTGCTCTGGGTGCCCTATTAGCAAGTCAGCCTCACACGGATCCTCCTTATCACAGTTTTTTAAAACCAAATGTGAACACATCTGTCAGACAGGTAGTTCTGTGTTTGGTGGAGGAGTCGGATTCCTGTGATTTGGCGGTGGGAGGTAGCAGATCGCAGACTAGCTGACCAGGAGCGAAATCGAAATCGCTGTTGACTTGAAGCTTCAGGGGCGGAGGCGGGGCCGGGGCCCAGCGGAGTTGTCGCACTTGGGTCTCCGTGGCGGGAGAGGTTGGGCGAGCAGCCTGACAGCACCAGCGGGTGTCACGCCAGCAGGCCAGTCCACAGGCTGCGACGCTCTCTGCGAGGACGGCCGTTTTCAAATTGTATCATCTGGCAAGATGGTGGGAAATGGCTCTTGTGACTCTTGATGGAGACCATGCAGAAGGCTGTAGAGATAGCGGTGGGGAGCTGCCAGTTAAGCACTGCAGTCTTCTTTTCTGCTGATGTGCTTTACATGGCATGAGATCTTCTCTCCCCCAGGTGTTTGTGGCTTGATCGTCCCTCAGGAAGACATGCCGTTTTGTGATTCTGGCATTTGTCCGGACATCATCATGAACCCACATGGCTTCCCATCACGAATGACGGTCAGTACGCTTTTCAGAGGTACTGCTTTTTAGGAAGAAGGCAGGAGTGGGTTCGTAGGGAGTGTTGGCCGTGAGAGCCTGAAAGTTATTTTTAGAAAGAGCCCTTTGACCCTTTTGCCAAATGAAGAGGTTCCTAGCTCCTGACAGTGCTAGGTTACCCTCCTCTAGAGAGGGAGTGCAAAGCATGCCGGCCCTTCCTTCAAGAGCAGTCTTCTGGGGGATGCACGTGCCCCTCAGCAAAAAGAACCTCTTGTGTTAACCTTACTGTATCTCCCTTCCATGGTTATTGTTTTGCAATCCTGGCTCCACCACTTACCGGCTGTGCAGCTTGGGAAAGCTGCTCAGCCTCTCTGTGCTTCATTCCCTCATGTGTACATTGAGGGAAAGAACAGTGCCGATCTCGTGGGGCTTTTGGGGGCATAAACTTGGATCCCACGCGTCAGGCTTTTCCAAGCGTCACACGTGAGAGAGTGGTAACTATTCACTGCCATTTCACAGCTGTTTGGGAAAGTAGGCCACAGCTAAACAGACAGAATTCCTATACCCCAGGAAGCTGCCCACTAAGGCTGTTTGACCCCACAGGTGGGAAAGCTGATCGAGCTGCTGGCCGGCAAGGCCGGGGTGCTGGACGGCAGGTTCCACTACGGCACTGCGTTTGGAGGCAGTAAAGTGAAGGACGTGTGTGAAGACCTCGTCCGCCATGGTTATAACTACTTGGGGAAAGACTATGTTACATCTGGCATCACAGGGTAAGTGTGTTTTTAGACATTTTAAAGAAAAGCGTGATTTTATTAGAGTAAGAGGTAAGAGCCCTTGTGGTACACCTTAGGATAAGTTTTACTCTTTTAAGAAATCGGACACAAGAAAATCTGAATTTGTGATGGAGGGGTTAGCTTAAAGCCACAGTGGTAATCGTTTTGCAATATATGAGTGGATCAGATCAACATGCTGCTCATTTTAAACTTGCTCACAGTAGAAGTCAGTTATATCTCAGTAAAACAGTGCTGGGGGGAGGAAATCCAAATCGGAAAACTGACAAGTTAAGGAGTGCTGTTCTTACTGGTGAGGCTATCATTTTAAAAGTAGAAGAGAGTTCATTTACCAAAATAGGATATCGATACAACTTTTAATTGTATATAATGTAAAATCCCATAACCACTGAACTTTCTCTGCATTAACAGGATGAATATCAGGTAATTAGTGCTCTGACAGTGCTCTGATAATTAGTGCTCTGAGTCCTAGCATTTGTGTATTCGTTCACGATGTGTGCTAGGTACTAGGTATATAATGGGAAACAAAATAAACACGGTCCTTTAACTAGGGAGCCAACCACTAAAATTTGTGACTAGACTTACTGCAAAAATATGACAAAAGGTAACTTCTTAGCAGGACCTACCCTGACTTCCCAATTTAAAACTTACACTGTACTGCCCATTTTCTACTTGAAATTTCTCTGTCGCGTTCATCATTATCAGACACCCCATGTAATAATGCTGCCTAATACTGTTACCTGTCTCCTCCATGAGAGCAGGGCTTGTCTGTTTTGTTGACTGTTTTATTTCCAATGCCTGCACACAGCAGGTGCTCCATAAAGATTTTGTCAGTAAAGGAACCGAGAACAAATCAGTACAAATAGCTCTCACCGAAATGAAGGGAAAGAATGGGTTAGGAGATGTCTCTGAGGAGGTGGGTGATACAGAGGATGAGAAGGGTAGACCATGTGAAGAGTGTGTTTCCTGCAGAGGAGAAGTGGGTTTGACATCTTCCAAGGGACAGACCTCCGCTCACCTGAGGTGAGTTTGCGGAAGGGAAAGCGCCTTCTCCTGGGCTGAGCACTGGCTCCTCCTGTTACCCTGGGCAAACAGACAGGGTCTTGAAACTTGACTGACACATCCTTTTAAAGGATCAAATTAGCTGCTTAAGTTAAGACACACATTGTGTTTTACGCCGGATAAAACTCTGGGACATGGTGTTTATACTGTTTTTCTGAGGCTTCACCCTGCTTGAACACAAGTGAAACTGGGTGTGGAGGCGTGCATAAGGACCCAGGGCTTGATTTGTGCTGCATGTAGATCGGCCAGATAGGATTACAATGGCTGGAATGTACATCTTTTGAAAATACTGAGTGCTTTCTAAAATGATCTATCCGAACTGTGATAACATAGATTTCCCTAGGTGTATCGTGCCCGAGATGTTCTAGAAAATCACATTACAGGAAGAGAATAATGGTCCATTTCCAAAGTGACGCACTGAAGGTAGCTGACGTCCACTTCAAAAATTAGTTGTCGGGGCGAAACTGATGGTCTTGGTCTTTGTTCCTCGTCCATAAATAATGGAGTTGACCAGAAACTGTGCAGATCCAATGAATGGATTTGATGGGCCTTCTAAACATCATTTTAATAACAGATTTGGATGGGTTATGCTCTGCTTCTGATAGATTACTTCAGGTTCTGTCTACACCGTCTTCCCCTACGCCCCAGCTAGTGTTTTCATGTGTTTGCCATTCATCTCAAGAGGCAGAGTTTGAGAAACATTAGTTTAGCTTATTAGTTGAAAGTTCTCCAAAGGGCTTGCGAATACATTCACCCACCAGCTTCACCCCTCGCCACATCCTTGAGATAACCAGGAGGGAGAATTGCGCACGGCTCTCTTCATTTGGGGATGGGGTGGCATTAGGTGACAGAGTTCCATAAATTCTGCCACGAGCAACCATGCTGTGGAGGATTGGAACCTTGACTCTCAGAGCTGGAAAGAACCTTGGTCTGACCCCCTTGTTGGACAACTAGGAAGACTGAGGTAAAGAGGTCATGTTATTACTGGGTGACAGAGCTGGGACAGGAGTGGTGTCTCCGGACACCCCATCCATTGTGTCCTGCACCCCACTTACCTGGCTGTCCTTAAGCCAGTGCGGTGGCCAGACAGCTAGAAAAGCCTATGGCGCTGAAAATGGTGGAAGACAAGCCAAGCAGGAGGGACCAAGAGCTTTGATGGAACCTCTGCCACACAGCTCGCTGCCTTTGCTCTTCCCACTCGCACATCGTGCTGTGGCCCAACGTACGGGGTTCAAGACGGGCCAGCGTGGCAGGGAGCACCCTGGATCTGCCTCAGCCCGTTCCGCAGCTCTGATAAACCTCTCAGACCCTCTGTGCCTGTTTCTTCATTTTAAAAATAAGCCCCCTTTCTTCTGAGGACGTTCTGGAACGGTTCACATTGTTCAGAGGCTTTAATCCCCTGCCTGCTATTGCTCCAAACTACAGAAAAAAGGTTTCTCCTGTCAAAGCACTGAAATATTCACTGTCCTCCTTTACAACTTTCACTATAGTTTTTCAAAGGATGCATCGAGTCAGCTGTATTTTAACAGACGTTTACTGAGCACCAGTTATGTGCCAGACAGGGTTAGTAGTGCTGGAGCCACAGTGGCAGAAGAGACCAAGTGCTTATCCTGAGGAGTTTACTTCAGGTGGGGAAGACAGGCAATAATCAGGGAAATACTAAATGTGGATTATAATAATACCAAGTGGTAATCCGTGCTCTGAAGAAGCAAAGCCAAGGTAAGCGTTGAGATAGCACAGGGGCACGGTGATGGGGTGGGAGCAGGACTCCTCTTTAGATAAGGTGGTGAGGGAAAGGAAAGTCTTTGAGGAGGTGAGATGCTTGACAGCCATGTGAATACCTGGTGGAAGAATGTTTTAGGCAGAGGAAAGAGTAAATGCGAAGGCCCCGAGGCAGACAGGCTTCCTACATTTGAGGAGCAATGAAGAGGCCGGTGTTACTGGAGTGGAATGAGCAATGGGGAAAGGCAACAGGAGATGAGTCAGAGGTGGGCAAGAACCAGATTATGTTAGACCTTATTGCTGTGTTACACAATTTGGATGATACAGATTAGTGCTGAGATTTACACTTCAGAAGGAATCACTCTGGTTTGTCTGTGAAAAGAAGATCGTTAAGGGATATGAGCAGAAGCAGGGACTGTGTGCAAGAGTCCAGGCAAGAAAAGGCAGTAGCCTGATGAGGGCGAGGACAGTGAAGGAGGGACCTTCCTCTACATACTTTTTCATAGTCTGTTTAAGGTTTTATTTCTTAATTAAACAGTGTGTCTTCTAACGTATCCATGGTGTTTTTATATTTCCAGATCTTGCCTTTTCATTCAGTGCACAATGAAAATCATTGTCTGCCACTCATTCATAAACCTGGTCTGAAGCAAGGCCCTGCCATTGAGGGGTCCTGGAAAAGGCTGTCTGTTGTTAGCCCAAACTTGGTCTCTTAGCCCAAAACTCTGAACTTTTCTTTCAGCGAGCCCTTAGAAGCGTACATCTATTTTGGCCCCGTGTACTATCAGAAACTGAAGCACATGGTGCTGGATAAGATGCATGCCCGGGCGCGGGGCCCACGAGCTGTTCTTACCAGGTAAGAGAAAAGCATTCACAAAAAGAATTTCTAATGCAGTCGAGTCTACCTTGCATTGCCCAGATATAGCAATAAGCTGAGTCCGTGAAGTTTCTGTTTCCCTGAGATGTCAAAATTTGGAGTGCTGGGCATCAGCAAAAGTCATATCTGTCTGGTTAGCATGAAAAAATAGCAGCCGATTAAAACTCGTTTCATAGGCACAAGAGCAGACCCATTGAAGGTCTTGCCAGTAGTCGCCTAACATGCTCATTGACCTTGTACCTGTTTGCAAACGTGGTTCTCATTCAAAAAGGTTCATATGTAAGAACGTAGACACACTTACACATCATAGATACACACGTAGATACTCCTGTGGGCTGCCATGTGTACACAGAAAACACATACGTACTTTGTTTGGGAGCCCAAGCCACAACTCATTTCTTAAAATTTCTGTTATTGGAGCATAAGGCACCTGTACTTGCCTGCTCATTCGAATAAGCTCCAGGAGGTCCACCTGTGCCCCATTCGCCAGCGCATCCTCAGTTCCAAGCACAGTGCCTGTGTGTTGATGAATGGGTATAATTGTTGGGAAGAAATTGCAGGTACTGTTTCACGTGTTCTTAGTGCTTGGTTCTTAGTATTACGTTGCTTGTACTATATCACGTGTACTTAGTACTAGTTGGAGAAGCATAGTCCAGGGCAGTAGTTCTCAACCACAAGCAAGTTTACCTCCGGGGGAGAGTTGACAATGTCTGAAGACATCTTGGAATGTCACAACCAGATGGGACAGGGGGCAAACTACTGGCATCCAGTGGGTGGCGGCCAGGAATAATGCTACATACCTAGCAATGCACAGGGCAGCTCCCACCACAAAGAATTACCCAGTTCAGCATGGTTCTCATGCCAACATCGAGGAATCCTGGGCCAGGAGAGGGAACACAGGCCTTGAAGCCAGAGAGACATGGACGTAAACTCAACTCCACCCTGTGGTTCTGCCACAAGCCTCAGACACATCACTTAGCTTCTCGCAGCTTCAGTTTTTCTCCTACGTGAAGTGGCGACACTAATGCCCATTTCACGGCATGCTGGTGAATGTCAGAGGTTTGAATATAGAATATATGTATAGTGCCCATCGATGGGGGATGCTCAGGAAATATCCAGTTCCCTGCCTGCCTTCACTGATCACGGCATAGATGTTACAATAGGGACAGGACCGGCGATGAAACAACTGGTATGTGAGTTTACTTTTATAGACCAAGGGAGGGGGGTGGAGGGCTAAATCCCATGATGCAGTTGCATATGGCTGTTGAAATGATAGACACTTGTGCTCAAAATTACAGAAGAGGGAAGAGAAGTTGAGATTCTCAGGACACCAATGATCCCAGCAGTGAGACCCTGCTTGGGTTAGGTGTATCTCTCCCCTGAGTGCAGTCCCTCCAGAGCCTTCATTTCAGTTATAACATCTAAGATCGATTCCAGAATAACAAGTGTCAAAACAGTTTTTGCTTCGTTGTGTAAAAAACTTACTACTTTAGTACTTTAGTGCATTCTGTGGGAAGACTGCCAACAGTGCATTTACCCATTCCTAGTCCCTTATCTCACTTCTGGGTTCTGCTCATGTATGATCCGGCCACCTTCACTTGTCCAGTGGTCAGGGAGAGAGGGACCCTCCTACCCCAGGTGTTCTGTCAGCAGGTAAAGACGTACATAAGGAAGTTTCTACTAATGGTGTGTTCATGTAGACTATTTGTTTCATTTAGACTTACTGTTTGTCAGTTTTTTATATGTAAATTGTCTTTCAACAAATAATCTACAACTCAAGTCTAGTTCCTAATGTAACCTTTAGCAACAACATAAGGTAAAATTTGAGCACATGTTGGCCCCGCTCTGTTTACCTTTCTCTTTGGAAAATCGGTGGCAACGGTAAAAAGTAAAAGATGCTGTGGGATAGAGCAAACAAGGTTTGTGGTCCACTCCTGCTCAAGGAGTGTCACCCCGAAATCAGCCAGCCAGGGAGATAGCTCACTTTTTCTTTTTTTAGACATTGTGGCGTCACTACCTGGGTGGGGTTGCCTGTGTGGTTTCAGAATCCCCCAGTTGTATCTCTGAGTCCTAGATTCTTAACTTTTTCAAAGTATTCTCAAGCACGGCAGATACATCAGCCCCAGGGAATCCATTCAGGGGACTCCTAGCTCCCAGCTGAAGTGCCCCCTCTAAGGAGGAATAGTGTGTTTTCATACCTGAAGGGGACACACAGGACTTTCCCTGTCTCTGGGGAACTTCCCTTCTGGCTCAGGCACTCTGTCCTCCCAGATGATTCCTCATCTAGTCCAAATTTTATAAAACTCCATTTGCTTCTTTCCATGTTTGTTTCTTAATAACCTGGAGCCGCTTCTCCCTGGAGCCCTGGCAGGAACTACTGGGGACCCAGGTTTCTTCCACAGTCTGTTCTGCTTAGTTTCTCCACTTGAAATAACAGAACTGAAATATCCCTGAAAATACTCAAAAGACCATCTTACTGACTTGAGGACTGTGCTATCCTAACAATAGTGATACCGCGATGGTAGTAGGAATGATAGCTCTGCTGCTTTATATGATTATATATTAGCTTATTATGTCATATAATATTACACAATTATTTTTTATTATCACTCAATTGTAATAACAGTAGCAATCACTAGTATTACATCTCCTCTCATTTAAGGCTCTTTGGGAGCCTTAAATTTTACATTTTGCAAATGCGGCTGAGAGGCGAGCTAAGCCCCCAATTCCAGGTCACCGTCTAGTTAGTGATTTGCACCCAGGCGAACCCTCCTCTGAAGCCGTGTGCTCTCCGCCAGCGTGTGATGCGGCCCCTCTGTTTGTTTAACGTAAAAATGACACGTTTGTCTAACTTGTTTCAAAGGCAGCCCACCGAAGGTCGATCTCGTGATGGCGGTTTGCGTCTTGGAGAGATGGAACGTGACTGTTTAATCGGTTATGGAGCCAGTATGCTTTTACTAGAGAGACTAATGATTTCAAGTGATGCCTTTGAGGTGGATGTCTGTGGGCAGTGTGGACTTCTGGGGTATTCTGGCTGGTAAGTGGATACCATATGTCTCTCACACCCCTTGCCTCTTAAATCACAGCTCAAGAAGTGACCCTAGAGCACACCCACATATTCTCCAACCTTCCCCATCCATGCATTCCTAGAATTGGGGATTTTATATGTACCTGTTTAGTTTGTCTACCTCATGTTCTGCTTTCTACACCACTAGAGGTTAAGTACCCAAGGAGTATAGACTTTGTTTTCTTCTTAATGTTATCTCGAACACTTTTTTTTTAAGTTTGCTTATTATTTTTTTTTCAGAGAGAGAGAGAGTTGGGGGTGGGGGGCACACAGAGGGAGAGAGAGAATCCCATGCAGGCTCCACACTGTCAGTGCAGAGCCAATGTGGAGCTCAAACTCACGAACTGTGAGATCGTGACCTGAGCTGAAATCAAGAGTCGGTTGCTACTCAGGTACCCCTCAGACACCTTTTATAACACTATTCACCTCTAAAAAATCCTAGCAGATTCACTGTTAGTTATGAGAATTATAGCATTTTATAACTAGAAACTTGTTTTTATTTTCTTAAGATTTATTTATTTTTGAGAGAGCGCAAGCTGGGAAGGGGCAGAGAGAGGAGGGGAGGACAGAAGATTCGAAGTGAGCTCCGTACTGACAGCAGCGAGCTCCACGTGGGACTTGAACTCGTGAGCCATGAGGTCAGGACCTGAGCCAAAGTCAGATGCTCAGCCGACCGAGCCACCCCGGTGCCCCTGTAACTAGAAACTTTAGAGAACGTGTGTTGAACAGCCTTATTCAACCTTAGGCCCAAAGAGCCGTGTGTGTTGTTCCACATTATATGGCAAATTGGGGACAGGCAGGACCAGGACCTGGTACCCTGACACCTGTTTGTGTGCTCTCTGCGTAGCAAACTGCTACACACTTGGGACTGAATTCCGTGATGGCAGCAACGAGGTCTGTCTCAGTCATTCATTCAACAGCTTGAGGCTGCTAAGTGCCAGATACTCTCTGGGCCCCAGAATATGGGGGTGAATAAGACCAGTGAATGGCTGCTCACAGGGAACTTATCTCCTAGTTCCTTCTAACTGCATTCTCTCTTGTTTATACCTCCTGCAGCCTGGGGTCTGGTGGTTGCTTAGTGAAAAACAATTGCTAAATGATAACTAACCCTGCATATGGAGGGTAGCGAATAGATAAAGTATGTAAATCATGAAATTTGTCATTTCTGTGCAGAGTTGAGGACACAAAGTCCAGCTTAAAAGATGAAACTATGTATTTTTTGGTCTTTCCTCTTCATAAATGTTCCACTCTCCTGCCAAGGAACAACTGGTCTGCTTCGGGCCAATCCTGACCCGGAGCCCCGACTTACCTTGTAGGCAGGAGAGCCCATAGCTTGCCGGTCTTGGCTTGCTTTTCTGTCAGAGACGAGGTCTCACGAGGTCCAAAGCAGGTGCTGCAGGAACAGGAGACAGTCTTTACTCCTTTTTTTTTTTTTTTAATTTTATTTATTTATTTTTGAGACAGAGAGAGACAGAGCATGAACGGGGGAGGGTCAGAGAGAGGGAGACACAGAATCCGAAACAGGCTCCAGGCTCTGAGCGGTCAGCACAGAGCCCGACGCGGGGCTCGAACTCACGGACCGCGAGATCATGACCTGAGCTGAAGTCGGCTGCTTAACCGACTGAGCCACCCGGGCACCCCAGAGACAGTCTTTACTCCCTTGTCACCCCTCACCTGCACTCCCAGAGCCCCTTTTCCCTAGGGAGGCACCGTCCCCTGGGAGATAGAATTGGGCCCAAGTGAGTTCCAGGGATACCTGGGCCACCTTTGCTCCACTGAGTCTCCCCTAAAAGCAGGGACTTCTTGCTATCCTAAGCCTCCAGTCTCTTTGTTATTCTGAATAAAGCCAATCAAGAGTCAGAGTGAGGGGCATCTTAGGACGTAGTGTATACCTTGCTAGGTTAATGACAAAACCTTTTAGCTAGTTATTTTATGGTTTTTGGTGTAGAGAAGTTGATGAGACTTGTCTGTGAAGAAATCACTTCATTTAAAAACAGACACAGGAGGTGGTCGTTTGCAGCTCTTTCCTTTCCTGAGGGTGCAGAAATGGGTGACATTATTAATCTAAGCATAAGCCTGGCTCTTTCTTATATTGGTGACTCGGGGTGGGGCGGGGGGGTTGTCTCAATTCTGAGACGTCTGTTCGTCTTCTGAAATGCATATTGAATTTGCTTTTTATTGTCCTGGCTGTGTAACAACAGCCACACAAATGTGGTAGGAAGCTCCCTGGGACCGATTCCACTATGCTGAAATCTTCCAATTTGGCACAAGGATTTTTATGTAATTTACTTTGAAAAAATGGTACAGACGAGTCACTTTATTAACAATAGGGATCACGAAACTTCAAAAAGAATTTCCAGGGTGCCTGGGTGGCTCAGTCGGTTAGGCATCCAACTCTTGATTTCGGCTCAGATCATGATCTTGTGGTTCATAGGATCAAGCCCTGTGTCGGGCTCTGCAGTGACCGTGTGCGGCCTGCTTGGGATTTTCTTTCTCCCTCTCCCTCTGCCCCTCCCCTGCTCACTCATTTGATCTCTCAAAGTAAACTTAAAAAAAAAATGTCCTTTCCTTTTCCATCCTCTCTGCTTTTTTTCCTGTGCCCACCACCTAAGACAGAAAGAGAGCAGTAGACTAGATTCACTCACAGACTTTGAAAACCTTCCTGTCTCTTTCACTGAATATTCAGGGAAACTAATGAAAGCAATTATTGATCTCAATATTATTCTGTTTAATTCTTCTTTCCTGCTTCATTTCTGTCTCATCTAGACATCATGTGATGGCAGTGCCTGATTTCGAAGCTCAGGTGTTCCTTGTGTATTTTAATAGCAATCCTTTGAAAAGGGGCTAAATCAGGTTACACGCCTTAAGGTCTTTCCTGTAATTAAACAGACCTGGATATGCTGTGTGTCTGATTTTCAGTGGCCTGCTTGTCCCCTTGTTGCCAACAGAAAAAAATCCGACCCCAGTGTGGTCGTCTAGCAGCCTCCACATGTGCCGCGCTCTGGCAGAGGAGCATAATGATGCCGTGGCTTTGCCATCATTACCTGCCCGTGCGTGTGGGCTGTGCGGGCTGTGCGGGAGGGGGCACGGCGTGTGTGGGAGGCAGTCGTTCTTTAATGAACAGCACAATGAAGGCTGAGTAATTAGAGCAGTTCAGAACCTCGAAACTGGCCTTTTGTCAGTGATTTGCACATTAGTAAGGCATTGCTATGGGGATGTTTACAGCAAGACTGTTGTTCTGCAGAAGACACGAAGGGCATAAGTCACAAAAGAGAGGTCTGGAAGGAAAACAGAAAAAAGAAAATCCCTATTAAGATAATTAGCTCATAGAGGACATTTTACTGGACAGCGATTTCTCCTGTGAAGCCACAGCCACCTCCTCCTTTTGCCACCTTTGCCCTAAGAAGTGAGTTTACGTAACTGTTGTTTGTGTCAAGTTTCTTCCTTTTGAAATTGTTCAGACACAGGGTAAGGTAATATAATAGCTTTTAATTTATATATGTGTATAAATATATGCATTTATATATGCACATACATACATGCATAGGAGCATTTTAAGTGATGGAGAAATATTTAATAATAAAAAAGATTAGTGGGCTTTCTGGGTTATGAACGAGCAAGTATGGAAATTCTGAACAGATAAGCCTGGGTTGAAGTCACAGAGTGACCTAGAATCAGCAAGAAGTTGCTGCAGTTAAATCCATTTCTCCAATTTAATTAAAGCATCCACATGATGCCTGAATAAATGAGGTCAGCCAGGCACATTAAAAACATAGTTCTTAAACAGTAATGTATTGGGGCGCCTGAGTGGCTCAGTTAAGTGTTCGACTCTTGGTTTCAGCTCAGGTCATGATTTCGCGGCTTCGTGGGTTCAAGCCCCACATGAGGGGCAACGCAGAGCCTGCTTGGGGTTTTCTCTCTCTCCCTCTCTCTTTGCCCCTCCCCAACTTGTGCTGTTTCTGTCTCAAAATAAATAAACTTAAAAAAAAAAATGTATTAAGGAGGTCTTTAGAAAAAAAAACGTTGTTACATATGACTTTGGGGGCTTCATATATTTCCTGAAACCCATCCGATGACCTCCTTGGGACCAGGCTGTTGAGCAAACTTCTTTTTTGACTCCGGAGTGTGTCCTGAACACCTTTATAGTTCAACAAATATGAGTGTGCATCATCACGATTAATGACTGCCCAGCATTCTTCTGTGTAAATGTCCTGTAACTACAAACCAGTTCCCTCTTGGACAGTCTCCTGCTTTGTGCTGTTACAAACCGTGAACGTTCTCATGCGCTCATCTTTGCCACTTGGCGATGAATCAAATAATATGCACGTTTACACTTTTACTCGTATCGCCTTACTGCCTTCCACTATGGCCCTTCCTGCTCACGATGGAGTCCCCTCCAGTTCCTAGTCAGCACTGAATCCTCTAAGCCTCAGTCCATATTCATCTCTTGCGCTCACTTACGCACTCTGTTGACTGCCCCAGACCCTTGAGGTACAGGATGTAGTCCTGTGTTCATCTGAAACCGCAGAAGATCGTTCACTTTCTTCCTGGGGACTCTTCATCATTTGTAGCCATTGATTTAAAACCTAGGTTTAGTGAACTAGCTCTTCCTGAAGGAAGAGAAAAGACAACCCTCCTTGGCATAGCAGGCATGTTGATTAGGAGCACGGGCTGTTGTAGGGATCAATTGGGAATACGTGCACACAGGGAGAGAACGTTGTAAGTGCAGTAGCTTCTCCTACTGATAGAACCAAACTTGAAGAGCACTGGAAAAATAAATCGCATTTGATTGGACACCACATTCCATATGAAAGTCTTATCTTCCCCATCACACTTCAAGTGTCTCAGGGACAGATCAAATTGTAATTGTTGAGCATCTTGCCGTGAATAGTACAGTAATAGATTTTTATCAAATACATGGAGATTGAATCGATTTAAAAAGCTTTCCACAATGCCAAAGTCTAAATCTGAGTAACTTCGAGATGGCTCAGATTTCTGGGCCTCATTCAAAATAAGTAAATAGGCAGATGTTTTGCATCTTAAGGAGAATGGTCTAGAAGCATGGTAGTAACTGATTAAAATTGCATGCTTTTAAAACTGCAGGAGTGATACTTGTTTTGGTTTTTTCTTTTGTTTCCTTGGATGCTGCTTTTCGGGAGGTGGGGTGGGGGGGCGCATGTCTGCACATATTTGATAGCAGGACTGAACCCTGACAAACAGAATAGAACTGATGGGATGGATGGTGGTAGACTTTTGTAGAGAAACTTTGCACTTCTACACGCAGGCTGTGGTTTCTGAGTCCCCGTCCCTCTAACACATGCGGACTTGGGTTTCAGGTGCCACTACTGCAAGTCCTCGTGCCACGTGTCCTCCCTCCGCATCCCGTATGCCTGCAAGCTGCTCTTCCAGGAGCTGCAGTCCATGAACATCATCCCCCGGCTGAAACTGTCCAAATATAACGAGTGAGGATGGAAACGGTGATTACTTAAAGAGAACAATCGCTATGTCTGACACAGTGGAAAGCAGAGGGGATTGAGGATCCTGCTCCTGTGAACAATTCCTTTGAATGTTCTCCCTCAAAAAAAAACAAAAAAACAAAAACAGATGGAGAGGCTTTCTTACACTGAAGACTGACTCCGCGGCCTTGGGCCCTGGGAAGGACACCACCAGTATGGACTGGGATGCAGTCTCTTCGTTCCTGTACTGAATTTGATTCACAAGTGGACGTGACCTAAAAGATAAACTTTTATTTATGTTCTGGTATCTTGAAATCAACTCATTAGACTTTCCTCCTTAAAAAGAACATTTTGGGTTAATGTTCCCCACAGTGCCTTCCCGGCTAACAGAACTCAAGACTCTATGACACCTGTAGGATCTGAAGTCTGTTGGAACAGTTGGCATGGCCTCTGTCGAGAGGGCTGATTAGGAACAGTGTGTGAAGGGAGAGGACGAGTGTGAAGGGGGGAAGGTCGAGAGCAGCGGATGAAGGGACGGCTCTCTTACCTGCTGTTGTGGGCATCTCCCCAACTATTGAGTCCTGCCTTTAGATGCCCACACATTTTCATCTTGGTGAAATGTAATAAATGTATTCCTACCATCTTAAACTTACCAAGGAGGTCCCCTTCTCTTATGGACCCAAATGCTCTTCTTTTGAACCTCCATGATCATACTATGCAACAATATTTGTTGAACCCCTGAAAATAAGCCCATGGGTGCTTTGTGATTCATTTGTGCCTTCCATACCTGCCAGGATGTTAGCCGTCCATTTTCTTTTTAATCTGACAACCTTCTTCACCCTTATTTCCTTCCAATCTGTTCTGAATCTCTCTGCCCTGAAGGCAGGTAAACAAGGATTGTTTATAAAATAAGTCAGAAAAGCTTTCAGTAATGGTCTAGGGCTCCATCCGTGGCATGTCACACTGAAGATGTTTCATAGAATGTTAGTAGGTACCATGTGCCAATAAGAAACAAGTGTCAGATAAGGTTGGGAAACTGGATGTAAGTTAAACGTATCCAGAACTTTTTCAGAGCCTTTACCAAGCTCTCGGACTCTCCAAAGGAGGGATGTGCCAGGAGCCAGGCTAGTCACTGACTTGAGAACCCAGCCTGAACAGCACTTCGTCTGCTTCACAATGAAAAGCTCTAATTCTGGTGTAAAAGTCCTAGAGGCTTTACAGTCAAAGCAGAATGGATGAGGGACACACAGTAGGTGAGTGGGCCTTCTCAGCCCTCACCACATGTCTCCAGTCATTTCAGGGGCTCCATAGGTGTTACAGGGGCAGAGAACTTTGAATGCTGGGTGGTTGGTTTCCTTTCTAGTTCTTAAAATTGACAGTGCCTAAAGATTGCTGTGCTAGATGCTGTTATGCGCCGCGGTACGAAACCCGAATTGTACCTTGTGGGCTGTTTAAGGGGTTTTCTAGAGTGATTTTGACCATTTCCCATGATGGGACAACTCCACTTACCAACTTCGCCGGGAACACAGTTGCCCTCCAGTGTGTGGCACACCATTTTGGGGAACACTCGGGGCCGGTGTGGGAAGAGCCCCTGTGTGCTTGGTACAGGCCCGAGCACGCCATTTATCATTCCGTGCCCGCCATGTGTGAGGCAAGGTACTGAGGATAAAAAGAGGGCAGGCGACGGCCTCCACCTGGTGCTCAGAAACCAGTGAAGGAGGCGGAGACTTCAGCCCTGCAGTCAGTGCTGGGAGTTAACCCCAGCAGTGCTGAGGGTGTTCCTGAGGCAAGATGATCACCTGTGCTTTGGAGACTTGAAAACACTTGACAAATGTGAGTATTCCCTTTATACAGCCAAAGAAACTGAGGCACCAAGTGGCTGAGTCCCCCAGCGCCCCACCTCTAATGGGGGAATAGGATGGGCCTTGGGACCAGGCTTCCTGACTCTGAGCGCATTGTTTGGGATTCATCTGTGATTCTGATTTTCAGTCACCAAATGGGACATTTTATTCAAGTGCCACTGAATGGTTGTATTTCTTAAACATCTTTTTTCCCCCAAAACAATTCCAGGCAATTCTGATCATTCTGAGGGCAATCGCCTATCCTTTTAGGAAATTCTCTGTTCTCTAACAAAGATCCAGAAAGTGTGGGTTCCAAACAGAGACCTCCTTAGAGGAAAAAAACTGTGTCAGGTTGATATTTCAAAAACCAGCAGATTCTACACTTGAATAGGTGTTTGACTCTGCGAAATACTGTAATTGAAAGTGGTCAGAATTGCTGAGTTAGTCCTGCTGGAGTTCTGTTTCTTCCAGCTATTCGTAAGTTCCTTGTTTTAACAACTACCAATTAGATTTCTATTTCCGGTAATGACAGAGTAAACTTTGACAGGCCACCCTCAAAGCCTGTTTTCCCTCGAGGCTTTGCCATGTTGGAAGGGGCACAAGGATGAGGGGCTGAAAACCACATGAGAGCCACTAAGAGGCCGCAGCCCTGACCTGAGCTTTCGCAGAGTCCAAGAGCTGGAGAGACGAAGCTGTGAGCTCAGAGTTGCCAGGACGCCAGAACAAGAAAGGCCAAGATCCTAAATAGAAAGCAAGCTCATTGAGGTGAGCCCAAACTTCTGTACCACTTTTCCCCTTGTATTAGTCTATTTAGACTGTCACAACAGAACACCACAGACTGGGTGGCTTACACATTTATTTTCTTGCAGTTCTGGAGGCTTAAGTCCAAGATCAAGGTGCTGACAGGTTGGGTTTCTGGTGAGGACTCTGTTTTTTCCTGGCCACAGACGGTCACTTTCCCACTGTGTCCTCTGGTATGTGCTAAGAGAACAAGTGAGCCCTGATGTCTCTTCCACTCCTTGAAAGAATGCCCGTCCTGTCAAATTAGGGCTCTTGTGACCTCATTTAACATTAATTGCCACCCTAAAGGCTCTATCTCCAAACAGTTACATGGGAATTTGGGGCTTCCACATATGAATTTGCAGGAGGGGGACACAGTTCAGTCTGTAATACCCCTCAAGTCATTTGCCAACTCATAATGCACAGGTTGAAATGCTAGCAGTATGTGTTCAAGCTGAATGTGCCCAGAACTTCCACTCCCAGATGGATACACGCCCAGTAGAAATGTATCCATATATGTCATCAGTAGGCACGATGTTCCAAAATGTTCCTCATAGCATCATTTGTGATGGCCCAAGTTTATAAATAACCCTGGCCCATTGACAATAGAATAAATTTTGGTATGTTCGCACCATGGAACACTAGCCAGCAATGAAAAAACTGTTACACTATCACAGATACATCTCACAACTGTAATATTGGATAAAAAAAAAGGTTGAACACAAAACAATACATATTGGTTCCATTTAAGTTCAAAAATTGACAAAACTAACCTAAGATCTAAGAAATCATGATAACACTTCCTGTGCAGGGTGGGTGGCTAGTGACTGGTGCAGGAAAGGGGCTTCTGGGGGCTGGTAATTTTTTTGTTTTTGTTTTTTTTTTTGGCTCGAGTGTTCTTTACATGACTGTTTATTTTATGAAAATTCATTGAGCTATATACACTCTGGGTTTTTCGTTTTTCTAAATATGTTACACTTTTAAGTTTTAAAAAAGGACACACATTCTAAACCTGTGTTTGTCTCTTATACAGCGTAATAGCTGTATAAGACTTAATGGCTTTGTCGTCCCAGATAGAACATACTGTATTCTTTTAATTCTCTCATCTTCAAAGTGGGAACGATAGCAGTGCTGACACCTAGGGCCATTTTTAAGATTACATGAGATAGTACATCTAAAGGGCTCAGCACAGTGCCTGGCCCACGACAGGTGTTCACAGATATTTGTTATGTTATATCATTGACCATATTCCCTTCGCAGCGCTGCTGGGACCGCCCTTCTGTACGGCTTCGTCAGGAATGAGGACAAACACTGGGTCCGCTTTGGAAGAGAGAGTTTGGAAACTAGGAATAAGTGCAGAAACTGTACGGTTTTGCAAAACCTATTTGAGAAAGCCTCCATGTTTGGTGGCGATAGGAAGGAAGGAGGGTGGGGGATCAGAGAATGCGCACTTCCCCGGAACAGCCATTTAGCACAGACATCAAAGTGAGGCCTGTCGTCGGCGCGGGGAGTCCCGGAATCGCTTCCCGAAGCCCTCAGAACCAGTTCTCAAAACGCTTCCATGTGGTGAGAGTCAAGAAAAGCATTTAAAAAAAGAAAGAAGAAAAAGGCCTTGATTGGGTGCTACATAATGAGATAGTTTTCAGCTGCTCCAGAGCATTTGGGGCCAACACCTCCATTTGCACTAATGAGTCACATGAGAACGAGCACATCAGGGCCGGTGGCTGGGCCTGGCCGCTTCTCGGCCGACTGAGTAACAGAGAAGCCGGTTTCTGAGAGACCTGTAAATAATTTGTGAAACGGATGGTCAGAAAAGTGATGGTAAAAGTAGCACCTCTTTACCATCCATATTTACTCCAGATGTGTCTTGAAAACAGTTTATTTCATTTGCTGACCAAAAGTTGGGTTTTTACTACATCAGTCCCATAGGGCCAAGGTTGATGGGAAATTAAAGTCAAGCTTTAAAGAGACAGTTTTTGAATGGGAAGAACAAACAAATGGTGGCAATCCAGAAGTATATTCTGTGTGTTGCCGAAACCAAGCCACCAATCTGGATTTCAGATGTAGGCTCCAGAAGCAATTACGAGATTTGCTTCATGCACATCAGATTTATTGTGATCAAGGTATCATGGCAGAGAATTTCAGAACAACCTGAAACTCACATTTTCACTCCCAAGTCCCACTCAGACCGTGGTCAAAGGAGTTCAAGTGGTTCTCAAGTCAAGGTGATAGCTCTCGTTCCATGCACAATAAATTTTGAGTCTGGTTGACTCCCAATCGTTCACGTTAATGGGGGCAAGGAACCATTTGAACAAATTAAAACAGATGATAGATCCAGGTTCTTTTGTTTTGGATGCTGGGGTGAAGCTTACATTCACGTTCTTAATACAACTTGAGTGGAGGTTTGGTGCCTTTGCTGTGCTTGAAACAGTGGCTCCTATGAATACTGTATTTGAAGAAAGTGGGGTAAGAATGTCCTTTGCAGTTAAGTAATGATGACAGACCTCAGAGAGTCAGGTAGCCTAACAACTACTGGGAGGTTCTAGGCCAGTGGCTCTCAAACAGTGGTCCTGGACTGGCAGCATCAGCATCACTTGGGAATTTGCTAGAAATTTGGGTGCAACCCAGCAATCTCTTTAACAAGTCCTCCAGGTGGTTGCAACAGAGGCTTCCTGCCGTAAGCAAGCTACATGATGAGTTTTGCATCCATCCCATCCTTGGAGCCAGCCTTTGGATGTTTAGGGGTACCAAAGAACCCCCCTCTTGGGAACTAGCTGCCCGCTTCCCTGTCTTTCTTGCTGGTGGTCCACTCCTCTTTACACGGTATGTTGTACTGGACTGTTCCTCCTAGAGGCTGTAGCCTGGAGCTTTCCGTTATCCCTTCCGTAGCTCTCCTGCAGGGCTGCCGACCAGTCGCACAAAGATAGCCCACATCAAAAGTGGTCTTTCTGAAATCACTCCTCGGAAAGCTGCAACATCTGTCTCTGTCCCGGCTGGTCGTTGCAGTCTGCCAACCAGGTCCTTGTCTGTTCGGAAGCAAAAGAGTCAGCAGAGATGCCCTTGGTGCCGCAAGGCTTCCTTAGGGTCTGCAGGGGTAGTCTCGTGCTGTGATTTTCCAACTCTTTGCAGATACTGTGCCTGCAAGAGTGGGGAGCCCCAAGAGCAACTTATCTGCTACCCTGAAAATGAATGGGTGGGGGTGTTATCAACAGAGACAGAAGCCACTCTGCCCTGTGTTGTGCGCATGTGAATGCAACAGAGGCACCGCCATGCCCTGGGCTAGAGCTGGGAGGCCCAAGTCTTCTCTAATATTGGGTCTCAGTCTTCTTAGGCACTCAGTAGGGTGTAACCTCCCTATCTGCCTCATCCACCTCACGCAGGCCTGGGTAAGAACAGTACCTACCCCATAGGTTTGCTGTGACAAGTAATGAGTTAGTTCAGGTGAACAGGGCCTTAGAACGGAGAGCACAGCCCCAAGGCAGGCAAACCCTCAGTAAAGGTTACCTTTCCTCTACTTATATTTGTAAACACCAAACTAAACCAGAGTTTCTCAACCTTGGCACTATTAACATTCTGGGCCAAGTAATATTTTTGTGTCAGCCACTGTCCCGTGGATGTCGAGCAGTGCCTCTGGCCTCCACCCACTAGGTGCCAGTAACACCCCCTAGTCCTGACAATCCGAATGTCTCCAGACATTGCCAAATGTCTCCTACAGTTGAGAACCCCGGAACCAGACAATGCTAATGAGAGTGGTTTAAACTGCAAAGTCAAGGAGAACAATTCCAGCTTCAATTTCAGGTTTAGTTCCTGGACTGGTTCTCAGTAAACGGATAGCTGCTGTGCTTTTGGATAACCGAGGCATTCTACGAACAAATGTTAGCATGACACAGCCCTTGTTTTTTCTTCAATGTACCAGTTGTAAGTGGCGTAAGATAAAACTGATGGCCATCATATCGGCCATCATGTTAAATAAGTTTCATCCCTGTTTTTTAAAATGTGCTTTTATACATTTGATGATAATGTTAAAATTACTAACAAATAAGGTAGTTGTCATTTCCATTTTTACCCATGTTTGCCTGATGTTGTTTGAGATCTAACCTATTTTTTTTTTTTTTTTTTTTTTTTTGTCAAAGACGCACCCTGATTTTCACCATTTACCCCATCAAACCAGCTTCGCATCTGCCTGCCTACAAAGACGGCAGGGACTGTTCTGTCCTCAGTCCACCCCAAAGCCAAAGACTCTGCCATCCTTTGAATGGGGTGCTAAGGCCCTAGAAGTCAGTGGGGTGAAAAGCCCCCTCCCAGCAAGCTGACGTACCGCCCACACTTTAAGGTGACAGCAGTAGGGTCCCCCGAGCAGCAATCTCAGCAGCAGCAACTGTCTTTCTGAGTTACTGGACAATTTCCTTCATCATTCCTCTGGGTCCTGCATACCCCAAGTAGGGCTACAATCCATCAGGACCTGAAATATATCAACGCTGGTCCAGAAAATGAAACAGAAGGCTGTTTGTGATTCATTACCTGCTCTGCCTGCAGGGAGAGTTACTCTAATTACCGTGCTTCATGTCAGATGTTACAGAAATCTAGGAGTAAATATTTATAGAGGTTGAGACAGGCACAGTTCTGAGAGTACAGATGTTGTAGGACTTTTTAAGTAGTCAGGGATGTAAATGCACATACATGTGCTTCTATTCTGTGTCTGGATCCCCTTAGGCAGTTCCCTAATCATTCATGGCAGGCGACTCTGCTAAACCTGAATTTGGCCTCAGACCCTTGAACGCCAAGCTCAGCCAGCCATAACCCACCAACCAGGAGGCAAGAGTGTACCGTGGTTGAAAGCAAGGACTGCAGTCCTTCAAATCCTGCCTACCTTCAAATCCTGGCCCTACCATCTACTGGCTAGATGATCTTGGACGTCTTATTTAGCTTCAGTTTCCTCATCTGTGAAAAATGAGGTGATAATAGTACCTACTCATAGGGCTGATTTAGTCTGTTCATGTGACCCCCACAGGAAGTGTTCAGTATATATCCGCTATCATGTGTGTGCCTTTGGTCACAGTGGAGACTGGGTTGAAGGGTGTGGTTGACTCGAGGTAAAGCCATGGCCAGTCTTGGAAAATGAACAACTGATTCACCCAGTACTGAGTTAGGAGTACAGTCTCTACGTGCGAAGGAAATTCAGAGCATGCATATGGCATCGCTGGCCTTCCTGTCCGGCATCCCTGCTCCCTCGAGTTACCAGATTGTGTATATACATTTACATTCGGCAGTGTGCATTGAACCCCACGTTAACATCTCCCGCATAAGAATCCGATGACCTGCGTAAGAAAGAATTTGTGTATGAAGGAATCTTTGGCTTATGTGCAAAGGAAAAAGTCTCCCTTGGAAAAATGCAGGCCTTACACATTTCGCAGACCTTTGTGTCCACAGAAACAGTCACTGGCAATTAGGCAGCCGCTGAAAGATCAGAGACAGGAGCCCGCACATGAAACAGAGGCAGCGCCTGAAGATCGCCGCCTTCTATCTCTGAGTTATGGGCGGCCAAGGTTGCCTCCCCCTGGGCCCAATATGCTCTGAGCTTTTCCTGCTGTGGACGGAGGCCCCAGGGACTTTTATGCACCCCAGTTTTCATGCAGCTTACTGATCCCTTTTTCACATGAATGAAAAACGCCTTTGATTTTGAATACTCACGTCTGTTTTGTGTAACACTTAACTGATGTGCCAGAATCATTCTGTACCTTAAAGGGGGTCTTGCACTGGGTTATTAAAATCAGTCCTTCTGTGAAGAGTCACTTTGTTCACTTAAAGGATAACCACCCTGCCTTTCTTAATGATGCTCATCTCGTTAAACCTGGATTAGAGAAAAGAGGCAAGCAGACCAGCAGTCGGAACCTGGCCAGAGCCCGTCCATGAGTTGGTCCAGCCACAGGAGAGGCTTCAAAGAAATATTATTATCTGCTGATCAGCTGATCTGGAGTCATCTAAGCCTTTCAGACCTGCCTTCCTTTGGGAACCCTGCTTTATTTAGAGCATTAATTCCAGTTACAATCCTGATAAGCCAATAGAGATCTTGACCCTGTGGGTTCACTTCGTTTGTTCAGATGGCATAATGTGCTGTTTCATTATCTGTGGAATTCTCCATCTCTAGAGAGGTCCATGGAGTTAAACCATTAATCCATTCAACGAACATTCTCTGTTTCTTCTAGGAGGAAGCCATTCTAAGTCCTGAGAATGAAGTCATGAATCAAATGCTCAAAATTGGGAGGGAAGACAGAAGCTACAGTACAAGAGGTGTACAATACAAGAGGGGTGGGGGAGAGGCTGCCATTCACATATGTAACTTTGGCAAGTTCAACTACATGTTCAGCACTGGAAAAGAAGAGGAAGGGTAGTATTTAAACAAGGCTGGCAACTCTGCTCTCACCTCCACTCTCCTTTTGAGTCTAGATAGTCCTGCCTCTCACAGTGTGAAAATCTCTGCTGTGATGTGAGTCTCTAGAGTTCAGACAACTGTGGGTACTGGTCTTGTATTTTATACGTTTTGGGTCCTAAATTTAAGATACTGCCTTATTGGGTGCTCAGCCAAAGAAATAGCCAACTCTTCCAGTGCTGAGTGGCTTAAGTTGTCTTCAAGAGTAATTTTAACTTATGGGGTTTTCACTTTAAATGCTTTTCGTAGAAGCTAATGCCTCAGTGAGACTAGATTCCTCTATCATAACAGCCGAAGGGAAGCCAGTCTGTGACATCACAAAATGGGAGCTTCTGAGCAGTCAGGACAGCTTTCCCAGAGGAGGCGACTGCCAGAGCTGGCTTTGGAAGAGTGAGTGGACATTAAACAATGAATGGAAAGTCTGGGGTGGGACTGGTGGGGAGGAGGAGGAGAAGGAGGATGACGACAATGATGACCATGGTTGGAGACAGCAAGGAACTAGAACTGACAGGACTTTGGAAGTCAGAGAAAGAAAGGAATCAAGGAGGAGCTCTGAAGTCCTGGCTCGGACACCCGAGTGGGTAGTGAACCACCAAGATGAGCAACAGGCAGAAAACCAGTGATGGCGGAGGAATGATGTGTGCCATTTGGAGCACACTGAGTTGGGTGCCTGTGAGACACCAGAGTCAGCCATGTGACTGGAGATGAGAGGCAGGAGCTTCCATGGCAGAGTGGGAAGTCGCCGGTGATAAAAGGCATTGGAATTAGTGTGACACCACCCCCCAGAGATGCACAGAAGGAAGAGGGCCAGAGATGGAACTTCAGAGACACCAACAAGCATGGATGGGCATGGAGAGAAGTAGGAGCAGCAAACGAAAGCCAAAAACAACAGTGTTCAGCAACCCAAAGAAGGGTTTTGAAGGAGGAGTGGGGATCCAGAGTGGGGCACCAGGGAGACAGGAAGAGGAAGTCTGAAGGCATCCACAAAGGGGCTAAGCATGTGCAGAGGTGGAGGGTGAGTGGAAGGTGGCAGTTTAATAGGGTGCCATGGAGCCCCTGGTCTCCCTCCTACTCAGTGGTCCACAGAGGCCAACACCAAGAGAACACCCCTGACCTCTAGAGAGCCTCTGAAATGAATGTTTTAGCGCCCTTTCCAAGAGTTTTCTCTCCATCAGTCAGCCTCAAGTCCCCACCGTCAGACTCCTGCAGGCAGGTCTCCTGGGAGAATGTGTTAGCTAATTAATTAACAAATGAACACCCTGATCAATGTCATGACTGATGAGATTAGCTAACTTGTCTTCTCAAGCCCCTAAGGGGATTCACAGAGATCAGGAGGAAGAGGTGAGGGCACTAATTGAGGAACCAAGCAGGCAGACTCTGCTAGGGGTCTCCTTCCCCCCCACCCCACCTCCACTCCTAGAGCGGGGGCTCTTGGATTCAGGATCAAGGGAGCAGGGAGGGAGATAATGAGAACATGGTGTCCTCCCCACAAGTCCCATGGTTTTGAGTCTGACCAACTTGATCAATCTTGCTAGAAGAGGAAATTTAGATTGCGCTATGGACTAGCCCCTTTGTATAACATCCCACCAACCAACCCTGCTAGGTAGGCATTATTCTCCCCCATTTTATTCCCCTCTAACCAGATGTGATGGGAAGGATGTCTTAATACCAATTAGTATTCTAGATTTTTTTCTATATATAGTTACACAAATGCGCGCACACACACATGCATGCACAATCTATTGTTTGAACTTGAATCATGGAAAATTCCACATATCTACAAGACTGGAGAAAAGAGCATAGTGGACCTCCATGTACCCATCACTCAGTTCCAACAGTTATTAATTCATTACTGATTTTGTATCTGTAACCATCCACTTTCCCCTCCTAGGTTGTTGGGAAGGAAATCCTGGATTTACAAATATCATTTCACCCACAAATGTTTCAATGTGTACCACTAAAAGGACTCTCTTTAAAAACCATAATCAGGGTACCATTGTCATGCTAAATAACAAGTGACAATAATCTCTTTTTATCCTTAAATATCCAGTTAGTGTTCAGATTTCCCAATTGTCTCATAAATATTTTTCCCAGGTATTTTAATTGGAATCCAAATAGTTCATATTAGTTAATGTTTTTTAAGTCTCTTATAATGTATGCTGGTCCATGTCCCTATCTCTTTTTTCATTCACAATTCATTTAAGAGCCAGGACATTTGCTCTCTAGTTTCCCATAATGTGGACTTGGCCAATTGTATTTCCCTAGTATAGTTTAACATGCTTCTCTGTACTCTGCATCTTCTGTAACTTTGCAGTTAGATCTAAAGGCTTGATTGGATTCAAGTTTGATTTTTGTAACAAGATTTACTCATAAGTAGCTGTGGTCATCCAGTTGGAGGCACATACATCTTGTCTCTCTTTCTGGGATGTCAGCAGCCACTGATGCCCCATGCTCCATTTCTTCAGTAGAGGTTGCAAAATAGTGATGTGCTGATTCTATCACTTCTTCATTTATTAGCTAGGATACACCTGTTTAGAGGAACTCCCCTTCATCAACTGTTTCACTACCTAGAGATATATTTTCATTTAGTGAAGGCTGGGTAAGTGCTTGCTTCTTTTCCTTTACCCACCAGTTCTCAAAATAATGAGTTGTTTCCCTAGCATCCTTTCAGTGAGACCGATGAGATACCAGTGAGGGGACCAGTGAGCTTTTGGAGGGTATTATTATGAACCCATAAATTAAGCCTATTTCATGTGTCCCAATCCATTGCAATTATTATCTTTCTGAGGCTCAAACTGTCCCATCGTTGGCCAAAAGAAACTATTCAAGTTTGCTCTGAGTCCTTTGGATAGAAACCCAGGAGCCCTTGAAAACTTCTTTGCTTTGAGGTATGCCATGATGTTCCAGTCTCCTATTGTACATTTCCTATCCCAGGACTGAACTTCAACAATTTCTCCAAGGAGCACCATCTTCTTTTTGTGAGAAATGATATTTCAAGACCACAGTCCAAGAATACTGATTACTACTGAGTAGGTAATTGTTTCTAGGTCTTTTTGCTGGTTAAAGACAAGCGAGAAGGGGAAGGAGAGAGAAGGGGAGAGAGGAAGAAAGGAAGGGAGAGTATATCATGAGTTCATGCTATTACTTTCAATTCAGGACTACAAGGTTCCTTAATTTCATCAACAATACATCTATTTCCACACCCAACTCCCTAATTCCCAGTTCCTAACAACACCATAATTAGTATCCCAGAATGCCTGCACTACAGTCTCTGACTAGCAATACCAACAACAATACGACTACTGAAGAGAATTTAACATTCTTGTGGTTTTAATCTTTATACAGTACATGTCACTAGGGATATATAGTCAAATTACTAGTTGAACGGTAATTTAGAATTGTTTTCCGTGAGGTTTCTGCTGATAACATAAAGTTAGGCTCAGTTATTTCATTTTGGCTTTTAGGAATTTTTAATTTCATTTCATTTTATATTAAGTCTTGATTCTTTTCCTGTTCTCTATAACAATTTAAATGTTTTATGTTTGTATTTTCATTGTTTTTAAGATGTAGACATATATCCTCCAGAAAGAGAAACATACTACATATACTTTTCCAACTTGATCCTTTGACCTAATGTTATATCCATGCGACCCCTCCATAGTATATGGAGCATATGGGTCTGTCAGTGGGACCAGATATTCCATAGTATTTTGTAGCTTGCCTTTTATCACCTAGTTCTCCAGGAGCTGCTTTTCCCCATCCCCCAAATGTCTTAGAAATACGATCAAGATGCCCACTAGCTTTATGGGTAAGTCCTCATGGCAATACTTCTCAGGCTTTTGGTTTCATCCATCAGTGCAAGACTACACATACATGGTCCACCAATTTTAGGTCAAATAACACAGAGTGTTAACAAATTTTGTAAACAAAAAAAAAAACAATATTTTAAACTATTCCCACTTGTTTTAAATCTGTGAAAGGGATGATATTTGTCATTTTTTAACCCAGGATTTATATGCAGCTTGATGATGAATGGCTGGAGACCAAAGTGAGAGTCTCCATCAGTCTTGTCTTGTTTTTTCTCAACTATTACTTTTCACTCAGAAAATCTTAAACTCACATGTATTCAGTAGTTCTGATCGTTCTGGATGCTCATTGTGGAAAGTGTTTCTATTACTGCCTTGAACCACTTCCAAACTTAGCAGCTTAAGACAGTAATTTATTTCTCATAACTCTGTGGGTCAGGAACCTGTGCGGGCTTGGCCAGGCGGTTCTGCAGCTCCATGCCATGTGTGTCCAGCTGGTGGCTGGTCTGGGCTAGACAGCCCAAGAAGGCCCCACTCACATGCCTTTATGGGAAGTTAGGAGTGAAGCTTTGGGGAGAGAGGGCCCAGGTTTGAATCCCAGCTCTGCCACTTGTTACTACATGCATGGACCATTGGATAGATGACCAGAGTCAACCAGTCATGGATCATATTCTGAGAACTCCTGCCTCTGCATGACTTGGTATAAGAATCCTTGGAATAGGGGGAGTACCTGGTTGGTTCAGTCGGTTAAGCATCCGGCTTCGGCTCAGGTCCTGATCTCATGGCTCATAAGTTTGAGACCTACATCGGGCTCTGTGCAGAGGGCCCACTTCAGATCCTCTGTCTCCTCTCTGCCTGCCTCTCTCTCTCTCTCTCTCTCTCTCTCTCAAAAGTAAATATACATCAAGAAAAAAAAAAGAGTCCTTGAAGTAGCTTGGGGTTTGGGGGGGGCAGGAGTGAGGATAAGGCCCAACTTTCACAAACTTCTTAAAGATATTTGTGACCATAAAAATTTTGAACTATTGATGTAAAGAAAGAACACCTTCGTTAACCATTCTGAATTGGCAACCTTGTAGAGGGTTCCTGAAAGAGGATATACCAGAGATTATAATCTGTGATGTAAAAGGAAGTTAAAATCGGATGCTTTGGGGTCCTCTATCTTTTTTTTTTTCTTTTTGACTAAAGCCCCAAGGTGAGGAAAATAGAGTATCTTCACTTCCTAAGTCAAAGTGCTAGACCCTCTATGCAGGGCATGCTGAGATGATGAAGCCTGTTCTGTCAACTTCAGGAATCACCCACCTCTATTCACAAAGGAAGGTGGAGAGGTCACAGGGGAAGGATTTCTTTGGAGAGAAGAATTGGGTTGTTTTGGCATTTTCTCTTCCCCTCACCTATAAGGGATACTGGGGGAGGGAAATTCTTTCCTCCCTTCAACCCAAAAGAGAGGAACTTCAAGGGTGCCCAACAGGGGTCAAATCTGAAGCATGACACAGGCCTAAGAAAACAAAAGAGAGGCTGAGCTCATTGGACTGAGAAAGTGGAGAGGGACAGGGCTGTGCATGTTTACCGATGACAGGGACAGGGATGCGTGAGTTTCCCCAAGGACCAGTGGACTCACAGAAGGAGGCTGCCTCATGCTATTGTAATGGGGACACCAGGCAAGAGAATTGCTTGTGCAAATCCAAGAGAGCTAGAGAAGGATTGTATTAGTTAGGATTTAGTTTGCTACAAGTGAGAGAAAATTTCTCTTAAGACTTAAAAGAGAAAGGAGTTAATTTCTCTCAGGCAAATGTAAGCAGGCCAGGGTTGGTATGGTGGTTCAAGTCATTAGGGATCCAGGATCCTTTGGTCTCGTTCTGCTGTACTCAACACATAGCTTGTACCAGACGGCCCAACGTGATTGTTCTAGCTCCATCCATTCCCTCTGCATTGCAGCCAGCTGTGAGAAAGGAGAAAAGCAGTCTCCCCAAATCTGGGGACAAGTCCCAGGAATTGCACACATGACTCTCACTAACATACTATTGGTGAGAACGTGGTTATAGGCCACGTCCAGCTACAAGGCTGGGAAATTTCATTAAGTTGTCATGTGTTCAGCTAGTTGGGGACTCTATTTCTGAGGAAGGGGGGTAAAACTGATATTGGGGAGTAATTAGTAGTCCCTGTCACATTGGTAGACTGCCCACAATTGAGAACTGAGTTGTAAAAGGCTGGGCATATGAGAGACATTACCCGGGTCAAAAGGAATTACAGGAAGTTCCCCACAAGGGCATTACCAAACACATTCTCATAGTGCTGTGTGACAGAATCAGTAGCAGTGCAGATGATAATTAAACTCACCATGTAGGGCTGTGCCTCCTTTTCACCAAATTGTCTCTCCCAACAGACCTCAAGTCAGAATTCATGGTCCATAAGTGACAGTGGAACCGGTAAAGTAGAGACAACAGAAGCCCCCTTTGCTCTACTCCAGGCTTGGGTCCAGACCAAAGTGAAGAAGGGAAGTAACTGTAATTAGTAAATTAGGTAAGAGCTTGGATTTTTAAACTATTATTCTGCACTTTTACTTATTTATTTATTTATTAACAATTTAAGTTTATTTATTTTTGAGAGGCAGCAGAGGAGGGGCAGAGAGAGAGGGAAAAAGAATCCCAAGCAGGCTCCGCACAGGCAGTGCAGAGCCCAGGATGGGGCTTGAGCTCACGAACCATGAGATCATGACCTGAGCTGAAACCAAGAGCCTGATGCTTAACCAATTGAGCCACTCAGGTGCTCCTATTCTGTACTTTTAAATCACTAAAACAAGACTTGCTGTTATTTTTTTTTTAATTTTTTTAATGTTTATTTTTTTGAGAGAGAGAGAGAGACAGAGTACAAATAAGGGAAGGACAGAGAGAGAGGGAGACACAGAATCTGAAGCAGACTCCAGGCTCCAAGCTGTCAGCACGGAACCCACCACGGGGCTGGAACTCACGAACCACAAGATCATGACCTGAGCTGAAGTCGGATGCTTAACTGACCGAGCCACCCAGGCGCCCCAAGACTTGCTGTTCTTATAGATGCCTGGAAGACTTTAAAAAAAATCTAACAGTGGCAGTTCCTCAAAAATTTGAACATAGAGTTACCATATAACCCAGTAATTTTGCTCCTAGCTATGTGTGTACACAAAAGAATTGAAAACAGGTGTCCACACAAAAAAACTGTCTATGAATGTTCCCAGCAGCATTATTCATAATAGCCAAGAAGTGGAAACAACCCAAATGTCTATCAACTAGTGAATGGATATGCAAATCATGGTATATCCATACAATGGAATATTATTCAGCCATAAAAGGAATGAAGTACTGAGAAAACTTGAAAATATTGTGCTAAGTGAAGAAAAGCCAAACACAAAGGTCACATATTGTATAATTCCATTTATATGAGACGTCCAATAGAGCGCGGAGACAATTGATGAGTGGTTGCCAGGGATTGGGGGCATTGGCAAGTAACTGGGGAGTGACTTCTAATGAGTGTGGATTTTCTTTCTGAGATGATGAAAATGTTTTGGGGTTAGATAGTGGTGATTGTTGCTAAAACTCGTGAATATACCAAAACCCACTGAATCACACACTTTAAAAGTGTGAGTTTTGTGGTATTTGAATTATATCTCAAGTTTTTAAAAATTTTAATCTAATACCAGTGAGAAAGTTATTAATCCTGCCTGAGATTTCACCTGGAGCTGGG
Source organism: Panthera uncia (assembly GCF_023721935.1). Lineage (NCBI taxonomy): Eukaryota > Metazoa > Chordata > Mammalia > Carnivora > Felidae > Panthera > Panthera uncia. The sequence continues at coordinate 122,833,402 of NC_064809.1, forward strand.
GCAAGAACTAGTGCACGGTCATACCTGAAGGGACAATGGGAGAAAGAGCTGTTTTTTAATTGTACTCATGAGAGCCCAGTCCCTTCTATGTAATGGTTACATTTGTGAGAGCTTATCTAGGATCCTTTACATGAAAAACATGTGATCAGAGTGGTAGAAAGGATTAGGGGACTTCAGGTTCAGCTCCCACATGTAAAGAGCTTGGAGTCCGTCATTCCTATTCTTACATTAAGCAAAAACTGAGTCACCTGAAAATCTACTTTTTTTTTTAACCCAGCAGAGAACGAAGTCTGCAGGCAGACCGCTGTAACAAAGATGGTTGTAAACACCAGAAATTTATTTCTCGCAGTGCTGGAGGCTGAAAGTCTGAGATCAGTGCCAGTGTGGGCAGGTTCTGGTGAGAGCCCTCTTCCAGGTGGCAGACTGCCATTTCTCACTGGGTCCTCACATGGGGTGGAAAGAGGGCAAGTGAGCTGTCTGAGTCCCTTCTATAAGGGCGCCAATCTCATTCACGAAAGTTCCACCTTCACAACCTAATAGACTCCCAAAGGCCTACCTCCTAACATCAGCACATTGGATGTTAGAGTTTTAACATATAATTGGGGGGGGGGGGAGATCAATGCAAATATTCAGTCTATAACAGCAGAGCAAACTGCCACCTTGAAATCTAGAGAAACAGGAAAACCCAGAGACACATCTAAGATCTGCTTACCTGGAGCAGAAGCTGCTGGAGCCATAAACCAATAGGAAAATTTAAAGGTAATTTTGATGAATTTCTAGAGAGTGAGTGTAGACTAGCCTGAAAGTGAGAAACTTTGGGGGCCTTCAGTTTTAGGGGGGCTTCACACTTTTGTGGGCTTTACCTTCCATAACCCCATCAGGTTATCAGATGAAGATGTTATAAAAATCTCCTAATGACTCTGGCAGGGGCAGGGGAAGAGTAACCATTGTTACTCAACCCAGAGCATTGCCCATAACAAAGACTATGCTCCAGGGAGAAAACCTACATCAGAGCCTCATCCCACCTGGGGGAAAGGCACTGCTCCCCCTTCAGCCCCCTCTAACCTCCAGTCTCACTTAGGGAGGAAAATCTATGCCAGTAGAGAATCACTTGTGAAGGTCATAGGCCAGAGGCATAACTCACATGAATGCTGAGCTCTCAATGAGGTCACAGAATGTTCTTCCCTCACACTTTACCACCTCTCCAACAGGGCTCCAGTAGAGTAACTGGAATTATTAGAAAGAGCTGCAAGATACATACCAACTTTCACTTCACAGATGAGGAGTACTTAGGGAAGCCCAAAGTCAAGAGAGAAGATAAATGGCCCCTGTAGCTACAGGAAACATTAAACAGAGTCCACCTCCTAGCCAGAAATACATAATCCTCACACTAAAGGCTCAGTCCCTGTTACTCAATACAATATGTCTGGATTTCAACCAAAAATTCCAAGGCACACCAAAGGCAAGAAAAAAGTCTGAAGAGATCAAGCATCAGAACCAGACTCTGATATGACACAGATGTTGGAATTATCAGGCAGAGATTTTAAGATAACCATGATTCATGTTAAAAGCTCTAATGGAGGGGCTGCCTGGGTGACTCAGTCAGTTAAGCTTCTGACTCTTGATTTAGGCTCAGGTCATGATCTTACAGTTTGTGAGTTCGAGCCCTGAATCCGGCTCTGTGCTGATGGCGCAGAGCCTGCTTGGGATTCTCTCTCTCTCTCTCTCTCTCTCTCTCTCTCTCCCCCTCCATCTCTCTCTCCCTCTCTCTCTCTGTCTCCCTCCCCTACTTGCTCTCTCTCTCTCAAAATAAATAACAACTCAACTTAAAAATAAAAGAGGCTCTAATGGGAAAAGTAGGCAACATGCAAGAAGAGATGGCAAATATAAGAGAGATAGAAATTCTAAGAAAGAATCAGGAAGAAATGCTAGAGATAAAAAACACTCTAACATCAATTAAGATTGCTTTTGATGGGCTTATAAGTGGATGCAACATGGCCAAGGAAAGAATCAGTAAGCTTGAAAATGGGTCAATAGAAACTTCCCAAATAGAAATGCAAAGACAAAACAAAGAACCAGAACAGAACATCTAAGAACCATGAAACAATCTCACAATTTTGAAATGTGTACCAGACGTGTAATTGGAATATCAGAAGAGAAAAGAACAGAGCTAAAGAAATATTTGAAATAATGCCAAGAACTTTCCAAAATTAATGACAGACACCAAACCACAGATCCAAAAATCTTGGGGAACAAGCAGAATGAATACCAAAAAAATGACACCTGTGCCTATCATACTCAAATTACAGAAAACTAAAGAGTGAATCTGGAAAAAGTCCAGAATGGAAAAAAAGACCTTACTCATAGAGGATAAGAACTATAGTCAACTTCTCACCAGAAACCAAGCAAGCAGGAGGAAAGCAGAATGAAATATCAAAGATGTTGAAAGAGAAAAGCCACCAACCTAGAATTCTATATTCTGCAAAATTATCCCTCAATAGTGAAGAAGAAATAGGCTTTCTCAAACAAATAAAAATTGAGGGAATATGTGGCTTGCCAGACCAGCCCTATATGAAATATTAAACTATTTTCTTCCAGCAGTGCCTGGGTGGCTCAGTCAGTTGAACATCTGACTTCAGCTCAGGTCATGATCTCACAGTTTGTGAGTTTGAGCCCCACACCAGGCTCTCTGCTATCATCATGGAGCCCACTTCAGATCCTCTGTCTCTCTCTATATATATATCTCCCCAACTCGTGCTCTCTCTCTCAAAAGAAAAAATAAATATTTAAAAAATATGTTCTTCCAGCAGAAGAAAATTGTACAGGACAGAAACTTGCATCCATACAAAGAAGGAAGAATAAATGAAGGTAAAAGAAAATCTCCTATTTTTATTTTTCTTCATCTTAAGAATTACTGTTTAAATTAATAATAATGATATATTGGGTGGTTATAACATATGAATGAGTGAAGTAAATGGCAGCAGTATCCTTGGGGTGAGTGAGATGAATTCAGAGTACTCTGTTAGAATGTGCTTTCTCTGTACAGGAGCTACACAGTGTGACTTGAATGTGGACTGCACTTAGTTAAAATGTGTTTTGGAAACACTAGGGCAACTGTAAAAAGTTTAAAAAGAAATATAATTAATATTATAATAGAGGAGATAAAATGAAACCTTATAAAATGCTCAGTTAAAACCAGATAAGGCAGAAGAAAAAGAAACAGAACAAATGCAATGAACAGACTACAGTTGTAAATGTGTTATTAATCTAGCTCTGCCAATAATCATTTTTAATATGAATTGTCTATACCAATTAAGAGAGAAATTGTCAGAGTAGATTAAAAAAAAAAAAAAAAAGACCCAACTGTATGTTGTAAGAAACTTGCCTTAAATGTAAAGATTCAGAGAGATTAAAAATAAATGATCTGGTCCTGATATTGTCACTATCTAGCTCTGTGTTCTTAAATATACCTAGTATTTTTTTAATGTTTTTTAATGTTATTTATTTATTTATTTATTTAATGTTAATTCATTTTTGAGAGACAGAGAGAGACAGAGTATGAGCAGGGAAGGGGCACAAAGAGAGGGAGACACAGAATCTGAAGCAGGCTCCAGGCTCTGAGCTGTCAGCACAGAGCCTGCCTAGGGGCTCAAACCCACAAACCATGAGATCATGACCTGAGCTGAAGTCGGACGCTCAACCGACTGAGCCACCCAGGTGCCCCATAATGTTTTTTATTTTTGAGAGAGACAGAGACAGAATGTGAGTGGGTTAGGGGCAGAGAGAGAGGGAGACACAGAATCCGAAGCAGGCTCCAGGCTCTGAGCTGTCAGCACAGAGCCCAACATGGGGCTCGAACTCACAAACTGTGAGATCATGACCTGAGCCAAAGTCGGACGCTCAACCGACTGAGCCACCCAGGCTCCCTAAATATACCTAATATCTTTAAAATAAGTTTCCTATTTTTTTCTTAAGCTATCTTGCAAACCACTACTTTACAGAAGAATGCAATCTGCAAAGACAAGAAAATGTTTACACACATCATAAAGACAAAAACAATGAAACTAACACTGTATGTTAATTATACTTGAAGAAAGAAAGGGAGGGAGGAAGGAAGGAAGGAAGGAAGGAGGAAGGAAACGAAGGAGGAAATGAGAGAAAGAAGGAAGGAAGGAAATTGTCTCTGCAAAGAGCATTGAGTCAGCTTGTGAGTACATATACCTTCCTATAAAAATTGTATATCCTATGAAGTATAACATGACTAGCTAAAAAAAAAAAATGCATAGTATGGAAGGTTTCATCTGATTATTTGGAGCACCTGAGAAATAGGACAGAAGGAAGCATAAAGGTTGCCATGTTTTTAGCATAGCTACCAGGGAGGGAAAAATAATGGGATGGAAAAGATATACTATTCTAACAGTATCCAAAAGAAAGATGTAGGCGCCTGGGTGGCTCAGTCCATTGAGCTTCTGACTCTTGATTTTGGCTTAGGTCATGATCCCAGGGTCATGGAATGGAGCCTGCTCAAGATTCTCTCCCTCTACCTCTCTCCCCCACTTGTGTGCTCTCTCTGTCTCAAAAAGAAAGAAAAGAAAGATATAGTAGCTATATTAATTTCAAACAAAACAGGTTTCAGGACAAGGAAAATTATCAGGAATAATATGAGACATATAATAATACAGGAGTCTGTTGTCTAAGAATACAAAACAATCCTTAATGTGAAGGCACCTAACAAGAAAGCATCAAAATACATAAATCAAAAACTGATAGGACTGAGTGGGAAATAGACAAATTCACTGTTACAGTTTGTTTGATCAGTACCCCTGTTTCCAGTAACTGATAAATAAAGCAGACAGAAAATCATAAGGACATGTGGCTTGAACAGCATTATCAATCACCTCAATCTATTTGACATTTCTAGAGTACTCCATCCAACAAGAGCGGAATATGCATTCTTCTCAAACTTATGTGGAACATTCACCCAAGACCACATTCTGGACCATAACACCTAACTTAACAAAATAGGTTTGGTATCTTCATGAAGAAACTGCAATACTCTGATAAAAGAAGGCAAAGAAGATCTAGATAAATGAAGAGATACTCCATGCTCATGGATTAGAAACTCAGTATTGTTAAGATGTCCATTTTCCCAGCTTAATTTATAGATGCAATGCAATCCTAATCCAAATCCTAGGAAGTTATTTTGTAGATATAACCAAAATTCATTCTAACATTTATAGTGGAAAGGCAAAACATCTAGAGTAGCCAAAACAATCTTAAAAAAGAAGAACAAAATTGGGGAACTCACCTACCCAATTTCAAGACATACTATAAATCTCAGTAATCAAGATAGTGTGGTATTGGTGAAAGAATAGACATGTTAATTCATGGAACAAATTAGGAAACCCAGAAATAGGCTTACACAGGTAGAGTCAACTTATCTTTGACAAAAAAGGAAAGGAGATCCAGTAGAGCAAAAACAATCTTTTTAACAAATGGCGCTGGGACAACAGGATGTCCACATGCAAACAAAAATGAACCTAGACCCAGATTTACACTTTTCACAAAATGTAACTCAAACTGAATTACAGACCTAAATGTAAAATTCAAAACCAAAAACATCTAGAAGAAAACAGGAGAAAATCTAGGTTTGGCAATGAGTTTCCAGACACAATACTAAACTCGTGAGCCATGAAAGAAAATTTATTAAAATTGAAAAATCTGCTTTGTGAAAGACAACCACAAACTGGAAGAAAATATTTGCAAAACACACATCTGATAAAAGGCTTGTGCTCAGCATACGCAAGGAATTCATAAGCTCCATCATAAGAAAACAAACAACTCAGTTTAAAATGGGCAGAAGATCTGAGCAGACACCTCAACAAAGACACATAGATGTCAAATAAGCATATGAAAAGATGCTCAACATCATTTGTCATTAGTAAGTTGCAAAATAAAACAACAATGAGATGCTAGTACATACCTTTAGAATGGCAAGACTCCTAGCTGACAATATAAATCACTGGTGAGGGTATGAAGCAAAGGGACTTCTCATTCATTGCTAGTGGAAATGCAAAATGGTACAGCTACTTTGGAAGACAGTCTGGCAGTTTCTTACAAAATTAAGCATAGTCCTACCATTCTATCCAGCAACTGTGCTGCTAGAGATTCATCCACTGTATTCAAAAACTTGTGCACACACAAAAATCTGCATAGGAATGTTTATAGCACCTTTATTCAGAATTACCAGAAAAGGGAAGCCACCACAATGTCCTTCAATAGGTGAATGGATAATCAAACCATGGCACATACATACAGTGGGACATTATTCAGCAATCAAAAGAAATGAACAATCCAAGCCATAAAAGACATGGATGAATCTTAATTATATATTACTAAGTGGAAGAGTCTACAAAAGGCAAAACACTTTGATCAAAAAGAGGTGGTAAAGACATTGGTGGTTGTGAGAGGTTTGGGGGAAATGGAGGAAGTGACACTGGAGACTTTTTTAGGGTGAAGAAATTATTGTATATGATACTGTAATAGTGAATGAATGATACCATGCAATTGTCAAAACCCACAGAACTTTATAGCACAAAGAGTGAGCTTTAATGTATGTAAAATTTTTAAAAAATCATTTAAGGGGGATCCCAGGATAGAATGTAGAATGTGACAAAAGAGGCCTAACTGTTTTACACATGTATGAAGCAACTTCATTGAAGGGGGTGGAAGGAAAAGGTGCTGACCTAAGTAACTTTGGAAATTAGTAGTTTTATGATTATAGGCACAAGAAAGTGTACATAAGCCCTGTACTCTAGTTGATAAAGTTGTTCCCTCTGGGGGTATGGGATAACAATTCTGGTGCCACTATACATATACACTGGATTTGAACAATAAGTAAATGGTAGTTTATGGTGGGGGCCAGGATCCTCACTATTTGAGTGGGAAGGGCAAGAGGGAGGGCCAAGAGAACCCTAAAGAGACAGGACTACTAAATGTAATATGTATCTTGAATGGGATTCTGAAATCAGAAAAGGACATTAGGTCAACGCTAAGGAAATCTGGATGAAGTACCAACTTTAGTTAATCATGAATCAATTTTGGTCGGTTAACTGAGTATACTATATTAGTGTTAGCTGTTAATAATAAGGAGATGTGGAGTGTATGTGAACTCTCTGTATGATCTTTGCAATAGTTCTGTAAATTTAAGTTGTCCTAAAATAAAAGTTTACATTTAAAAAAAATTGTAGAGAGTTCCTTTGAACTGTAATTAGAATGATTTAAGTTTATATTTCATCTATGTATTCTGGTAAAATAATAAGTGAAACAATAATAGTGAATGCTAAAATTTTGAAGAAAGGATTGGGGAAAATTATAATGAGATACCACTGCACCCATTAGGATGACTAACATTTCTTAATTTGACATGAGAGATGATGTTGGTGATGATGTGGAGACACTGGAACTCATACAGTGCTGATGAAAATGTAAAAATGATACCTCTTTGGAAAACTGTTTGACAGTTTTTTTGTAAGTTAAACATGATCCAACAGTTTAACTTCTAGGTGTTTCCACAAGAAATATGAAAGCCTACATACACACAAAGACTTGTTCATGAATGCTCATACAAGTTTTACTCATAATAGCCCCAGGCTTGTAACCGCCCAGTTAGGTGGATGACTAAACACATTGTGGTTGGTGTTTTTATACACTGGAATACTACTCAGGATTAAAAGGGAACAACCTACTGACACATGCAACAAAGTAGATCAATATCAAAAATATTTTACTGAGTGGAAGAAGCCAGCCAGAAAAGTACATACTATGTGATTCCATTTTTATGAAACTCAAGGAAAGACAAATCTAATCTATGGTGATAGAAAGCAGAGCAATGGTTACTTGGGGCCGAAGATGGGAGGTGGAAATTGAGATGGGGCAAAAGGGGACTTGTTAGAATAATGAAAATATTCCATATTGACTGTTGTGGTTATACAGGTGTACATGTTTTTGACACTCATCCAACTGTAAACTTAAAATGTAACCTTTTATTGTATATAAATTATTTTGTAATGGAGTTGATTTTTAAAAAAGGAGTAGATGACAAGTTGGAAGATGATGGAATTAAGCTTATACAAAACTGGCATCCCAAGAAGAAGACCAAAGAAATTGAGAAAAAAAAAAAACAAACTTTAAAAATACAATTCCAGAAGTCCTTTTTAAAAAAACTAAAAGCCTCAAACCACAGCTTGACAGACCCTTCATATCCCAGGAATATTTGATGTGGAAGAATCAACACTGAAATTAGAAGGTCTACTGAGCACCAAAGAGAAATAAGAAATATTTGAGGCCTTCCGTGTAAAAAAAAAAAAAAAAAAAAATCACCATGATGGGAGAAATTAGGGCTGGCCACATGGTTCTCCACTGCAGCACCAACCTGGGTAACAGCTGGGCAATGCCTACAAATTCCTCAGTGAAGTAAAAAATCTGTACCCTTCCAATTCTTCTTTCAAAAATAAAAGCAAACAAATAATTTTGAACATACAGGGAACATAAGGCCCAGAAGCCTTATTAAAGAAGCTGTAGGCAATCCCAGTCAAATGCAAGATGAACAGGAAAAAAAGACTAGGGGTGAGGACTGAATTTTTTTTCAGGTAGACTCACTCCTGTAACAACTTTAGAAATCATGTACATTTTATTAGCCATGATAACTTAGAAATAATGTAACTCATAAGTGCCTGGAGGAGAAGAGGACAGAAGGCATGGACTAGTTTAGCTGTACTGAGTAGCTCGTCTTTTATAACCTGAGTTCAAACGGTATTAAAACTGATAAGTCAACTAACAGATGTAAACGGGTTTTAAGGGTATAAAGTTATATAAGGACAGGTAAAGGATATTTAAAGGATATTTAGACATACATGCTAGAAGAGCTAACAACCACAGTACAATACAATTAACGAAAAATTGGTGATAGAAGGGAGAAACTTGATAGGCAAGCTGGGAAGAGGTAGACACATACTAACTTTTTGATTGTACATAATCAAGAATTGATCATTGCTATCTGAAGAAAAAGAAGATTATTTATATAAAATTAAACCACTATGACTTTGAAAACACTAGTCATTAAAATAACTAAAAGTCAACTAAAAAACCTTTCAAATCATCAGGAGATGTGTGACAAAATGAAATACAGAAAACACAAATCACATAATAAGATTTTTAAAGGAATGAACAACATATTGTAATATAAAAGGCTATTAAAAACATCAAGTGAATCAGTTGTTTTGAATAAATTTCAATGGATAAACTTATTAAAATGAAAATACTCAGACAAGATCACAAAGCAAAACTCAGCCATTTGCAGGAATGAGCAGACACAAAACGTGATAACCAAGGAAGTTTAAAATCGAGATATGGGGTAAAATTCTGGGCTATATAAATAAAAAGAAAGAAAAAATTATCACTTAATAGAATTCAGGGCAAAAAACACATTAAATGGGGGCAAATAAAGGCAATTTATAGTAAGGAGAAAACTATCCAAGGAAAGCCTTATATATATTTATATACCAATTACAATACCATTCAAATTCACAAAGCAAAAAATACAAAGAAATAAAAGAGGTAGAAATAGGAGACTTTATCTCAACCTATGACAGATAAAGTTCATAAAATAATAAATAAGCTGAGAGAAGACCTACATAAAATATTTAAGACACATTTCATGCATTGAGCTCACAGAACGGATAGTCAGTATCTTCTCAAGAACCGCACAAGATATAACATTCTCCAGTAGCAGTACATGGAAACTAACAATAAATGACAAAACTAGAAAGCAAAGGAAAACAAGCAACCATCACAACTGTTAAATCAAACAGGAAATCGAAACAAAAATCATAGAATATATAGAAAATAACCGTAATGAAACACTTCATATTCAGACTTACGAGATATGAATAAAATAGTGTAGAGAGAAAAATTCATAGCTAAAGACATGAATATTTATAAATACTAGGGGCACCTTGACTGGCTTTTGATCTCAGGTTTGTAAGTTTAAGCCCTACGTTGGGTGTAGAGATTACTTAAAAATATAAATACTAAAAAATGAAAATTAATCTAATTCAAGAAATTAGAAAATAATAGAATAGGGGTGCCTGGGTGGCTCATTCAGTTGGGCGTCTGACATCAGCTCAGGTCATGATCTCACACTCTGTGAGTTCGAGCCCCACATCGGGCTCTGTGCTGACAGCTCAGAGCCTGGAGCCTGCTTCAGATTCTGTGTCTCCCTCTGTCTCTGCCCCTCCCCTGCTCATGCTCTGTCTCTCTCTGTCTCAAAAATAAATAAAAACATTAAATTTTTTTTTAAAAATAAAATAATAGAATAAACACAAGGAGGGCAGAAAGAAAAACTAATATAGATTTTGATGTATCAGAAAGGAAAAAATTATAAGACGTAAGCACGGTTGTTTAGGATGAAAAACAACCTAATCAAGAAAAAAAAATGAGAAAGCATAAAAAAGACAAAGAGGAGTGATGAGAATAATCTCAGACTTAGAGAAAACTAAAATAATTATATGTCGTATTTGTTCAGTTTCAAAATGACATAAGATGACTTTCCAGGAAAACATGAATGTCTAATACTAACCTTAGAAAAGAGAGAAATATCTAAACAGAACATTAGTTAGAAAACATTAAGTTTTAAAGATTTAGTCAGCTGTCTTCCACCAAAAAGGCTGACATGTTTTCCCAGGTAGAATTGAACCAAAATGTTAAGGAACTCTAATGCTTTACATTTTTTTTCTGGAAAATTAAAGAATATGGTTCTGAAAGTTCACTCATTGAGGTTCTCCCTTTTTTTCAAGCAGCAATAATGGACAAAATCCACGAACGGAAAGTTTAACAAGCATGGCCAATTTCAAAAACAAATTAAATATCTCCATGCAGTGGGAACACAAGGTGTAAACCTCAGCTACAGAAGCTGGCAAACTGGGCTCGGGGCCTGCCAGGGCAGCTGGGATTTTCTCTTTTGTAGGGTCACCGAGTCTAAGCAGGACCCTATGCAGCCAGGGTCATCACCGGAAAACAGAGGCTGCACCAGGGCTCCTACATCTGTGACAGGAAGGCTGAAAAACCATTGCCAACTGAGCCTGGTACAAGGCTTGCATGAAGCTGTGGTCCTAGGGAGGCAAAGAACACAGCATGGTTCATGACCAGGAATTAAATCAAGCTATCCACTGACAGCCTGACAGCATATTTGCCATTGCTTCAATATCACCATGGGGCAGGAACTGCCAGATAAGACCTGTTGAGGACTAAGAGAGCTGGGTGGATCCACTGGGCTGGCTGGTAGGAGAGTGAAGAAAGGGGGGCAGGGAGGGGAGTGATGACAAAATCGTTTCTATGACACCAAGACTAAAAGAGATTATTATACATTAAATGTGTTCTTTAGCAAGAAAAATGAGGAAAGCTGTGGGGTTCAAGACACGATAAAACCGTTAACTTTTTATGTACAAAAAAAGTGAAACAAATTATAGGAATCAGTATTAGGTGGGCTTTATGTTAATTGGGCAGTTAAATCATGTTAAGATTCTTGTTTTGTGACTAGGCTTTCTATAAGATTAATTATTTCTGCTAAAACTTGAAGGCCAACCATTAGAAAAACAGAAATACAATCAGCACAAAAGGAAGTAAAAGAATGCAGAAAACCTTATCAATCCAACAGAAAGCAGGAAAGAAAATGAAGCAGAAAAAAAGACGGTAAACAAAACACAAAACAATGTTAAATATAAATCCAACTGTCCTATTTATCACAATATATGTAAATAGGTTATATTGGTTTTCCAGGTCTGCTATAACAAATTACCACAAACTTGGTAGCCTAAAACAACTAAAATTTACTCTTTCAGTGTGCTGGAAGCCAGAAGTCCAAAATCAAGGTCTCAGCAAGGTCATGCTCCCTGAAGGCTCTAAGAGAGAACCCTTCCTTTGCAGCTTCCACCTTTGACTTGTGGGTACATAATTCTTCTTCTTTTTTTTCATATTTATTTTATTCATTTTGAGAGAAAGAGAGAGTGCACAAGCAAACAGGGAAGGGGCAGAGAGAGAGGACTACAAGCAGGCTCTGCGCTGCCAGTGCAGAGCCCAACGTGAGGCTTGAACTCACAAACCGTGAGATCGTGACCTGACCCAAAATCAAGAGTCAGATATTCAATGGACTGAGCCACCCAGGCACCCTGTGGCTACATAATTCTAATCCTGCCTCCTTCTCATGGCCTTCTTTCTTTGTCTGTCCCTTGTGTGTCTCTTATAAGGACACATGTCATTGGGTTTAGGGTCCATCTGGATAATCCAGGATGATCTCATCTCAAAACCCTTAGCTTACATCCACAAAGATCCTTTTTCCAAATGTGGTCACATTCACAGGCTCTGAGGTCAGGAAATGGACATCTCTTTTTAGGGGTCACCATTCAGCCCACTACACAGGTTAATTTACCAACTATACAAAAAGAGACTATCAAATTGGATTTTTAAAATCCAGCTACACACCAATCACAAATGATATACCTAAAGATAAATAAATCACCTATAATGACTGAAAAGGAAGGGAATATATATATATATATATATATATATATATATATATATATATATATATATATATATAT